>NW_025767057.1:2467500-3067500 GCF_003918875.1 Haliotis rubra
AGCGTTCGCCGCTCACGCCAAAGGCCTGGGTTCGATTCCCCACATGGTTACAATGTGTGAAGCCCATTTCTGGTACCCCCGCCATGATATTGCTGGAATATTGCTAAAAGCGGTGTAAAACTAAATTCACTCCAAAAATTAACCAGCGCGATGAAATGCTAGAAATTATTACAAACTAAAAAACACAATCAGGGAATTCCATCATTCTCAGCTGTCATTATTTAGTAATTGAAGTAAGGTGTTTGCTCATCCTGTTGGAAGTCCAGGTTCGAATATCCACCTATGTACAATATGTGAAGCCCATTTCTGGAGTCCACAACTTCTATGTTCATTGAAGTGGCATTAAACCTTTATCGAGTATGTACATGAGGAAATGCGCAGTCTTGAACACTGGTGTTTGCTCATTTGCATCCCTTGGTTGCTAAGCTACACTGGTGGTTAATTTGAATCTGGGTCAAAATGTACTCATGGGTTTGACAAACATTTTCAAAATCAGGTCTGCTTCATGTTCGAAACTACAATTATAGTGTCGAAAAGAGGCTTCAAGATTAATTCATGCACCCATTTAAATATGTATACCTGTGTTACAAAATACTATATTCAGAATCAATGACGCCCAACTTGCCCCATTGTCAGTGATACCAGAAACACTGTTTGGTCCATGAGAGTTGACAACATCCAGTTGATCTACATAGCACTGCACTGAACTCAAAGAGCAATTATATCCTGGCGGAAATGAGAAATGTATATAACACGTCATTTGTTCCGCTGTGTTGCGTTATGTCAACACAGTTTGATATAGTATCACACCTGCTCACATATTGATGTTACCTGTGTAAGTATACCTGTGAAAAAATCATGACTCATGTTTACATGACCAAGCCATCAACATGTTTGTCTGAAACGGTTATTCAAGATAAACATTGGCCACAATTCTTTTTGTTTCAAGAATTACCCGTGAAGGTCCAGGTTAGAATTGATCTTCAGTAACCCATGCTTGTCTCTACCTGTGAAGGTCCAGGTTAGAATTGATCTTCAGTAACCCATGCTTGTCTCTACCTGTGAAGGTCCAGGTTAGAATTGATCTTCAGTAACCAATGCTTGTCGTAAGAGGTGACTAACGGGATCGAGTGGTCAGGCTCGCTGACTGGGTTGACACATGTCATCGTATCGCAATTTCGCAAATCGATGCTCATGCTGTTGATCCCTGGGTTGTCTGGTCCAGACTTGATTATTTACAGACCGCTGGAATATTGCTGAGTGCGGCGTAAAACTAAACTCACTCACCCTGACACATAAACTGACTTGCCCTGTTAGTTACATAATGAGCATGATTAATACATAATTACAAAGTGCCATTAAGATAGTGGTCAAATGTAACATATCGTGGTGGCTGAGCAGGTTAGGCAGCTGACTTTGTGTGCTGGCCATTAGGTGCCTGACTCTGAGGGTGTGGGTTCGAATCCCGGATGGGACTCAACCCAACAAAAGTACTAGAATCTGTACTTTACGAAGAAAGTGTAATCCCAAATATAACATGTTACTTGATTAATACAATATGTAGGATGGTGGAATAGGAGCGTTAAGTAGTTTCAGCAATATATTCATCGCGTCCACTGATGCATAACTTTAACTGCTCTAATTTAACACTGAAAGTATGAATACACTCTGTATTCTGCATTGTAGCTTCCCTTCCCAATAGAACCTCATAACTGCCAGGTATCACACGAGAGACCTATATTGTTGCAGTTTTGTACAGATGACGCTGCTGTGTTCAATTACATATTCACAAACAATCACTAGTCTCAAAGCCATGGATGTATTTAATTAATACATTATATTAGATTTCTGCTGTATATTACACCTGTGTAGATATTTCAAATGTTTGTAACATGACCATCGCTACAATGATATAAATGTTTATTACCTGTCAGAGATAGTCACAGGGCTTGGTTATGGGACATATATTGACTATCAATTCAGATATTGAAAGGAAATATTGTTTTGACATTTTGCTTTACCTGTAGATGTCAGTTTCAATTATGCTGTGAGTGTGTCCGCATGTACCGTTGAGACCAGATACTGACCCCTGTAATAACAGTGGTAGCCTGAACTGGAAGATACGAGTGGTTATGTCATCGTGACCTAGATTAACAGTACACTGTGGGATATCAAGACACCTATTATCTTGTTACTCATGGTATACAGTGTTCAATGCTGCGCTATCATCAGGATGATGTCTGGTAATACTTTCAAAGGATAATGTGACATTTTTATAGTGTAATGGTGGGGTAAGTTTCAAGTCACCATCTTTTCTACGAGATTTCAGGTGGGTTGGTCGTAAAACCCTCCCATTGGATGCCACATTAGCCCAACCAGGTGAGAATCTGTTATCAATATTAAGGCCCATTGAGAAAGATAGCTTGAACTTTTGACCATGTCATTCAAATGTCCTTTCTCCAATGCAGTAAGACATTTTACTACCTGCTGGCTTCAGAGTAGTGGTTTGAGTAGCCGACTATTTAATGGGTTGTAATTAAAGCCATAAGAATTGTCACCATCATAGCTGTGTATGTTGCTGTTTAGTGTTTACTCACGTTTCATTTACTTTGAGATTGATTGTTTTCTTTGGGTATTATATAGTGTTATTGTCCATTGACTTTGCAGACCAATGAAGGAAAACTGTTTTAGATGTAACTGCTCACAATGCTGTGTCAGGTGCAGTGTGCGAAAGAGTTTCCAAATTTTGTGAGCCAGTTGGGCTAGGTATGCCTGAATGTTACTGGCCAACAAAATAATTCACTAGCCCGAAATTTGAATGTAGACATGGGTTTCATCATTAAGCTGCTAATATGATGAACATTTTTATCAGATTATAATCTTGCATGATGACTTATCAGGATGGAGAGAGTGATATATTTACAAAATGACCCCATGAAAATTCACTAGATTTACTGGCCCGACTGGATTTTTACTAGCCACGGGTTGGCGGGCCAGTGACTATTTCCCACACTGGTCAGGTGACTACTATTTGTATCTATCCATGTGTTGTCATAATTACGTCACACACAGTTTCATACATGCCCAGAGCTGCAATACAATGAAGGAAAAGTGTTTTATAATAGATATAATTACTCACAATGCCGTGTCAGGTGATTTTTATTTGTATCTGTCCATGTGTTGCTATAATGACGTTACGCATGAGTGTTACGCATGACAGGTACACTGTAATATCTGTCTATGTTGCAGTACATGCAACAGCGCTGTGTTGGCACTGTGAGCTGACATAGAGTTTATGCGTGTGTGATGGATGCATTCCAGATTGATGGATATGACGAACTGCTTTATTTGGCCCAGGACATTTGCAGTATCTTGTATCATCTATAAGTTGAAATGCATGTATTAACTGAAGACATTAGTAGCTATAGCAACAAAAACATCTAGTCTCCATGTGTACCGCTGAGCAGTTATGATCGCCTGGAAATAATCATTTTATGAATATATGTTCATGTTGATATCGTTATAATATATTGATGATGATGATGATGATGTAATGAAGACAAACAGAATATTCCCCAATGACCTGATACTACAGTGTCCACAGAACATAGCTGTATAGATGTGAAGCACGTGAAATGATGCAATTAGATCTCGCCATTTCTTCATATTTGGTTATCATGTTTGGCATGCTGTTTGTGTCTCTCCCAAAGGTTTCTTAAATCGCTTTCCATAACGAAAAAAATAATTAGGGTTTCTGATTATTGGGGAATTTTTTAGGTAGCGAAGAGTGAGCCAAATGTTCATGGTCTCTAACCAGTGTTTTGCTTCATTGTTTTTGGTTGTTAAACAATATGATTCTATATGTATTATCTTTGCAGGTGCATCTAGATTTTCATCAAGGTAGTTCAAGAGGCTGATACTTCAACTGAAATTCTTCAACCATCTTCAGTAGATTCATAAATCATGGAAAAGGATTTGGAAGTGAATGAAAGGACCCCCATCCTCGCTGACTCAGTCACCTGCAATCTTGCCATTGTGGAAAAAAAGATTGCAAATCATGATGAAAACAGCAATGAAAAAGTAGACTTTTCATTTAAAAAATTGGATCATAAGAAGAAGTTGACATTTGTGACATTAGCGTTTGTAAACTTCTGTGCGTGCACTTGTTTCTCGCTACTGGCGCCATTCTTCCCAAGAGAGGTGAGTTCTAGTTCTACAAGGATATTATTTTCATATTTAATAAATATTAGTGAGTGATATTCAGGTAAATATCCAATCACAGTGATACAGTGATGGTTAAAATCAGTTTGGGATATTAATGCAATAGTTGCACCTGTCTCGTTATTACCTGTCCGCTCATACAGAACAGACTACCATGCACTCATTTTGATATTGTCACAAAGATGAACAAGTCAATCCCCAGTTACTGCAGCGTGCCTATGCTCTTGTAAGGAAGGTGCCTCTAATATACAATCAAACATATTTTCAGGAAAGACATCCGCATGTCTGTTGAAGCAAGTTGTATTTTGAATCAGAAAGTAAAGAATTATATTATAAACAGATGTGTGTTTTCAGTGTATATTCTCGGCCCAACAAAGTTTGCAGGGAATGTAGAACTGGGAGCTGTTTGTGACAACTCATTTCTAGAGCAGTTCTTGTACAATAGAACTGTGCAATGTTTCTTCACCAAATTTATCACATGCATAGATCTAGTGATAAACTTGTGCCTTATTATGATTTGGGATTTTTTATATCTGTCGTTTTTGAGGCCATGTGTCAACAACTTCAACTAGAAATGCTGACAATCTTGTTTGCAATGCTGATCTTGGAAAATGTACAATATTTCTTCTTCATAACTGGCACATGGATAGGTCTGTCGGTAAACTGGTGCCTTTTGATAAATAGTTTATTTTTCACAGACTCATGGCACCAACTTTTAAGCAGGCTTGAAAATCATACAGTATTTACTTACCAAAATTGATAAATTGATGGGTCTTATTGTTAATTATGTTCAGTAAGCTATAGTTTCTTGTTAGTACATAGGGGTGGTGGGGTAGCCTAGTGGTTAAAGCGTTGGCTCGTCACGCCGAAGACCCGGGTTCGATTCCCCACATGGGCACAATGTGTTAAGCCCATTTCTGGTGTCCCCGGCCGTGATATTGCTGGAATATTGCTAAAAGCGGCGTAAAACTAAACTCAGTCAGTCAGTCAGTGTTAGTACATACTTACAGCCCAGAGAAACACAGTTGTTCATCTTTAATATACACAAGAACATAGTGTCAAGTATGACTTCAGTATAAAGTTACTGCATGTTGTAGAAGGTGGTCAGATGCCACTTATTGTAGTGAGATTCTTTATATTGGAAATACAGTATTCTGAAGCTTTTGTCACAATTCAATAATTTGTTGCATCTGTTCATGTTTCATATACTCAATAATCTTCAATGAGAAACTATGCCTCACCACACAGAATGATAATATCAGCAGTAATATTGCAATGTTAGATTTTAACGAAACGATTCACCCAGGCTTTACATCAAATTCACCAATATTTGTCATGACACAACAGAGATCAGGTATTAAAAAGTGATGCTGCTCAGATTGTAATTATTCACAAACTGGGTCCATTGGCATTGATCAGTATTTTCATTTTCTGTGTGGGGAATTGTCCGAGTGGGGAATTGTCGGTGTGGGGAATTGTCTGTGTGGGGAATTGTCCGAGTGGGGAATTGTCGTGTGGGGAAATGTCTGTGTGGGGAATTGTCCGAGTGGGGAATTGTCGTGTGGGGAAATGTCTGTGTGGGGAATTGTCAGGACCCCCATTTTTTAAGTGTACTTCATCATTCAGTGTGTCCAGTATTTAAGCTGAAACATCTTACGGCCTTTAGTCAGACATTTTTGTTCCAAGTACAATGTGGGGTGGTGGGGTAGTCTAGTGGTTAAAGCATTGGCTCGTCACGCCGAAGACCCAGGTTTGAATCCCCACATGGGCACAATGAGTGAAGCCCATTTCTGGTGTCCCCCGCCGTGATATTGCTGGAGAAAGGCTAAAAGCGGCATAAAACCAAAGTCAGTCAGTCAGTCCAAGTACAATGAAAATTGCTACATGAACAGTTCATACTGAGTTTGACCTCAATCTAACAATCAGAACTTGCTCATGAAATTAGATAAAACTTTCAATATGGCCTCCATGGCAGACATACTGTAAAACAGGTTATTTTTTTAGTGTTTCTCATGTTTAGGGACCATTCATAATTTATGATTAGAGGGGTGGTGGTGGTGATGATTTTTATGAAGTTTCATGTATAATGGGAATACCCCCCACTAAAATTTATGTTCAAAGTAAGTGACCCCCCTACATGTCATGTACAAAATTAATGACCCTCCCCGTAGTGCATGTGTACATAATTGATGACCCACCCCCTACCTCCCCAGAACACAATGGGTGACACCCCTAGGTGTGCCTTTGTTAAAATAACTGTGCCCATGCCTTTGATGTTACAATTAAACCTAAAACATCACAACAATGCCAATTTATTTTTTTTAAATCAATAAATATCAAGTAAACCTGTAAACTTGACATTTTTCATTTAAAAATTATGGTGAGTATTGTTTGTTTAATTTTAGTCGTGCCACCAGGGCACTTTGAAAATATTTCATCCGTGCCATTTGAGCATTTATCATGCCACTGCATGCAAATTAAGCACAGTTTCGATCCCTGTATATGTATGTGTAATTCATAGTGGGGCCAAACACATGTTAGTGCTTGTCACTGCTTACCTACAGTAATGTATGGTATATTTCAACCCTTTTTTGCACTTTGCACTTTGATACCCAAGACGAAGACTCGAGTTCAATTCCCCACATGGATACAATGTGTGAAGCCCATTTCTGGTGCCCCTCGCCATGATATTGCTGGAATATTGCTAAAAGCAGCGTAAAACTAAACTCACTCACTCACTCACTCACTCACTCACTCACTCACTCACTCACTCAAGCTGTTCCAATCTGATTATGTATTGCTCTATGGCAACTATGAGTGAGTGAGTTCATATACAATAGTACATTTATTCTCACAGATTTTTGTTTAAATTTAATTACCTATTTAATTTGTGTTAACACATTTGTCCTCGTATTTATGCAGACAATATTTGACAACATTTTAAAGTCACCATGTTTAAAGTCAGCACTCAGACCTCCTTCTGAAACCTCCTTTCTTATTGTTTCAAAATGGGCATGTCATGCTGTTTAAAAAGTGTTAAATATTTTTTTCACTTTCTTACCACATGAAAAAACAACAATATCCAACAACTGAATAATAACCATTTGTCCTGTCCTTGTTTCTTTAAGTCTTTGAAGTGATGGAAGTCGGATGTTATTCCCCAGTTTGCTGATGCTGGTTAAATTTTCAAAGGCAATACTTATATGTCATCGTTTTGCAGAGGAGTCAATGACAAGAAAGGGAAAAAAGGGAAACCAAATCTGAGCAGGACTATTTTTTCATTCCCAAACACACAAAAAATATGCATAGATTGCATGAAACATCAAGGCAGACAGAATCGTTTCCAAGAACTCTGCACAAATTTCTAAAGATTTAAGTTTGAGGAGTATAATATAAATCTGAAATGTTTTTTTGGGTGTGTTTTTGTAACTACCAATCTGTCTACAGACCAGGATATAACAAAATCAGTGCTTGTAACCAATCAGGATTGAGTATTTCTAGTAGTTCCGCCTGTCACTCATATGCTCTGTGTAATGTTTCCTATGTTGTTTCTTCAGGTTCATGCCCAGGGGGCATCTCAAATGTTGTTATATTGTCTCTTGCAGGCTGAGTCCAAGGGGGCATCTCAAACTGTCGTTGGATTCATTTTCGGCTGCTTTGAATTTGTCATATTTGTGTCATCACCAATATTTGGAACATTTGTAAGTAGTACTTTGTTTTCATATCATCACAATTAGATATTAATTTATTCATAGACTGTTTTCCTGCACATGATAGAGTATTTTGGTTTGTAAAACTACAATGCAATCTAGAATAAGCGATAAGGGTTTTGTTTCACACAGTCTGCATTACTGATAATTTGCCTCATCTACCAGGATTACCTTCCACATGTTTATGTAATGCTACTTCTGTCTGAATGTTCAACAATCATTTCTCAGTAGGTAGGTAATA
The DNA here is from genome assembly GCF_003918875.1 of Haliotis rubra. NCBI lineage: Eukaryota > Metazoa > Mollusca > Gastropoda > Lepetellida > Haliotidae > Haliotis > Haliotis rubra. The sequence goes on from NW_025767057.1 coordinate 2,475,673, forward strand.
TGATCGATTGTTCCAAGACTAATCAATAATTGTGAACATTGGTGTAGTTAGTGTTGTCGTGGACAACGGGGAGACTTCCATTGATATACAAATGCTTTATTATCAATATGAGCTCATTAATTTATAATCAAGAAGTTGTATATCCATAGAACTCTCAGCGATGTTCATTACACCAACTTGATAGGTTGATTGTACAGGGCATCTGATTAAATTATAAGAATTGTTACTGGTCAAAGGGAAATAACTCTGTGTTGAACAACCATGTACAGCTTGTTCAGCTTGACCTGAGCTACTCTACATATGCATGACCCGGGAGGTCAAACGGCACAAACGGCAGGTCGAGTTAACTTCATTAAATATGGGGAGCAGAGAATGTTATTAATGTTGCTGCTTGCTGCCGGATAGGAAACATTAAACCATCTGAAGCTTCTTTTTTAAGTTTAAAGAAAGTTAGGACATTGCTGGCGATTTCTCGACACTGAGATGTCAAAAGGCGACTTTGTCTCGGCTGTTTGGACATGTTGACAATCAACTGACAAAGATGCACCCCTTCACAATAATAGACCCAACCAGTTGTGACACGTAATGCATTAGTATTCACTTGATCAGGTCAAGCTGAACAAGCTGTAGATGGGGTGTGTTTTATATCAATGATCAAAGCCTCTCTTGTTATTGATGAAGTGCCTATTTTATCATTTATATCATATAAGGTGCTAAAATAGACTACTTAACATATTTTAGAAAACAAATTCTTTCATAATATTATTGCTACAGTAAATCTGTAATGCTATGACAGTACCTGAAGCAAGGGAAAGGATCAAGTGTTTCTTACTTCTTTTGAGTACTATATTTTGCCAATGTATTAAATTGGAAATAAAACTTTTAAATTTGTGTTATGTTGTAGTGAAAGATTGGGGTGAGAATTTGAATTGCAAATTACATTTAAATTTCAAATTTGATAGCTGTATTGGACAACCATGACATTTTTCATCTGTATTATATTTAGTTTATTTACTTTTTTCAGGATATACAAAATATTTTGACTGCTGCCTTTTATGGTTAAGAAATGACATTGACATTTTCTGAAACAATACATATTGTGATATTGTTTTGTGTTAATGCATCTTCAATTAAAAACTTAACTTAAACTTTTTACTGTATATAAGACGAACATTTCATCAATGCATATCCATTCTTTAATTGTTTTTGGTTTTCAGTTAACAAGATTAGGACCTAAGTTTGTGTTCATATCTGGAGTGTTTGTGTGCGGATCATGCAGTGTTCTATTTGGGTACGTCATTGTTTGAACTAACCAAGATCACGTGATAGCAGGTTTCCAAGGGGAGATAACTTTTGAGGTTTATATTCAGTTTGATAAATTGAGATCACTATTTTTTGTGAAATTCACTTCAAATTATCAGGTTAGTTCAAAAGCATGCTATCTATTTCAGTGTGATCTAAATCATTTGTTGTGGGTATTCTCAGCCCACTGTAGACAGTGTTCAGTTCCCCACATGGGTTCAGAATACAACCTGTAAACCCATATATAAAGTACTGTCAGAAATAGAAAAAAACTGGGTTTATATCTACAATTTAGGTAGTTAATATGTGAAAGTGTGAAATATCTGTTAAACTAAGTTCGGCCTAACTACAGTCTCAGTGGGAGGGAGATAGGAAGCGTAAAAGAAGGATTTTACTGAGGAGAGATGAGTCCAATGCGACTTATTTAGAACAGACCATGGCTTTGTGCAAATTAGTGTGCGATGATATTGTATTACAAAGGACACTTTTTAAATGATCATTTTGAAATTAGACTTAGCTTCATTATAAACAATAGCAGACGTAAAAAATAATAACTTTAATACTGAAACTATTAAGGATGTAGCTACCATGACGTCTCACTATCACTATAAAAAGAAACAGGTAGGAGGGGTCGTCTCAAAAGCAAAACCAGGACGGGTGTCGCAGATGGTGGTTGGGGTCGGGCTGGGGTACTGAGATATCAGCTAAGATAATCAATAGAGACATATTCAATACACATGAAAAAGCATAAAATATCTTTGAGATGACCCCTTGTACCGATGGGCAGCATGTGCATTTCATGCCAAGTGAGTCGACGGTCCGTCTTCATACCTGGCTGGGCGACCTAAGGGCGATGGAAATACAAATTGGTCCAGTCACTCCATGTGATAAACATTTCACAAGAAAAGCCTCAGATGTCTTTAATGATCAGGGGGCAGTGGGGTAGCCTAGTGGTTAAAGTGTTCACTCGTCTCGCCGAAGACCAGGGTTTGATTCCCCACATGAGTACAATGTGTGAAGCCCATTGCAGGAATATTGTTAAAAGTGGCGTAAAGCTAAACTCCTTCACTCACCTTAATGATCAGACCGCCTCCGTGGTGTAGTGGTTAAGGGTCCGCCCGGAGAGCGGAAGGTCGCGGGTTCGATCCCCTACCGCGTCATACCAAAAGACGTTAAAATATGGTACTTGTTGGTCCCTGCCTGGCGTTCGGCATTAATGAGTACAGCAAGGACTGGTTGGCTCGAAATCAGTATAATGTGTCTGAGTGGGGTATTCATGCTTCACTGCAGCATGGTATCTCAGTGGGCTAGCACTATAAAACCAGCTTCAGTCTGGGCTAGTACAAGCAGCCGCACACACACATACACACGCATGCACGTCGTCATATGAGCGAAATATTCTCAAGTACGACGTTAAACCCAATTTCACCTCACCTCACCTTAATGATCAGTGTAACTATTATTCTATGTGCCTGAGGGTGAAGAAAGGTTGTCATTGCTCCTGTTCCTTTCATACAAATATTTTGGTGTGACCCGTTACAATTATGACTCCTCAGTTGACTTACGTTCTGTGTTACAGGCTATTAGATCGATCACCCTCAGGAACCATCTTCATCGTCATGTGCTTCTTGTGCCGATCTGTAGAAGCCCTGGGTTGTTCCGCGTTTATCACAGCCAGCTTTGCAATAGTGGCCTACTCATTTCCTGACCATGTCACCACAGTTTTTGTAAGTATGCTGATATTATATGTAATGTACTTTTCAACAATTTTGTAATTGTATTACATAGCTTCTGTTAAGGTGCAGTAGAAGTACATAACATTTTGCTTCAACAGAAATTAGTTGTAAGGAATATATTACTGCCAAATGAAAGCAGTACTATGGAAGTCTCTATATTCAGATGCTTTTCAAGTCAGGTGTTATTTGGAATCTTCTTGTACAGCTATGAATGAATGCAGCATAGTACGCAGCCATCTGTAGGGCATTTAGACTACATATCTCAACACATGTTATATTTGGGATTACAGTTTCTCTGCAAAGTACAGATTCTAGTACTTTTGATGGGTTGAGTCCCATCCAGAGTTTGAACTCACAAGTCAATCGCCTAACCCACTCAGCCACTGAGAGGGTTAGGCGTGACTTTGTGTGCTGGTGATTTGGTGCCTGACTTAAAGCATATGGGTTCAAATCCCTGATGGACTCAACTCAACAAATTTACTAGAGCCTGTACTTTACTGAGAAAGTGTTGTCCCAGATATAACATGCAGGTGAAGATCATACCATTATTTGGATTGATTTTCGAGCCCAGTTAATTAATAATACAATTATTAATTGTATATCATTTCCTTTTTATTTGTTGGCTTCGCATTGAATTCATTTACATATTGATGTCTGGGATAGATTGTTGTTTCAATTTGCAAGTTAAAGTGTAAGGATACCATGGTTGCCATTAGCTACAGGGGGGGGCAGGAGGAGCAAGGCGAGTTTGGTTTTACGCAGCTTTTAGCAATAGTCCAGCAATATCACGGCAGGGGACACCAGACAGACTTCACATGCTGTACTGATGTGGGGAATCTGTTATGTGATAACAATCCCATAACAAGCATGCTGCATTTATTCAGTAATACCTGAAGACATGTTGTTGTTCTGTGTTGTTTCAGGGAACCTTGGAAACGTTTAGTGGGCTGGGCCTCATGGTGGGACCTCCAATAGGGGGCGCTCTGTATGAGGTGAGTAGTGCATTTAATGGGGACCAAAAGGCTGTTTTTCCCTGTACGAGGTGAGTAGTGCCCCTGTGGGGCCCAAATACGCCCCAAAATAGGGGCTGCCCTTCTCTGTAAGAGGTGAGTAGTGCACTTAATGGGGCCCAAAATAGGGGCTGCTCTTCTCTGTAAGAGGTGAGTAGTGCACTTAATGGGGCCCAAAATAGGGGCTGCCCTTCTCTGTAAGAGGTGAGTAGTGCACTTAATGGGGCCCAAAATAGGGGCTGCTCTTCTCTGTAAGAGGTGAGTAGTGCACTTAATGGGGCCCAAAATAGGGGCTGCTCTTCTCTGTACAAGGTGAGTAGTGCACCTAATGGGGCCCAAAATAGGGGATGCTCTTCCCTGTACGAGGTGAGTAGTGCACCTAATGGGGCCCAAAATAGGGGATGCTCTTCCCTGTACGAGGTGAGTAGTGTACTTAGTTGAGCCCAAAATAGGGGGTGCTCTTCCCTGTACGAGGTGAGTAGTGCACCAAATGGGGCCCAATATAGGGGCTGCTCTTCTCTGTACGAGGTGAGTAGTGCACTTAATGGGGCCCAAAATAGGGGGTGCTCTTCTCTGTACAAGGTGAGAGTTTCCCTCGATGGAGCCCAAAATGGAGAGTGCTCTTCTCTGTAGGTGAGTAGTGCACTTGAATGATTGAGCACTTATAGAGGGTGCCCTTCTCTGTCCAAGGTGAGAGTTTCCCTTGATGGAGCCCAAAATGGAGGGTCTCTTCTCTGTACAAGGTGAGTAGGGCACTTGAATGATGGAGCACGTATAGAGGGTGCCCTTCTCTGTCCAAGGTGAGAGTTTCCCTTGATGGAGCCCAAAATGGAGGGTTCTCTTCTCTGTAGGAGGTGAGTGGTGCACCTAATGGGGCCCAAAATAGGGGCTACTCTTCTCTGTAGGAGGTGAGAGGTTCCCTCTCTTTTATAAAGTTATATTGCCTGGTCACTCAGTTGCAAGTTCACCAGACCTGACATTCTGTGGAGGTGTCATCTAAATGCAGTGAGAAATTGTGTCAGAGTAAAAGGTATATAATATACAGCTCAAACAAAGTTTATCAACACTAATTCTTTCATGCTACTGTACTTAATTTGTCATGGAATGTTTGTATACTTTTCAGCTTGGTGGTTACGGTCTGCCATTCTGGACACTAGGTGGCCTTTGTCTGATGTGTGCCATGTCATCATTCTTCTTCATGCCATCTAATGACGGTAGGAACACTGACCTGGTTATACTTATGTCATACCTTTGTCAAAACATTGCTGTATCATTACCATTGTCATACCTTTTGTCAAACCATTGCTATATCATTATCATAAAATTGTCATACCTTCGTCAAATCATTGCTATATCATTATCATACCATTGTCATACCTTCGTCAAATCATTGCTACATCATTATCATACCATTGTCATACCTTCGTCAAATCATTGCTATATCATTATCATACCATTGTCATAAGCCGCCTCCATGGTGTAGTGGTTAGAGCGTCCGCCCAGAGAGTGGAAGGTCGCAGGTTCGATCCCCGACCGCGTGATACCAAAAGACGTTAAAATATGGTACTTGTTGGTCCCTGCCTGGCGCTCGGCATTAATGAGTACAGCAAGGACTGGTTGGCTCGAAGTCAGTATAATGTGTCTGAGTAGGGTATTCATGCTTCACTGCAGCATGGTATCTCAGTGGGCTAGCACTATAAAACCAGCTTCAGTCTGGGCTAGTACAAGCAGCCGCACACACACATACACACGCATGCACGTCGTCATATGAGCGAAATATTCTCAGTACGTCGTTAAACCCAATTTCACCTCACCTCACCTTAATGAGAGTGGAAGGTCGCGGGTTCGATCCCCGACCGCGTCATACCAAAAGACGTTAAAATATGGTACTTGTTGGTCCCTGCCTGGCGTTCGGCATTAATGGGTACAGCAAGGACTGGTCGGCTCGAAGTCAGTATAATGTGTCTGAGTAGGGTATTCATGCTTCACTGCAGCATGGTATCTCAGTGGGCTAGCACTATAAAACCAGCTTCAGTCTGGGCTAGTACAAGCAGCCGCACATACACATACACACGCATGCACGTCGTCATATGAGCGAAATATTCTCAAGCACGACGATAAACCCAATTTCACCTCACCATTGTCATACCTTCGTCAAATCATTGCTATATCATTATCATACCATTGTCATACCTTCGACAAATCATTGCTAAATCATTATCATACCATTGTCATACTTTAACCATACTATTGTACCTTTGTCAAACCGTTGCTTTATCATTGTAATCGGGGGTCACCCTTTTTGTTCTATGGAGATGGAGGAGGGGCCATCAATTTTGTACACATGTACTAGGGGGGTCAGTAAGTTTGTACATAAATTTATCAAAATATTGTGCTTAAAAATTATGGGAAGGGTTGCAGGGGGTAATTGATTTTGTACATGACATGCTGGAGGGTGGGGAGGGCACTTAATTTGTACATAAATGTTTAGGGGGGTCATTCACATTGTACATGCTTCTCCATAAAAATCATCATCACCCCTCTAGCCATAAATTATGAACGGTCCCTAATTCAGTATTCCACTGTGTATGTGATATTCTAGTTGAATGTAATGATTGATACACTTATTGCAGAGGCACGCCAGCCCTACAAGGGCTCTGTATTTACCCTGCTGACGAGTATGGAGGTGTGGGTCACGTGCTTCTCTATATTCTGTGGATCTTTTTCCCTGGGGTTCCTGGACCCCACTCTGGCCTCTCATCTCCAGGAGGTGAGTAGAGCCTGCACCCCGCCAGGCTCGGTGAATCCCATACCATCATCAGCTGGGGGATCTGAGTTTGCTGTATGGCATTCTGAGTGAACAGTCCTAGTTTTGTCATCTGATTCCACATTGATTCTACAATATTATTTTTCGACTAATACTCAAACTTATGTGGGGAAGTATAAAATTGGTCTGTTCTCAAGCATCCCTAGACCATGTTTATTAGTAAAGTGAAACCAACTAATAATACTTGAAATCATTTAAATTATGTTTTTCAACTTTTCTGGTAGTTTATGTGTTTTGAAAATAAAATCTGTATACCAGGTAAATCAATGGCCATTTTCTGAGTGCATTTTTCTGTTGTAGTTCAACCTGAGTACCTTGGTCGTCGGATTCATCTTCCTGGCGGCTCCAGCAGTGTACGGTTTCACAGCCCCCATCTGGGGCTGGGTCGGCGATGCCAAGGTAATACTACTCACCAACCACTGTCAAGGCCTAGTGACGTAATTCACTCGGCAGAGTTGTCTCCCTTAGTTGTTCCATGATGGCTGATCAGTGGGATTCAAATCTCTTATTTCAATCTTTGGTCTGTCAGAGACATCAACTTGGGTGTGACGTTTGCTGTAAACATCTGACATGTGGGACTTCCTCCTACATTAAGTTGGTATGATGAATGTAATACCTTTCAAAATAATATTCATAAATAGAACTATCCTAAATAGCGTCATTGAAATAGTTCCTGAATGAGTGTGGTTTTATGCCACGTTTTGCAATATTTCAGAAATATTATATCAGTGGGATTGTCTGGTCCAGACTCAATTAGTTACAGACCACTGCCATATAGCTGGAAAATTGCTGAGTGCGACGTAAAACTCAACTCACTCACTCACTATATCTGTCGACCCTAGAAATGGCTCCACACCTTGTCTCCATGTTGGGAATTGAACCCTGGTCTTAAGAGTGGAAAGGGAAAGCTATAATCACTGGGCCACCCCACATGAATACATAAACAAGAACTCAGCTGCTAATGTTAAAGTCCAGTTAATGAGAACCTGTGTGGGAATACGTCACCAGCATTCTGTTGTTTTAACATAACAGGTCGCTTAACTGTATGTTGTGGTCAAACTTGGTGGATTGTGTGTCATCATACCCTGACTGCATGTAATGGTGCTCATTATATCAACCACTGGTTTATCTGGTCACAGTTTGAAAAGCCACTGTGGTATGGATGAAATATAGCTGACTGTGATATTAAATATAAATAACATTCAGTCTTCATTATATTTAGTGAGTGTGTTTAGTTTCATGCTACTTTTAGCAATATTTCAGCACCCATGTGGGGAATCGAACCCGGTTCTTCAGTGTGATGAGCAGACCCTTTAACCACTGGGCTACCCCACTGCCCTTTCATTATATTTAAGAACATAAAAGATATTTTTTCAGGATATTTTGACAAATCTACTTGCCCCAGTTCATCCTGACAAAACAATAGGGAAAGAAATATGTACGTTTTTGTCTTATCTGTACATTAGACTGTTGTATTATCACATGTTGAGGACCATGGGCACTATCTGATTTCTATGATGTATATTTGATGAAAGTACAGACTGCCACACCAGCACAAAACCTTTGCTAAAGTGATTATCATTTTGGAAAAAAACCAAATTCCATGCTTGTCCATGATATTCCTACTGATCTTGAGGTTGGTAGCCAACTAACAGTACCTGTTTGATGCCAGGGTCAGATCAAGTCTCTGATGGTGGTGGGGAACTTCATGTCCTGCGTTGCCTTCCTCCTGATGGGCCCCTGCCCGCTGCTGCCCCCGCTGTGAGTACATACCCTTCCTGCCATCAGAAAACTGACGCATGCAACATGTCCTTACATAAATCATTGTGACTATACAGAAAACTGTTAAACATGCAACTAGACACCCAATGTACATAAATCATTGAGACTATACGCAGTATGCATCAGTCTGTTAGTATGTCTCATTTCACAAATGTTTACATCAAATACCATCACATGGTTTTTAAAATTCTTCAAATCTACAATTTTGTTAAACTTGAAATTAGATAGAAAAACATTTTTGACAAAATATGTTTTTCACCTGAATCAATAATCTTTTGATATCTTAAAATGTAAATCCTGGTATGTTTTTTTCAATTATACTTAGTAGTATGCAATTGAATCTGGAATTTTGAAAATGTTACCTGCACCAAGTGCAACTTGGCTTATTAGTTTTGCTGCACCATCAAAAGTTTGGTAGCGCTATGAAATAATGTCACTGGTTCTAAAAAGTAACATAAATACTTGCTTGTATCAGATACATTCAACAGAACCAAACCACATAATGATAAATGATGAATAATTCTGTAAACTTTCAGTTTAGCATAACGTTTATCAAAGCTCAGATTATATGATCATGTGTTAGACTGACTCTATCACTGGAGATTTGCTTACGCTTATCGCCACTGGATTTATTAGGCACCAACATTATCGGCAGATGTCTGACTGTAAGGTGCTTCCTAAGTTAGATCTATTTATCACCTTATCATTCATGTAGTTGAAAAGTCAGGGAACATTTTTGATGACTTAAAGCACTGCCCCCTGCCATTAAACATCACTTCATTGTGTGCTCATAACACCACCTCCGCATTTACTACCATGAAGACAAGCAGACACCAAAATGTGTGGACTGATTTTTCAGTACATAAATGTTTCTGCTTGTAACAAGTCATGCGGAGAGAAACATATTATTCCTGTCACTTACTTCCCAATTAAAACACGATGACAGCAATAAGATGTTACCTGCATCGAGTGCAACCTGTTACTAAAGATAACCTGCACCAACCATTTCTAACATGCACCAGTGCAGGTTGTATATATCGCACCCTGAAAGTCCTTTATAACATTCACTATTTCTAAGTAGGAGGGTGGTCCGATTTTGTTTCATCTTTTCTGTCAGAGTTAAATAAATTCAAACAAACTAACTCCATAACATATATTATGTTTCTACACACATTTGTTTCTCTGCAGTACATTGTGGCTAAATGTGATCAGCTTGATGATGGTTGGGCTCTTTGTTGGTTGTGCCCTCATACCTACCATAACCTGCCTTCTCGTTGCTGCCAGGTGAGTAGATCAGCTGTTATTAGGGTTATAACCCACCTTCTGGGTGACCAGTAAGTAAATAACTGTCATTGGGGTTATAACCTACCTTCTGGGTGACCAGTAAGTAGATAACTGTCATTGGGGTTATACCCTACCTTCTGGGTGACCAGTAAGTAGATAACTGTCATTGGGGATATAACCTACCTTGTGGGTGACCAGTAAGTACACAACTGTCATTGGGGTAATAACTCACCTTGTGGGTGACCAGTAAGTAGATAACTATCATTGGGGATATAACCTACCTTGTGGGTGACCAGTAAGTAGATAACTGTCATTGGGGATATAACCTACCTTGTGGGTGACCAGTAAGTAGATAACTGTCATTGGGGATATAACCTACCTTGTGGGTGACCAGTAAGTAGATAACTGTCATTGGGGATATAACCTACCTTGTGGGTGACCAGTAAGTAGATAACTGTCATTGGGGATATAACCTACCTTGTGGGTGACCAGTAAAGTAGACAACTCTCATTGGGGATATAACCCACCTTGTGGGTGACCAGTAAGTAGACAACTGTCATTGGGGATATAATCACCTTGGGTGACCAGGGGATATAATATAACATTACCACCTTGTGTGGGTGACCAGTAAGTAGATAACATTGGGGATATCATTGGGGATATAACCTACCTTGTGGGTGACCAGTAAGTAGATAACTGTCATTGGGGATATAACCTACCTTGTGGGTGACCAGTAAGTAGATAACTGTCATTGGGGATATAACCTACCTTGTGGGTGACCAGTAAGTAGACAACTCTCATTGGGGATATAACTTACCTTGTGGGTGACCAGTAAGTAGACAACTCTCATTGGGGATATAACCTACCTTGTGGGTGACCAGTAAGTAGATAACTGTCATTGGGGATATACCCTACCTTGTGGGTGACCAGTAAGTAGACAACTCTCATTCAGGTTATGACCTACCTTGTGGATGACCACTAAGTAGACAACTCTCATTGGGGATATAACCTACCTTGTGGGTGACCAGTAAGTAGATAACTGTCATTGGGGATATAACCTACCTTGTGGGTGACCAGTAAGTACACAACTGTCATTGGGGTAATAACTCACCTTGTGGGTGACCAGTAAGTAGACAACTATCATTGGGGATATAACCTACCTTCTGGGTGACCAGTAAGTAGATAACTGTCATTGGGGATATACCCTACCTTGTGGGTGACCAGTAAGTAGATAACTGTCATTGGGGATATAACCTACCTTGTGGGTGACCAGTAAGTAGATAACTGTCATTGGGGATATAACCTACCTTGTGGGTGACCAGTAAGTAGATAACTGTCATTGGGGATATAACCTACCTTGTGGGTGACCAGTAAGTAGACAACTCTCATTGGGGATATAACCTACCTTGTGGGTGACCAGTAAGTAGATAACTGTCATTGGGGATATAACCTACCTTGTGGGTGACCAGTAAGTAGATAACTGTCATTGGGGATATACCCTACCTTGTGGGTGACCAGTAAGTAGACAACTCTCATTGGGGATATAACCTACCTTGTGGGTGACCAGTAAGTAGATAACTGTCATTGGGGATATAACCTACCTTGTGGGTGACCAGTAAGTAGATAACTGTCATTGGGGATATAACCCACCTTGTGGGTGACCAGTAAGTAGACAACTCTCATTGGGGATATAACCCATCTTCTGGGTGACCAGTAAGTAAATAACTGTCATTGGGGATATACCCTACCTTGTGGGTGATCAGTAAGTAGATAACTGTCATTGGGGATATACCCTACCTTGTGGGTGACCAGTAAGTAGATAACTGTCATTGGGGATATAACCTACCTTGTGGGTGACCAGTAAGTAGATAACTGTCATTGGGGTTATAACCTACCTTGTGGGTGACCAGTAAGTACACAACTGTCATTGGGGATATAACCTACCTTGTGGGTGACCAGTAAGTAGATAACTCTCATTTGGGATATAACCTACCTTGTGGGTGACCAGTAAGTAGATAACTGTCATTGGGGATATAACCTACCTTGTGGGTGACCAGTAAGTAGATAACTCTCATTGGGGATATAACCTTGTGGGTACCTTGTGGGTGACCAGTAAGTAGATAACTGTCATTGGGGATATAACCTACCTTGTGGGTGACCAGTAAGTAGATAACTCTCATTGGGGATATAACCTACCTTGTGGGTGACCAGTAAGTAGACAACTCTCATTCAGGTTATGACCTACCTTGTGGATGACCACTAAGTAGACAACTCTCATTGGGGATATAACCTACCTTGTGGGTGACCAGTAAGTAGATAACTGTCATTGGGGATATAACCTACCTTGTGGGTGACCAGTAAGTAGACAACTGTCATTGGGGATATAACTTACCTTGTGGGTGACCAGTAAGTAGATATAACTACCTTCATTGGGGATATAAACCTACCTTGTGGGTGACCAGTAAGTAGATAACTGTCATTGGGGATATACCCTACCTTGTGGGTGACCAGTAAGTAGATAACTGTCATTGGGGATATAACCTACCTTGTGGGTGACCAGTAAGTAGATAACTGTCATTGGGGATATACCCTACCTTGTGGGTGACCAGTAAGTAGACAAGTCTCATTGGGGATATAACCTACCTTGTGGGTGACCAGTAAGTAGATAACTCTCATTGGGGATATAACCTACCTTGTGGGTGACCAGTAAGTAGATAACTGTCATTGGGGATATACCCTACCTTGTGGGTGACCAGTAAGTAGACAACTCTCATTGGGGATATAACCTACCTTGTGGGTGACCAGTAAGTAGATAACTGTCATTGGGGATATAACCTACCTTGTGGGTGACCAGTAAGTAGATAACTGTCATTGGGGATATAACCCACCTTGTGGGTGACTAGTAAGTAGACAACTCTCATTGGGGATATAACCCATCTTCTGGGTGACCAGTAAGTAAATAACTGTCATTGGGGATATACCCTACCTTGTGGGTGATCAGTAAGTAGATAACTGTCATTGGGGATATACCCTACCTTGTGGGTGACCAGTAAGTAGATAACTGTCATTGGGGATATAACCTACCTTGTGGGTGACCAGTAAGTAGATAACTGTCATTGGGGTTATAACCTACCTTGTGGGTGACCAGTAAGTACACAACTGTCATTGGGGATATAACCTACCTTGTGGGTGACCAGTAAGTAGATAACTCTCATTTGGGATATAACCTACCTTGTGGGTGACCAGTAAGGACAACTCTCATTAACTGTCATTGGGGATATAACCTACCTTGTGGGTGACCAGTAAGTAGATAACTGTCATTGGGGATATAACCTACCTTGTGGGTGACCAGTAAGTAGATAACTGTCATTGGGGATATAACCTACCTTGTGGGTGACCAGTAAGTAGATAACTGTCATTGGGGATATAACCTACCTTGTGGGTGACCAGTAAGTAGTCAACTATAACCTATTGTGGGGGGTATAACTCATTGGGGATATAACCTACCTTTGTGGGTGACCAGTAAGTAGATAACAACTCTCATTGGGGATATAACCTACCTTGTGGGTGACCAGTAAGTAGATAACTGTCATTGGGGATATAACCTACCTTGTGGGTGACCAGTAAGTAGACAACTCTCATTCAGGTTATGACCTACCTTGTGGATGACCACTAAGTAGACAACTCTCATTGGGGATATAACCTACCTTGTGGGTGACCAGTAAGTAGATAACTGTCATTGGGGATATAACCTACCTTGTGGGTGACCAGTAAGTAGATAACTGTCATTGGGGATATAACCTACCTTGTGGGTGACCAGTAAGTAGATAACTGTCATTGGGGATATAACCTACCCTACCTTGTGGGTGACCAGTAAGTAGATAACTGTCATTGGGGATATAACCTACCTTGTGGGTGACCAGGTGACCAGTAAGTAGATAACTCTCATTGGGATATAACCACCTTGTGGGTGACCAGTAAGTAGATAACTGTCATTGGGGATATAACCTACCTTGTGGGTGACCAGTAAGTAGACAACTCTCATTGGGGATATAACCTACCTTGTGGGTGACCAGTAAGTAGATAACTGTCATTGGGGATATAACCTACCTTGTGGGTGACCAGTAAGTAGACAACTCTCATTGGGGATATAACCTACCTTGTGGGTGACCAGTAAGTAGATAACTGTCATTGGGGATATACCCTACCTTGTGGGTGACCAGTAAGTAGATAACTGTCATTGGGGATATAACCTACCTTGTGGGTGACCAGTAAGTAGATAACTCTCATTGGGGATATAACCTACCTTGTGGGTGACCAGTAAGTAGATAACTGTCATTGGGGATATAACCTACCTTGTGGGTGACCAGTAAGTAGACAACTGTCATTGGGGATATAACTTACCTTGTGGGTGACCAGTAAGTAGATAACTGTCATTGGGGATATACCCTACCTTGTGGGTGACCAGTAAGTAGATAACTGTCATTGGGGATATAACCTACCTTGTGGGTGACCAGTAAGTAGATAACTGTCATTGGGGATATAACCTACCTTGTGGGTGACCAGTAAGTAGACAACAACTCTCATTGGGTGGTAATATAACCTACCTTGTGTGGGTGACCAGTAAGTCAGATAACTGTCATTGGGGATATAACCTACCTTGTGGGTGACCAGTAAGTAGATAACTGTCATTGGGGATATAACCTACCTTGTGGGTGACCAGTAAGTAGACAACTGACCAGTAAGTCATTGGGGATATAACCTACCTTGTGGGTGACCAGTAAGTAGATAACTGTCATTGGGGATATACCCTACCTTGTGGGTGACCAGTAAGTAGATAACTGTCATTGGGGATATAACCTACCTTGTGGGTGACCAGTAAGTAGACAACTCTCATTGGGGATATAACCTACCTTGTGGGTGACCAGTAAGTAGATAACTGTCATTGGGGATATAACCTACCTTGTGGGTGACCAGTAAGTAGATAACTGTCATTGGGGATATAACCTACCTTGTGGGTGACCAGTAAGTAGACAACTCTCATTGGGGATATAACCAATCTTCTGGGTGACCAGTAAGTAAATAACTGTCATTGGGGTTATACCCTACCTTGTGGGTGACCAGTAAGTAGATAACATTGGGGTTATACCCTCATTGGGGATATAAGATAACCTTGTGGGGCCAGGTATATACATCACCTGTTATTGGGCATATAACCTGACTCCTTAACGGTACCAAGTAAGTAGACAAGCTATTATTGAGGTTATCACCTACCTTCTGGGTGACCAGTAAGTAGATTAGCTGTTTTTCATTTGTAACGGTGAATGCTAAAATAATATTAATATATATTTTTTCAGGAGACTTGGATTTAAAGAAAATTTAGACACTTATGCTCTAGTCTCTGGGCTTTTCAATTCAGCGTACTGTTTGGGGTGAGTATTAATGTAAGCTTTTTCACTAATATATGTATCACAGTAATAACTATCCTTATTTTAGGCAGTTAATGGAAAATGTCTTAATATATTGTATCAATTACATGCTATCTTCATGTTTTGTTTGCATATTTTTTTTACCCTTTTAGTTAAATATTTCAGGAAACATCTCAGGTGAGCTGCAGAGTCTGGTTCTATGTATTTTATTGTAACATCCGTTGTTGTATTTCAGGACATTTGTAGGCCCCACACTTGGTGGAGTGTTAAAGGAACACTTCGGCTTTGGCTGGGCATCCTCATTAGTAGCTGCTATGTTTCTGTTGGCCGTAAGTATACCTTGTTACCTTGAGTTACCTTGTACAGCACAATGTGCTGTGTGTTTTGTTGGCCGTAAGTATACCTTGTTACCTTGAGTTACCTTGTACAGCACAATGTGCTGTGTGTTTCTGTTGGCCGTAAGTATACCTTGTTACCTTGAGTTACCTTGTACAGCACAATGTGCTGTGTGTTGGCCCGTAGCATACCTTGTTACCTTGAGTTACCTTGTACAGCACAATGTGCTGTGTGTTTTGTTGGCCGTAAGTATACCTTGTTACCTTGAGTTACCTTGTACAGCACAATGTGCTGTGTGTTTTGTTGGCCGTAAGTATACCTTGTTACCTTGAGTTACCTTGTACAGCACAATGTGCTGTGTGTTTTAATTGTGCCGTAAGTATACCTTGTTACCTTGAGTTACCTTGTACAGCACAATGTGCTGTGTGTTTTGTTGGCCGTAAGTATACCTTGTTACCTTGAGTTACCTTGTACAGCACAATGTGCTGTGTGTTTTGTTGGCCGTAAGTATACCTTGTTACCTTGAGTTACCTTGTACAGCACAATGTGCTGTGTGTTTTGTTGGCCGTAAGTATACCTTGTTACCTTGAGTTACCTTGTACAGCACAATGTGCTGTGTGTTTTATTGGCCGTAAGTATACCTTGTTACCTTGAGTTACCTTGTACAGCACAATGTGCTGTGTGTTTTTGTTGGCGTAAGTATACCTTGTTACCTTGAGTTACCTTGTACAGCACAATGTGCTGTGTGTTTTGTTGGCCGTAAGTATACCTTGTTACCTTGAGTTACCTTGTACAGCACAATGTGCTGTGTGTTTTGTTGGCCGTAAGTATACCTTGTTACCTTGAGTTACCTTGTACAGCACAATGTGCTGTGTGTTTTGTTGGTCGTAAGTATACCTTGTTACCTTGAGTTACCTTGTACAGCACAATGTGCTGTGTGTTTTGTTGGCCGTAAGTATACCTTGTTACCTTGAGTTACCTTGTACAGCACAATGTGCTGTGTGTTTTGTTGGCCGTAAGTATACCTTGTTACCTTGAGTTACCTTGTACAGCACAATGTGCTGTGTGTTTTGTTGGCCGTAAGTATACCTTGTTACCTTGAGTTACCTTGTACAGCACAATGTGCTGTGTGTTTTGTTGCCTTGTGGGACCGTGAGGTAGCCTAGTGGTTAAAGCGTTTGCTTGTGACGCCAAAGACCCAGGTTCGATTCCACACATGGGTACAATGTGTGGAGCACATTTCTGGTATTCCGCATGTGATATTGCTGGAATATTGTTAAATGCGACGTAAAAGTATAGTCACTCAATTTTGTTACCTTGCACAGCACATTGTATATATTTTTGTTTAATGCTGAACTAATATTCAACTAAATGATAGTGGCATGTAAATAGCCAAGACTGGATCAGACAACTGCCAGTTAATATTTTTAGGCATATGCCATGCTGTACAATGGCAAGTAGAAGACCAAGCCGTAATGTCTCAACACCTGATCGATCTTGCCACAGTGCCCTACAAGAATATGTTTCTTTCCAAGTGGGGATTATGAATCCTTGTCTGTCAGCACCAAATCTGTGCTTGTTGGTTTCACCAGACCTGTGCCAGTGGGTTTCACTAAACCTGTGCCAGTGGGTTTCACCAAACCTGTGCCAGTGGGTTTCACTAAACCTGTGCCAGTGGGTTTCACTAAACCTGTGCCAGTGGGTTTCACCAAACCTGTGCCAGTGGGTTTCACTAAACCTGTGCCAGTGGGTTTCACTAAACCTGTGCCAGTGGGTTTCACCAAACATGTGCCAGTGGGTTTCACAAAACATGTGCCAGTGGGTTTGTGTGTTATCAACCAAACCTTTGGATATGTATTTCACCACAGTTCTGCTTTTATAAACCTGTGCTTCTGGGATATTAACCAAACCTGTGGTTATGGATTTCACCAAGCATGTGCTTGTGGCTTCACAAACCTGGGTTTGTTTTCTTTATTCAACCTCTAACAACCACAGGCACACTCATGGAGATATGCTCATTAAACACAGTGTACACAAAGTATTGAAGTCAGTTATAATATTACATCAAAAGTAGGATATAACATCATTGCCAGGTTGCCATGTTTGTTTCAGGGTATAAATCTGTCGCTGTTTATATGCTGCACAAAGCCCTGCTGTTGCCGTGGTGACAAAAGAAGTGAATACACAATATTAGAAGGGTCCAATGACTCGACACCCATAGGAGGGTCACTGGAGGAAACTAGAGCATGATATTGGACTGGTTTTCACAAGTCTAAAAGCCAGACCAATTGGTTGATTGTATTAAGGGCAAATCTGCTCAAACAATTAAAAGTCTATCAAACAATTAAATCTGCTCTTACTTAAAGTAGTACCCAAACTGTAAATATTTATATTTCAACGGTCTGTTGTTTTTTGTTCCCAGGTACATCAAATGAGACATCTGTATAAAATACATATACACATCTTCTAACCCTGTGAATTTGAAAGTGAAAATATAATCTGAAAAATCTTCTTTTCACTTGGGGAAATTTTCTTCTTCATCTCTACAATAACACTGCCTGCACACACAACAAATTCATTAACCAATCAGATGATGGCCTTCATCCAACATGTGGGATGCTACGGAAAGCTCTGACCAATGAGGGAACAGATTGAAACAAGACAACATTCACTACTACACAGCATGTGTATATATGTCTGGCAGTATGTATTGAGTGTATGCAAGCCATTATGTACTGATGATGACTGGAAAGTAGACTTAAGGTAGCTGAGTGCACTGGCATATATATATATTTATATAAACATTTATTCATGAGACACAGATGAGCTGTAATTCTTTGTTCATTATTGTGCTCATTAATTAGTTTTCTTCTTTGTCTTCTATACACTAGTAATGAAAACAAGTCATGTTGAACATACACTGAAGTCCCTGTATTGTTCAGCTAATCTGTTTTTGATGTCATAAACAATAGATGAAGCGGTGGAAATCCATGATGCTTCAACTGACCAATCAGAATTGGCAATCACTTCACACATGCACATATCAGACTGTAATTACAGATCCTGGTGGCCAGTACTAACATATATCGTCTGACTAAACTATCCTACATACAGCACTCACCAAAATTTCACTCAGAGGTGGATGTGTTTGTGACATTTTTATACACACAACAACCCCATTTCTGTGACATAGCAATATTGACATACTGTCATATAACATATTATCCCCTGCAAGCATATCATCTTGATGTGTCTCTTATGACGCCCAAGATGAGCAACAGTGCCTCTGTGCTAATCATTCCTTGATGGTGAAATACACTTTATTATAGGATACACATAAAATTGATGGACAAAAGGGAAACAGCCAATGAAATGTCTCAAATGTATATTGCAAGGCAGTTAATTTGTTTAATGTGTTCAACAATTCTAGTTATACAGAGACCACAAATATATATATATATATATCTTATATTTATATTACCAAAATATACTCAGAATATTGTATTTTTTCAGATGTCTTTTTTTTCATTATCCATGTAACTCTGTCGATAATTACTGGTAGTAATTTCAATACATTTATGTTGTGTTATATATCTGTTATGTGTATATGTGAGATGTGTTTAACTCAGACAAATGTTTTGAAACAATTTTAATGTCTGTAGGTTTTCTAATAGTCGTGTTCTCCTGTATTTATCTGCTACACCATTTTTACCAAGTTGTTTTTTACCAGTATTCTTTTAACAGGCTGCTCATTAGGGCTGGGGCGGGTAATCCGGATAACCGAGGACGGTAGGGTAATGAGTTGGACCCGGGTACCCGTCTCAATACCCAGACCCGTTATGATGATGTGACTAATATAGATTAAACAATGTAATATATTATTCTTTCATGATTAAGATGGTGAATACCATCTTTAGATTTAGACATAATTTACAGTCACTTCTTTTGAATATTATACATGGTTAAGATATTGAAAAACGTGAAATTTTAGCCTCAGAGCTGAAGAATATATTGCCATTTCTTGCAAATTTGATGTCAGGAATTAACATAACGGGTATGCGGGTAGGGTAATTGGGGGTGGGGTACCCGGGTAGAAAATTTGGACCCATCCCAGCCCTACTGCTCATGTCCCAATTCTGACATTTTACCTTGATTGATCTCGAAGACAGCCAGTCCAAGCAGCATTCTTCTGTATATATTGACATGACTTCTGGGTGTTTAGGGGCATTAAACAAGATAGGTAGTTCTTCCAGGTAGATGTCCAAAGGGAAGATGGAAGAAATGTCCCTGGTCCAACAAGAGTTGTTGAGACATGGCTCAGTGGGTGGCATGTTGCAATTACTGGATCAATGCCCATGTGTTCAGCTGTTTGTCTTGTCCAGACTTGATAATTTACAGGATGCAGTGATGTAGCTGGAATACTGCTGACTGCAACAGCATTCATTTAACCAGATTGTACTTATTTACACTTATTGAGATAATTTCTGTCTTGAAATTTGAGTGCGGCGTAAAACTAAACTCACTCACTCACTCACTGTCTTGAAATTCTGCGCATTTTGAGAGCATGGTCTAGGAAAATACTCAGCCACACACCTATTGTCTCCAACTGTTGAGGTAATATGTGAACACACACCTATTGTCTCTAACTGTTGAGGTAATATGTGAACACATACCTATTGTCTCTAACTGTTGAGGTAATATGTGAACACATACCTATTGTCTCTAACTGTTGAGGTAATATGTGAACACATACCTATTGTCTCTAACTGTTGAGGTAATATGTGAACACATACCTATTGTCTCCAACTGTTGAGGTAATATGTGAACACATACCTATTGTCTCCAACTGTTGAGGTAATATGTGAACACATACCTATTGTCTCCAACTGTTGAGGTAATATGTGAACACATACCTATTGTCTCCAACTGTTGAGGTAATATGTGAACACACACTTATTGTCTCCAACTGTTGAGGTAATATGTGAACACATACCTATTGTCTCTAACTGTTGAGGTAATATGTGAACACATACCTATTGTCTCTAACTGTTGAGGTAATATGTGAACACATACCTATTGTCTCTAACTGTTGAGGTAATATGTGAACACATACCTATTGTCTGTTGAGGTAACTGTTTGCCTCCAGTTGTATGTAATATGTGAACACATACCTATTGTCTCTAACTGTTGAGGTAATATGTGAACACATACCAATTGTCTCTAACTGTTGAGGTAATATGTGAACACATACCTATTGTCTCCAACTGTTGAGGTAATATGTGAACACATACCTATTGTCTCTAACTGTTGAGGTAATATGTGAACACACACTTATTGTCTCCAACTGTTGAGGTAATATGTGAACACATACCTATTGTCTCTAACTGTTGAGGTAATATGTGAACACATACCTATTGTCTCTAACTGTTGAGGTAATATGTGAACACATACCTATTGTCTCCAACTGTTGAGGTAATATGTGAACACATACCTATTGTCTCCAACTGTTGAGGTAATATGTGAACACATACCTATTGTCTCCAACTGTTGAGGTAATATGTGAACACACACCTATTGTCTCCAACTGTTGAGGTAATATGTGAACACACACCTATTGTCTCCAACTGTTGAGGTAATATGTGAACACATACCTATTGTCTCCAACTGTTGAGGTAATATGTGAACACATACCTATTGTCTCTAACTGTTGAGGTAATATGTGAACACATACCTATTGTCTCTAACTGTTGAGGTAATATGTGAACACATACCTATTGTCTCCAACTGTTGAGGTAATATGTGAACACATACCTATTGTCTCTAACTGTTGAGGTAATATGTGAACACATACCTATTGTCTCCAACTGTTGAGGTAATATGTGAACACATACCTATTGTCTCCAACTGTTGAGGTAATATGTGAACACACACCTATTGTCTCCAACTGTTGAGGTAATATGTGAACACACACCTATTGTCTCCAACTGTTGAGGTAATATGTGAACACATACCTATTGTCTCTAACTGTTGAGGTAATATGTGAACACATACCTATTGTCTCCAACTGTTGAGGTAATCTGTGAACTCATACCTATTGTCTCCAACTGTTGAGGTAATATGTGAACACACCAACACTTAATTGTCTCTAACTGTTGAGGTAGGTAATATGTGAACACATACCTATTGTATCCAACTGTTGAGGTAATATGTGAACACATACCTATTGTCTCTAACTGTTGAGGTAATATGTGAACACATACCTATTGTCTCCAACTGTTGAGGTAATCTGTGAACTCATACCTATTGTCTCCAACCGTTGAAATAATATGTGAACACACACCAACTGTTTCCAACTGTTGAGGTAATATGTGAACACACACCTATTGTCTCCAACTGTTGAGGTAATATGTGAACACATACCTATTGTTTCTAACTGTTGAGGTAATATGTGAACACATACCTATTGTCTCCAACCGTTGAGGTAATATGTGAACTCATACCTATTGTCTCCAATTGTTGAAATAATATGTGAACACACACCAATTGTTTCAACTTGTGGGGTAATATGTGAACACACACCTATTGTTTGCAACTGTTTTGTTGATATGTGAATGTCTCCAACTTTGATATTTATCCCATGTATTTGTTATTGTTGCACGACATTGTTTTGTTTTAGGTTGTGCAATGTGTATCATCTTCTGGGATCCAGGGTATAATGTATCCATGTAATGATTTAAGACACCCTGCATCTACTCACAACCATAACTTACTAACAGTAACACCCTATTTGTTTGGCCTTGATTGTTTACATGGTGTAAGTGTATGCCTTGGTTAGTGATGATTTCAAAGTCTGATGAAGAGGTAATGTATTTAAAATATTTTTTGATCTGATTATAATAAAACAATTTTCTGGTGCTGATGCTCTTAAGTCATGTCTCCATATTTCCTAGTTCATAAAATTAAGGGTAGAATTAAATATGATGTACTGCCAATTAAGCATCCAATTAAATGTTTTATCTTCAACATATAATGTTTTCTGTTGTTTTAAATATACCAATAAATCAATTTATGTAAATGGAATACTCTATGAATAAAGGTACATGTATTATGTTCCATTAATCAAAGAATCGTAATCAGAACTTATAATTTAACTAAAAAGCATTTATGTCTTTTCATATTTGCGTATTCTTGCCTCTGTCATATCCTTGGTCATATGGTATGTGTGGTGCAAATACAGATGTTTAAATAATTGTTTATTTGTAATTATGATAAATAATACAGCCATTATCTCTTTAAGTCTGTGTAAATCCAAAAGTCTTTCACTATATGAACCACTTTTGCCTTCTTCATGCATATAATTTGACTGTCTGAAATTGCAAACCGAATAGATTTTGTTTCAGTGTATGATGTTGCATAATTTGTTGTTGTGTTAAACTTGTTTCCTGTTTTTTACCTCTCAGGAGCAGTCCAATGTGATAATTATTTTTCATGGAAATCCTTCCTCGACATATTTTCAGTCTACAGACCCACCAAGCAAAGAGTGAAAGACTAATATTTTAAGAATTCAGAGACAAGAAAGACATGATTTATGGAAACTGTATACTGCTTTACTCTGTGTGAAATGAAGGATGAAAGCCATAATTGGTCGTTTATATATTATACTTATGTATAAAGGTTAGATTTATAATGCTGTATCTGAAACATCCTTCAGACACTTGTTAATCACTTGATTCACATTTTTTATGAAAAGCATTAGGACTGGAGGTCAGATTATACCAAACATAATCATGCAAGCATCATTGATGGTGTGAAAGTAGGAACAACTGTAAAGTATAATTTGGACAAATCGTAGGGTTACTTCCCATCCTCTTTGCCTCTCTACCCATGATGGTCCGGGTTAGAATATTGGCCTTCAGTAACCCATGCTTGTCGTAAGAGGCGACTAACGTGATCGGGTCAGGCTCGCTGACTTGGTTGACACGTACACGGTTCCCAATTGCGTAGATCGATGCTCATGCTGTTGATCACTGGATTGTCTGATCCAGACTCAATTATTTACAGACCACCGCCATATAGCTGGAATATTGATGAGTGTGGTGTAAAACTAAACTCGCTCACTAAGTTCCTCTTTAGAATAATAAACAGACATTGAGACCACATGTCATTCCTTTGATAATACCTACAAGCACTACCTCAAACCTGTCTGATGATAGTTTTAGACCTTGTAGTGATACCAGTTATGGTAGTACAAGCTGTAGGTGATAGTGATAGTAAAGTACTGTCAGAAATAGAAAAAGACTGTATTTTCTCATTTATCTCTACAATTTATGTAGTTGATATGTGAAAGTGTGATATATCTGTTAAACTAAGTTCGGCCTAACTACAGTCTCAGTGGTAGGGAGAAAGGAAACGTAGAAAAAGGACTTTACTGAGGAGAGATTATAGTTTGGCATGAAATGCATGTGGACCCGTTTTTTTGTAAATATCTCTTCATCCAATGACCCAATCGATCTCAAACTGTGCAAGTGGGTGTTTTGTCAGACAACCTAATCACATTGTAAATCACCGATTTTATGCATTTGTATTAAAGAATCTGTCTATGTAACTGTCAACAAAATAAACAGCAGAACGCAGAAGGCTTGCAGAGGGAGGGAGCCAATGACCTGTAACAGCGGTAGTGTTGGGTCATAAAGGTAAATGCACGTGCAGTTCATGATAGTTACCTGTGCACTGCGCAGTGATCGACCGTCTGGATCATTCACATTGACTACTTCTAGCTGTCATCATGAAAGCTTATTCAGATGATGCTAAACGTTTAATTAGCAATGTGTTTAATTTTTTTTTAAAAGAGAGCAAACGTAGCAAACCGATTTATAAGGTGTCGGATTACATGAAACGTACAACTTTTGCTCTTGGCATGAAAAAGAACATCGTGCTAACAACTGTGAAAAATAAACCAACAACCAATCAACAAAACCTTGTACAAAAAGGTAGGCATCCAAAGTTAGATTCTTTTCACATCAGGGTTATCAGCATAGCTGACCTACATTGACGAACGTTGACCTTCATGACACAACACTGCTGCTGTTACAGGTCATTGGCTCCCTCCCTCTGCAAGCCTTCTGCGTTCTGCTGTTTATTTTGTTGACAGTTACATAGACAGATTCTTTAATACAAATGCATAAAATCGGTGATTTACAATGTGATTAGGTTGTCTGACAAAACACCCACTTGCACAGTTTGAGATCGATTGGGTCATTGGATGAAGAGATATTTACAAAAAAACGGGTCCACATGCATTTCATGCCAAACTATAGTGGAGAAATGAGCAATGAGGTCCAAAACTACTTTTTTGGAAGAGAACATGGCTTTATGCAAATTAGTGTGCGATGATATTGTATTACAAAGGACACTTTTTAAATGGCCAATTTGAAATTAGACGTAGCTTCATTATAAACGATAGCCGACGTAAAAAAATAATAACTTTCATGCTGAAAATCATCGGCTCGAGCAGTAGATGCATCCAGGGTATAGTGGAGATTTATCGGAACGTATACCCAGGAGATGATCGAGGATGTTAGCTACCATGGAGTCTCACTGTCACTATAAAAGAAACAGATAGGAGGGGTCGTCTCAAAAGCATAACCTGGACGGGTGCTGCAGACGATTGTTGGGGTCGGGCTGAGGGATAGAGATATCAGCTAAGATAAGATAATCCTTTAGGGCAATTATACCGGGGAAGTACACGGCATGTCATAACAATTTACAAATAATATCCTGTCCTGTCGATCTTCAGGTGGTCATGCCACCTATATATTTTGAGACATTTCATACGATGTGTTTCTATGGTTATCAGGTATCATACTCTTTATCATATCTCAACATCAACTTTATGAAAGAAAGACACGTAAGATGTTAATCAATAGATAAGACATAGTCAACACACATGAAAAAAAACAAAATATCTTTGAGATGACCCCTTGTGCCTGTAGGCAGCACATGCATTTCATGCCAGGTGAGTCGACGGTCCGTCGTCATACCTGGCTGAGCGACCTAACATCTATAGTCTGTTCTATTGTTTTCAGCAGCTATTCGTATTTTTTCTAAGTTTTGCCTGATTTTACAAGTAAACATGCTTTTCTGGATATCGTATTAGGCATCCCACTGAATGCCAAGTTAGGCAGAAGTGGGTTATTTCGACATATGCTATTTGCAGTTGTGTAAATTTAAGGAATACAGAGTAACAGCCAAAAAACAGTTTTTTCTATTTCCGACAGTACTTTAGTAGTAGTAGTAGTAGTAGTAGTAGTAGTAGTAGTAGTAGTAGTAGTAGTGACAATAGTAGGAAGCATTACTGAGATGGACCAGTTTGTTATTGTATGCATGTATCATGGAAACATTCCAAATCATTTCATTGTTATCATGAGTGTGAAAGATTCCAATAATGGCATCTGGTCTTTAGTATAGATGTCCTGATGAGAAGAAAAAATAGTACCGGTACATTAAATATACAACTTATAAATCCAGTGATGAATTTTGAAAGTTTTCCAATAGTGCATTGGTAGTGAAAACACAACATTGGGCTATGTTTTTACTTCAGTGGGTTTGTTATCGATGTTGAGAGCTTACAACACAGGTAAACAACACTATGTGTATTACTTGATTTCTTTTACTATTTTGACAGTAACTTAAGTAGTTTTTATCAACAAAAAACTTGTTCATGTTTTCAAAAACCTTAATGTTATTTATTGTCATAGGTAAATGAATGAGTATCTAAGGCAAGTGTTTTATTTTTTAGCTATTTTTTAATTAAGAAGGTAGGGGCACGTAGAAAACATGTATGAATATTAATGTGATTGAATAGTTTTCTACCTCATGCTGGTGTGTATGGTTTGATACCTACTGAAGCATGTAATATATGTAGAGAAACAAATATACGAACACAGGAAAATTCAAGTGTTCCTTTCATATTTTCTAGTTTTCATCACCAGCTTTGAATAGCGCTGTGGTGATGAAAACTGGAAAATAATAAAGGAACACTTGAATTTTCTGTGTTCCTTAATTTGTTTCTCTACGTATATATACTACTCAAAATATGTTAAGGAACACCTGATTCTGTCATAATACTGTAGTTAATTTGTCATGCCATGACAGATTACTGTTAATTACAGTAATATGAAAGAATCATGCATTGTCTAACTTGTTTTGAGTAGTATACATCATCCAGGTTGTTCTATTTTTGTGCTGTTCTTACAAACATGGATGATTATTTGTTGTTTGTTGATTTTTTTCTTGCAGTATAACAAGTTTTGTTATGTTTTCTTATTATGAACTTTTTTGACAGCTGGTGAAATAAATATGATGTGAATAATCCAAGAATGTTATGATTTGTGGGTTTCACTCTGTAGGCATGTTCATTATGGGACAATAATGATGTCCGTCTCTTTCAGTGTAAAGATATGATTGTGTAAACTGGTATTTACTGGCTACAGAAAACAACTGAAATGTTCATTTTCAACAGATGAACACCACACAGAAATTTGATAACTTTTCAACTGGTCACTGATTTCAAAATACTGTAATATAAGTTATGGAAACAAACTATATATTTGTGACTCAATGAGTCATGTCACTACATCAGAAGTTTTCAAGCTGTTTACTGCCACCTTCTGCATTGAGCATACAGGCTTGGAGAGAATATGGGTGTGAAGAAGAGAGATTTTTGGCCTGTGATATGGGTTTCAGTTTGACCACTGAAGTCGTGACTTAAGTGAGAGGAAAATCAAAGTTTGATGACTAATGTCTGCTCATGTGAGAGGAAAATCCAAGTTTGATCACTGCAGTCCGACTTGGGCCAGTCACTGCTGGGCCACAATTAATTTGGTTCATTCCCATTATGACTACTCCCAGTTTGACTACCCATCCAATACACAACCTGTTCCAGTCGAGTGGTTTTTAATTACTAGCTCTCTCCCCTCCATCAGGTAGACTGTTCCACCAACACTTATAAACAATTATAGCTGTACCGGGTTTATGCAATATTTATTCAGCTAATTACATAGGTAAGGTCCTGTCCCATTAGTCCTACTCCCACTAGTCATACAGCAAATGAGGGAGTAATTAAAACAACAACAGGCATATACCCTTTGCGCAAAATGGACTAGCCTGCTAATTAGAGAGCTTGAGTTTAATATCTAACACTGAGAATGCCACAGTCTTTGTTAATGAAAACATAGAAACGAATGTTATAAAAGTAAATTACACTGAAGTTATATGAACATAATACACCACAACCGTTGATAATCAAAACATGTAAATCAATGTTAAACTCTACTGAGTTTTATTGAGTTTACTCAATCTCGTAAAAAAAAATTAAACTAGTGCATAAAAGTTCCATGTTATAGACTCTAGCATATCACTCTTGTTATCGTGGCAGGATTGATTGAAGTGAAATTTGTTACCTCTAGGCAAGGTTACACAACAGTTATTGTTCCAAGGTCATAAAGGAAAAATTCTACAAAGGAACAGGAAGTGTTGTGAGGACTTGCCGGGGTAGAGTCACTACAGTTGGAAACCATGTCAGGAACTCCACTCCTCACAACCATGGCCCACAAGAACCTGACACGGTGAGATTCACCAGCAACATGAGGAAGAGGGCCAGAGAAGAGATTACCCCAATGCCAACCCTGTATCAGGAAGCAGTTGCCAAAGGAGATCCTGACGTGGTTCCTCATCTACCATCATATGCAACCTTAGCAGTGCCCTATACCGACAGGAGACACACCATACCAGCACTCCCCCAGACAAGAGGTGATGTAGACCGAGAGAGCTGATGGCCAACCTTACATGTTGTTTGCAGATGGTGAAGACGACGAAAAGATGTTAGTCTTTTCGCCTTTGGATCAGCTGGTTGTTTTGCAGTCAGCAGATAACCTGTACATGGATGGTACATTTTCATCATGTCCAGACCTGTGGAATCAGGTTTATATCATTGATGCCAGAAGAAGTTCGAAGACATACCCCTTGGTGTTTGCCCTTCTTCCCGATCGCCAGAGAACAACCTACTGCCGGGTTTTCCACAGGCTGAAGGAAGAAGTACAGCAGAAACTGTGCCATCCAGGGAAGGAAGCGAGTGTATCGCGAGAAGGAAAACAAACTCGTCCGATTGTGGGACCAAGTTGAAGCAGGCCAGAAAAACTCAGTTGAATTTGAACTGACCATTAATTGCCAAACTGTGAATCTAAGTTATTGAAGTTATTTAAATAAAGAATAATGTGTTAATGATACCGTTAATGATACTATGCTCAAGATCAGATTATGTATGTATGCTATGTTCAGGATCAGATTATGTATGTATACTATGCTCAAGATCAGATTATGTATGTATGCTATGTTCAGGATCAGATTATGTATGTATACTATGCTCAAGATCAGATTATGTATGTATGCTATGTTCAGGATCAGATTATGTATGTATACTATGCTGGAGACAGATTATGTATGTATGCTATGTTCAGGATCAGATTAGGTATGTATACTATTCTTAAGATCAAATTATGTATGTATGCAATGTTCAGGATCAGATTATGTATGTATGCTATGTTCAGGATCAGATTATGTATGTATGCTATGTTCAGGATCAGATTATGTATGTATACTATTCTTAAGATCGGATTATGCATGCATACCATGCTGAAAACAGATTATGACAGATTTCTTGGATCATTCCACTCTATTTTTACAAAGGTATTACAAAGGTAGTTGTTGGTGCAGTCAACCATAACATATGTTGTTTTAACCCGTATGACTAATGGGACGTATGACTAATGGGAGGACACCATAGGTAATTATCATACATATATCATATACACTACATAGTAAGTGAATTAAGAAGTATAACTGACACCTCAATGAAACTCTGGTACTTTACTATCGGGAGTCAACATTTCTTCTTCAGTATATTTACAAAATTTGTTTTGTCACCCAGTCTGCTGCACGAACAAATTCAATGGGCGACTTCTGTTGTCTCCGGAGCTGATCCTGCAAACGGCAGGGGCGAGCATCTATCTCTCTGTACATCCTTTTCCTGGGTGGTGCAGGAGCTCCATGATCTAGCTGGGCAATCCGTCTCCTGTTCATTGCCACGATGCTCTTGATCGCCTCGATGAATTCAAAGATGTTAGGGTGACTGTGTCTGATGCTCTGGTTGAGTGAGTGATGAAACCTTCAAGATGGTTGAGCAACAGCAGCAACAGGCAGTTGGTGGAACCCTTCATTGTAGATCTAGGGCATTGGAGTTGACTCATCCCTAGCTCTTTCTCTCAGTGTGCTCATGAATCTTATTGTGGCTGGATTGTAGGCCCGTGATTGTGCTCTCCAGTTGCTTCTACATCTTGAAACAACACACTTCCAGTAGTCATCCACATTACCAGACTTGTTCAGCTCATACCGAAATCCTGCATGCAGCACTTGTCGGGCTGCTCTCTGTGATACAACAAACTCTGCTCTCTGAACACCAGCCATAGCTAACACAAAATCTCTGTGACTGGGATTTATATACTAGTACTTGTTGATAAATGTGACAGTTAAAATGAGACTGATGTTATCTTAGCTTGGGTTCTAATGTGGAGGGATTATGTCCAATTTTCAACACAAACACCCTGTACTATACCTGTACTCGCAGTGGCTGAGTGGGTTAGGCGGCTGACTTTGTGTGCTGGTGAATAGGTGCCTGACTCTGAGGGTGGGCGTTTGAATCCGGGATGTTTATGTTTATGAGTAGTCAAACTGGGAGTAGTCATAATGGGAAGATACCATTAATCCCGGATGGGATTCAACCCAAAAAAGTACAAAAATTTGTACCTTACTAAGAAAGTGTAATCCCAAATATAACATATGTTAAACCTGTTCTATATGTTTACAAAGTTTTAATCGGAGTAGAGGAGTTCTCTCCAAATATCAAAACAAACAAAGAATGATCACAAGATCCCAGATTCACTTGGCTTGTAATCATTATAGGTAGGCCCTGAGAGTCTCCCTTACAGGTATATTTCAAAGAGTAGACAAACTGGGAGTAATCAGCTATACAGGTACAGTACATTATTAAATGTAGGGGTGTTCCACTATATGTTTATGTTTATGAGTAGTTAAACTGGGAGTAGTCATAATCGGAAGATACCGTTAATTTGGACTCCTAAGATGAATAGGACATCTATGATGTCTGCCAAGAGAAACGGGGATCTGGTAATCAGCTCTGTGACTGAAAGACTATAAGCTTAGTCTCTGAAAATGCACAATTTGAGTGGAAAATTCCAGTTAAATTGAAAAGAAGCCCTTGAGAGATGGAAGATTCACCCCGGGAAAATCTAGACTTGCTTCATTTAGGGCTTTTGCATTACAGAAAGGGCTTGGTGGAGAGGGAAATATGGTTCAGTTACGTGACTGAAAGCATGTTACCGATACTGTGGGTTATGTACTACATCTTCATTCGCTCAGCGTACGGACTCAGCAGACCGTCTCATTTTTGCCTGGAAGGTCCATAAAATGGGTACTAAACGATGTTATCAACTAAATCATAAATCCGTGCATTTCATACATATACAGTCATTCCACGACGTCGGCGATCAACACACTAATTAAATGAATTAACAACCGACGCACCACTGCATATTGAGTTGCTATTTAATTTTATCGCAGGCCAACTATGTTCTATTTATATACAGAAGTTATGACAAAACCAACTGTCACCGTTCCACACTTCTGCAGATTAACTATAACTGTGGATGAGGTGGGCTTGGGTCAGATCTAAGGAGCGGCCCGTCACACAACTTACCCCGTTTCACAAAGCGTTGGTTTACTGCACAACTATCCCTAATCATATTGAATAGACACGACAACTGAATATGTTTACATTATTTTAAAAATCTGTCAGCAGTTAGGAGATGATGCACCTGCGTAAAATTTTAATCTATGACGTCCATGCGTAACAATGCTCAGACACAAACGGATACAAAACGTTTATGGAAATGGAGAACTGGCACTATGTCACGGCACTTCAACCACTTACTTCCCATCGTACCCGGAATACAAGAGTACATTACAAATATCACTGTCAATAACAATTATTCTCAGTCAAAAGACTTTTCGCAAGCACTAGTATGTGAAAATAGTAAAATACATGCAAATCATTAAAATACACTATATATTTTATTTTAACTGATAGCCAAGACCTCATTATACTATTATTGTAGTTTTCTATAACAATAGAAACCAAAAATACAAATACTATTAAAGACACATTTCACAACAGTTGAAGTACAATGAGCGCCTCTGTGTATTTTGATAGAAAGCTAATATTGTCACATTAGTACTTAACATGTGCAGTGATCAATCTGCAGCAATCTTCATGCTTACGATCTTGTACAATAATACATTCCTCGTATATAGTGAAGTAAAGAGCAAATTGTTTACATGTATATACCCCGCTAGTCCACCTGTTGCGTCATTCAGTTATGACGTCATCCAAATGATGACGTCATAAACAATATGTCACAGTGACTTTTGTGGTTATGGATTATATAGCAGGTGCGTGTTTGAGACAAGACAGCGGGCATGGAGATGCATATAAAAACGTTCTATGAAAATGTAGAACCTACAACACAAACTTTAGTAAGTATACCAAAATTTATGATGTCTTATCTTATATAATATTTGTATCTATATAAACGTATTCTCAGTAAGTCATTAGAACATTGAAAGCGCACACAGGCACACTTATTATAGTTCACCACCCCTATATGTTTATTTTCATAAACTATAATCATGTGATTATTTTAAGACATGAGTAATGACAATTAACATTCAAAGAATATACAGTGCATCATCCCGTTCCTATAGTGATGATAGTGGGAGAAATTTGCTATTTCTCGTACTATCATCAATATTTAAAACAAAACGTCGACTCCATATTAAGCATTTCAGTTCGTACACGCTTTAACAATCAATGGCTAATTTGTTTTAATTGCAACATATGTAAATATATATGGAACCTCATATGACAAGAGAATGACCTAAAGTATTCGGCATTAGTCATTAGTTTCCTCCTTCCTGTTTCGCAAGGCCAGCTGAACCACGAGTGCGTTTGCGGAAGTGGATTCGAATAATTTATGCGAATATAGATTTTTGAGAAACAAGAACGGGCTTTTACTCCAGTTATTTCGGCACTATTTGTCGATGAAATAATTACACAGTATGTGGTTTTATTCTAACACCTTCGCAGAGAAAAATCTGGTGCGCACAATTGGTGGAACAATGTGTCTAATTTGTATTACAAATTAGTAATTCAGAAACTCCCGCGGAATGACGTCATGCATATCCCACATGGTACCCAACATGCATTTCGCAGACAAAATGTCGTTCGCCATATTGTAAGACATTCCTATTGGGTCAACCTTTATCCGATGCAATCAAGGTTAGCATCATTTTATATTTTATCTGCATGTTTATTTGTCATTTACGTAGAAACCGAGGGTATGTGACCCGATGCTATTTTTCTCTAAACGGCAAAATCTACACTGTAATGGCTGTCGTAATCACCTTCCTGACTGTCTCCCGCCATGTTATTATTTGTTGATAATTCATAATTGAAAGGAGCGGCAAACCGAGTCATTCTCGTGTATTCAACTTCCGTTATATTTGCATTTTGCACAGGTTGACGCAAAGTGCTAGAATGAACAGTCAATGCCTGTTTCAAGTATGAACGAAGTTTCTTGGAACGACAGCCAAGGGATGTTGACAAATTCACGAGAAATGGCGGGGATAAGACAAAACCAAGGACCAGGTAGTCGATCGCAGGACGATGCCATGGTTGGCTACTTTTTCCAGAGACCTCAATCGGATACGGAACTTATGGGTGGATACAATAATAAGCGATGGGCAGTTGGGGACGACAGTGTCATAGAACAGGTAATATTAAACTCTAGAAACATTTGTTTTCATTCCTTGCGCGGCTTCCTGCATGCCTTGGATTTGTTTTTGTGTTATTCTCCCAGTTATTGATATTGTCAGTGCTAACTGTTTATATATTATTGCGCAATGCATATACGCGCGTCAATTTATAACGTTTTTTGACTATTGCAGTCGAGAGGCATGCAGGTTCAAGATTTAGAAAGAGACTTCCATGGATTGACACTCTCTCGCGAGGTAAGTGGCAGCCATTTTGGATCCTGGGTTTTCACACAAAGCAAACAAAGGCTTTGCAAGCTCCAACAACTATGAACAAAAGGAGGAAAAAATATGCAACCTTGTATCATTAAATACGAGTTCGTACGTATTGTCAAGACTGTTTTACGTGTCTGGAGCGTGAAAGTGATGTTGCATGGCTTGATTGCTCCCCTAAGTGTTTACAAACTTTCTAGGTCAAGTAAAGTTCGTGCCATGGCATAGTGCAGTGAACGGACATTTTAAGCTCTAATATTAACTTTTTTCACGAGAACTGAAGTTATTTTGCCAAGAGGTTATACACAAATCAGTACAGAGTACATAATGCCAACTGTCAAAGGAGGGGGAGAAAATAATCTTGAAGAAAAGTTCTTAAAAAGTGTTGTGACACCTGGTTGATGTTGCACTAGTCTGGGTCTGGAGAAGCCAGCTTGGCTGACTGTACACAAATATTGGCGCTGGGAATCCTGTGTTTGTTACTTGTAAATATCCAGTACACCCTTCCAAGAAACTCATTGTTCTAAAGTTCATGGATGTAAAGTTTTGTTTGGACAGATTGTTTCCAAGTTTCCAAAGCCATATTGCCAAATGCCTTTTGAAGTCTGACATTTCTCATCAAAAGATAAATCGTGCTGATAATTGTTCTAGCTGTCGCATCATTTACAACTTGCAGGAAGCACTTTTGATG
The DNA here is from genome assembly GCF_003918875.1 of Haliotis rubra. Lineage (NCBI taxonomy): Eukaryota > Metazoa > Mollusca > Gastropoda > Lepetellida > Haliotidae > Haliotis > Haliotis rubra. The sequence goes on from NW_025767057.1 coordinate 2,510,286, forward strand.
ACCGAAAAATTTAAATAGCATTTGCAAATGTTTTAGTTTATAGATTAATACTTATTATGGATCAATGTTCATGTGTGGTTTGCTCTTAAGAAATTGATATTTGAAATATATAAAAGATGTAATGCATATGACATAACTGATGTAAAAAAAGAATATTTCTTTTACTGCAATAACTGATCAGAACGAAAATAGTAATTTCTGCTACTCTGTGCGTGTTAATTTTGGATATACGTTGTGAGAGATACTATGTTTTTACTTTGTTATAAGTTACGTTGATTTACAGCCCAATCAATGATAAGTCCAGTACAGTGGACAATGACTCTGAATTGCAATCAGTTTTCAACAAATTCCAGTGTTGATGTGAGTGTCCAATTAATTAATGGTTGCCTTCAGTCAGTTGCAAACGGTTCTGCAGTCATTACTTGTGGTTATGTGGATGAAGTGAAAGCACTTTTGAAAAGTCACTGAATACAGCTAGAATACACACAGCATCATATGAGCAGGGGTGGAAATAACTTTAAAATTGCTAGTGTACTCCGGTACAGTGGCACATGTAAAATCACTTGCCCCGATACTTTTTCCACTATACCGGCCGTTTTCTTGTTGAATTTTTTAAATAAACAACCAGAGCTCCAGATAAGATTTAGCTCATGTGGGTACTGTACCCACTGTATTTTTTTGGAGTGGGTGTTATGAATGTTGAGTGGGTATCTCCTTTTCCGTTACCCACTGCTTTCAAATATGTGCGTATTTCAGTCATTTTACTCACTTAAGTATTATGTGACTGAGTAAGTTAACTAAGCAGGTATGTTCTGCCTTATGTCATACCTAATCAAAACCTACTTAAATGTAATGGAAATGCTTTCATAAACAATCACTCATCCTATACTGACAGTACAACACTTGTTCTATACTAGCAGTACAACTTGATAGCAATCAATGTCTTTTTCATTACGCAAGCGATTTTTATAAACTTTTTGCGTATCTAACATTTTAAATGCGTAATTGTTTCGCAACAATTATTTTTCAGTGCGTAGTTGGAATTTTTATGTGCGTATTTTAACTGGATACGCAGCTTATCTGGGCCTCTGAACAACATAATTAACATTGGAAAGTCAACTGAACGCCAGTACAGTATGATACACAAATTTGCTTGCCCGACAGAAAAAAACACTGGACTCGGATGTCGGGCAATGGGTTATTTCCACCCCTGATGAGTAATGCATTTTAATGTTGCCTTTTCTTACATTAACCTATCGGCCAAATTCCTTTTATTTCAGTGGCAATAGTATGTTGAATGTGCATACCAGGGATGGGGGCACATAATTTTTGTAACAATAGGTTTTGACAATGTTGATAATACAAAGCTAGTGATAAATGGTCTTTCCACAAATGAACATGACAAATGTGTAAAATAGTGGTACACATGGCTTAACATACAGTATGATCCGCATATGACGTTTGGTGAATTAGATATTAACCTAAAAAAAGATTTCAATGCAAAAAGATGAAAGCAAACTTCCTAATATACAACTTGCGCGCTCTAATGAGTTCTGATATTCACTGACTTTGAGGATTTATCAAATGTTTGAATGGTTTTGAAAGAGAAATTAGAATTGAACATGTTCATGATTTTGACAACTTTGAGGAAGAACTCTTAATATAACTACAGTATGTGATTCAGTCGAATTTTGAGGATCTGAAAAGGTTACACTTTCATCAACCTTTTTTCTGGTGGCTAGAAAATGACATCAGAAATGGTTTCTGATTCACTGATCTGAAAATAATATCTGAATGAAACTATTATTTTGACAAGAGAAATGTATTCTAGCATTGTCATTTTAATTGCTGGTTTGCTCTCTAAATGTAAAATGTTTATAATCAGAACTAATGTGATATGGCAGGACTTTGGTCTATTGCCAGATATTTTTTTAGGTGTGGAACAGTTTGACCTGTCACCGATGTAGTTTCGCATGATTTCGCTGTTTCCACTGCGAAAACAGTTTGTTGACGTGTAATTGTCCATATAACAAATATGACTTTTAGCAAAATAAATATATGTATGCATATCCGTTTTTGGCAACTATACTTCATTTCGAGTGAGTAGACGCAAAATTGATGTGATTGCTGTGAATAATGTAGACTGAAGTTGTGAGAATCGTAGAGGCACACGATTTTCGTGCAATTTGTACAAACATTATTGAATGGCATTTTCAGCAAAATTGATAAATTAGATTGCAAACGTAAGTCCTGATATGCAAAGAACATGTTTTATTATAAGACAAGACTGTAACAACAGAATTAAATTGTCATCAAGTACGGATGAGGTGATGCACTATTTCCAATGACTGATCACAACGAGATGAACAAAGGTTGGTGGTTCGGCTTATGTACGGGACATACCATTTTGATACTAGTTTTATGGGTCAAATTAGCACCTCCGCTTATCTATGTTCATATACGGTACCATATTTGAAAGACAAATTGCAGACAGGATGATAAGAGTTCTTGTCTTCTGAACATTTCTTGTGAAACCCAAACCAGCCATGATTAAGCCAGTCTTAACAAGTTCAAATTGACAGCATCAGGAATTTGTTTGAGGAGGGAAAAGTGTAATGTAATAAAACATGAATAAAATATATGTTTGTCTATCAGTGTCCTAGAAAGTGAACCTCTCTGAAACTCTGGAAGTATTTGCACAGCTATTGTAGATTGATATGTTATTGTTATCACTTCCAACAGGCATCCGTCTGGAAATGACCCATTGATAAGTCTCTATTTTACTTTCATGATCAGGTCTATTATAAGTTATCATATCGCCTCCGGCTCGGGGAATACAACCTTACTCGGGACTGATAAAACCCCGTATTTCCCGAGACACGATGTGATAACGCATTTATCTAGCCGAATGTCTCTAGCTGAGAGAAACATTATTTTATTTTGTTGTTTCCTTGGGGGAAAATGTTTTTCAGTTGCCTGTTGTGTTTCACGAACCATCGGTTCACATGCCCACAAGTCATCGTCATTATTCTTAAGAAGGATCAGGGGTGGAAATAACTTTAAAATTGCTAGTGTACTCCGGTACAGTGGCACATGTAAAATCACTTGCCCTGATACTTTTTCCACTATACTAACCGTTTTCTTGTTGATTTTTGTAAATAAACAACATAATTAACATTGGAATATCAACTGGACACGGGTACAGTGTGATATACAAATTTGCTTGCTCGACAGCAAAAAACACTGGACTCGGGCGTCGGGCAATGGGTTATTTCCACCCCTGAGGATCAACTTAACTTTCACCCATTCGAGTTTTACAGTTTCATAAAGAATTTGGGGAGGTGTGGCATACAACACTTGACTCAAATCTCCGAACTGCGAATAACTATATAAGATATGAATTTGTGACATATATGGTTATACACAATTCAGAATTTTGCATGTCATCGGGCGAGGTCGCTATTTATATACCTGGGGAATTCCAAATTTCGGTAACATCACCATGTCAAAAAGGATGATGTTACATTTCAGGATCATGAGAATTAAGGAAGTAAGTTAGAATGTTACTACCCAGAACACAAAATCAGGGTTTTACACAGACACATATTCAAAGATAACTATTCATTGTATGATGGTGATTTGCGAAAGTGTATTGAGTATATGTATATTCTCAGTGTATTCTACATATATTGCATTGTGGACATAAGGGTGGTTTAAAAAAGGGGGTGGGGGGTGTTTACACAGACAGTGACTCACAATATTTTTGGGGGGCAATCATTTTCAATATTTGGGAGTCATGAAAATTTAATCTTTCCTTGTGTAAATCCAAAAGTAAAAGTTTTGCAAAGATTTGATTGTTTTGTGTTGTTATGGCATTTATATGATTAGTTAATAAATAGTAATATTTCCACTGTTAATTTTAATCACAACAAACTCTAGTATCCTGAACAAATCTTGTGATTTATTCATTGTAACATACAATTATTAACATGAACTGAAAAAAACAACCTAATGAAGACATAGCATGACAAAAACGTAAGATTATTTACTGACAACGTTAGTGAACTTTGTGACAAGTTATCACTTGCAAAGGTAGTCCCAACAGATCACTTCATTGGCATGATATTTGTGTTAATCATTCTCAGTATGTAACTGTATCTCACACCACCAAATGCAACTACAGCATAGTTCAATTCAAACGACTAGGATTACTGTCTCCTCTGAGTTCTCTGGAACAATCTGACAGCTCTGAAAAAAGTCAAACTATCATTGTTTATCAATCAATTTTATTGAACTGAATTCTGAGGAGGGTCACCCATATTAAGACTTGCGTCAAGCTTGACTCATATTATAATATTTTGAGTCTTTTACTAAATTGTTGCGTCAAATATGCAGGAATCACATTATGTAAAACCTAGCAAAATGCTTTGCGTGCAGAACACGCAGGTAGAAGACATAGTGCATGGAATGTAGATTTATTTGTGTGAAACATGCATGTTTTTGCGTTGTCGCGAACACTGTATGTTACATTATGTTAATATGTTAGATATTTTCCCTCATCTCCTTGAAATGATGCTTACCAGCTATGGTGTCACCAAATTCTTATCCTTATGTTAACCATGGCTCTGCAGCCACAATCAAAAAGTCCATTTTGGGTTCCAATTTCATATGCAGAAATAACGAATATGCAGTGTTCACAAATGATGTTTCAAGATAACTGGACATTGGGTCATGTAAGTTTCAAATGTCTGTCTGACCAACTGAAAAATCACGGGACCCCGCAGAAGAAGAAAAATAGACACACATTTCAGACTCAGGGATTTACAGGACGTGAATTCCTGTGTCCTATACATGTACTCATAAAAATGGACAATGGATGCAACAAAATTTATTAGTGTGTCCACAGAGACTCGGAAAAGGTCCAATTACTTTTGTAAAAATTCCAATCAAGTGACAATAAGTTATCCAGGGGTTCAATTTTTTTTTTATAAAGTCATTTGTCCTGACTAATTTTCCACTTGCCCTGATTTCATGAAATAATCATGAAGAGGTAATTATGAAAGGATAAATCAACATGGTATCTGATGTTAATGTTTACTGGACTATTTATTGAAAAATGATAAATAGCAAAGAAAGATTACTCTACTTTATTATAATTTCGAAATTTAATAGCCACATTTTGAGCAGATATGAAATTAAATCCAAGTTTATTTGCAGTTTGAAACCATAAGTGGAAATATCTAGTAGCCCACGGACAAGTAAGATACCATTATTTGATTGCCCGAAATGAAAACTGACTTGTGCCCGGTGTCCGGCGATGGGATTTTTTAACCCCTGGTTATCACTGAGGTCGCTACTAGCTGGGTTATGGTATTATTTGCAATTTAATTCCTGTAACAATGTGATGGTCATGATACACAATACAATAACAGTATTAATAATAATATTTAAGTGTCTGGGACCCCCATTTTGTTGTCCAGGACCCCACGGTCCCTCAAATATAGCAGTCCATGTAAATCCCTGTTTCAGACTTAACAGTCCTTGTAATTGGCATTGAAATTATTAACAAGCGCAAAATTTATAAGCAGCAAACAAGCGTGACATGTCACATATAACACCTTCAATCAAAGTCATTTTGAAGTATACGGTTGGACACTGGGGCAGGCGGGTTGTAGACTTCCATCGAACTGGCAGCAAACCTGCCGGATTTGTCCAAGGGTCCAACGCTATTCGTGAACACTGAATATGTGAGTTTGGGGAGGCCAGACAATATGTTCTTTTCCTTATTTTAATTTTCCATCTAAATATAGCCTTAAGCATTCATATAACCCAGTCTTAATATTGTCACTACATGTTAAAATGCAAAGTTGACTGAATAAACTGGTAGTTGCCAAGTCTATTTTATTAGGGAACATTGTGAATTATGGTATTTGACCATATATCTCTCTCTCTGGTATCTAACAAGGAAAGCTATCGTTTCAGAAACATGGTATTACCCGGGACATCATTTAGGTTCCTCTTTATTTACAGTGTATACAGTGGTCCTGTAGATTCATCCGCATATGCGGTGAATCAAACAATATTAAACTGTTCATGAATAAATATTAGTATTTGTTACTATATATATGGAAAGCAAATCCTATTCACCTCATAGTTTTGCAGCCCTAATATTCAGTAAGGCAATGACGAAAAAGAAATACAGAATAACTTGAAATCAAGCCAAATATATAGTTAGTATTGACAGTCAGGTTACCTATCCTACATAACTGATGATGGATTGGTTTGGCCAATCGGGTTTAACACTACTGATTATAAAATCCCACCCGACTCTCATCACCATCTTTCATTGTTTATGGACAACTTGATACAGCTGTAATATTTCTGGCTGCATACATTCACTCTGTTCAAAATAGATATTGGCAGTCATGTGGGTCACACAATAGAAAAACTTAATTGAAATTCACAAATGGTTTTGACATCATCAGCTATGCTTTGCAAGACTAGTCACTGTGCCCACATTGTTCTACTGTTAAAAATATAGCTATCAACAACAACAAAAAAGCCCATTGATTAAGATGTTGATTTGCAGCTCATGCAAATATAATTGCCTCTCCTGGTACATAACTTCAATCTCAAACTGAAAACAGTTAGCTTATTGATGATTTCTGTCCTGAACATTAAAAAGTTGGACTGTTGTCTTTTAGAGCGAGTGAGTTTAATTTTACACCACACTCAGCAATATTCCAGCTATATGGCGTTAGTCTGTAAATAATCGAGTCTGGACCAGACAATTGAGTGGTCAACAGCATGGACATCCATCTACGCAATACGATGACATGTCATCGATCCTGACCACCTGATCCCGATAGTTTTTCTTTTAGACCTTTATCAGCTTGCACAAGGACTGGTCATAATTTTTGATATTTATTTTAGTTTTGGCATTCAGAAGTTTAAATTATACTCTTGATTCTTGTTGTGGTAGGAGGATGGATAAGTTCACCGACATTGTACATAACAAGTAAACCTTCTGGGAAATATACAGATCAGTTTGAAAAGTACATCTTTATTCATCTCCAACATTTTCATATCTGAGGTGTGGTAGCCAATTGGTTAAAGCGGTTGCTCTTCACACCAAAGACCCAGGTTCGATTCCCCACATGGGTACAATGTGTGAAGCCCAGCAAAGACCCGGGTTCGATTCCCCACATGGGTACAATGTGTGAAGCCTATTTCTGGTGTCCCCCGCAGTGATATTGCTGGAATATTGCTAAAAGCGGCATGAAACTAAAGTCACTCACTCGCTCATTTCTGAGGTGGGTTGGATGGACCAAAACTTCAAGAATGGTTTATTCTGCTGTTAACAGTTTCAGTTACTGAAAGAATTCAAATTGTAGTTTCACAGCTTTTAGTAAACATTCATCTACCAATGGAAGAAACTGAAACCATTGTTAACCCATTTGACACCGCAGGCTGAATAATCGGCCACAACGTTATGAGTCCCAGACACTGGAGGCAGATTAATCAGCCAGGCAGTAGTCGGATCAAAATGAGACAAAATTTTAGGAACCTACCTGAATTATGATTCATATATTAAATCTATCACATTTCACAATGTCTGAAAACATTTCTTAAATTTCAATTGATCATATAATATTAAAATTATAAACTATTTTTCGCAATGTTATTGAAAACAACAATTCTCGAACACATGCTTCGGCAGCTGGTCCACAACCAACATTGTCAAAGAGCAAAGTCACAATGTTTCGAGGAAATCATTAAATAAATTGAATAAACTAATGAATAAAATCAACAATAGCATCCATAAAAGTTGTCAAACGTACATATAAAATTACTATTTCCATCTTTTTGTGCGATCATGTAATGTAAGTCAAGTCACTGACAGGTGACATCTCGGCTTTCGCCGCCTCAATCATCATGCTTGGACACGATGTTTAATGCTAAAATATATGCATGAAGCATTTTGGTCACAGGTCATAACCTAGCACGATACGTCCAATAAGTTCCATAATTTACGTATAGGTAGCGATTTCTTGCTATAATATGTTCAGAATAGCATTATTTTACCCAAAACTTTCTTCTAAATTGCAATAAAGTTTTATAGGCATTATATATTCCTTCATAAACATAGGCTTCATCTATGACCTTAGAGTCTCTGGGAACTCGGTGTCATGGCAGTAAATGCCTCTGGTTGACTGGTGTTGAAAGAGTTAATGTTAGTTTGCTAGCTGTGTTAGGAACAAACCAGTCTTCCTGGTGAAGATAGACTTGTACTCAACAATAGAAACCTTCTGGTGATGGGGGTAGCCTTGTGGTTAAAGCATTTGCTCATCATGCTGAAGCCCTGGGTTCAAATCCTGCATGGGTACAATGTGTAAGCGCTATTGCTGGAATATTGCTAAAAGGAACATAAAACCATACTTACTCCCTGTACATTAATAGTGATTCTTGCACAATTAGAAGCTTTAAGTAGGGCGTTACATTTCCTTAAGTGGCATTTAGAAGCTGGTATGATGAAGAGGAACAACATTATCAAGCACATGATGATCAGTGTTAGGATCTACGCCCAAACGTCGCATCCACTGCAATAAAGAAGTTGTCTATCCGTAAAAAGTGTTCCTCCTCAGGTTGTTACATGTTATATATTTGTCTTTACTATCACTCAGGATTATTATGAGTATTTATGTATATATATTTTTAACTGTCCACTGAGAATATCAGAGTAAAAATATATCCCACTTGGATGTTGAATAATTGGATTGTTATGTTAGAAGTTTGTGACCGGTAAAACAGGAATATGAATAATCTGATATGTTTTCCCTATTTACCGTCCCTTTATCATATGTGTAAATGTAGGGCAAGGATGACTCACATCACCTGTGCCAGACATGAGGGCACCCACCTAAGAACAAGCCTAATCTTGATCTTGCTGTTTAGGGGGGCTTCACACTTCACCCGATTTTTCTTGCGTTGTGTCCCAAAAACGCATTAAGTTATTTTATCATATGTCATTCACATTATGTCCGAATTGGGAATGTGTTGCGATGCAATGTGATGACGCATCACATTGGAAAACGCATGGGAATTCCTTTGACGTATATATTTACACGTGCTCAAGAGTGTTTCCACACTTTGTGGCTGCAATCAGCTACGTACTCTCTTCTCTATTTTGGCGTTTCCATTGACATCAGTGCATTTCATTTGATACACTTAGTGAATAAATATATAGTTGATAGTGCTATGTTTTCAGACATCATGAGTGTGAAGAAATCTCATAACCATGGTTGGAAAAAACCCCTGCTCTTTATGACAAGAGTAAGGATTATCGTGAGTTTAGTTTTACGCCGCACTCAGCAATATTCAAGCTATATGGTGGCAGTCTGTAAATAATTTAGTCTGGACCAGACAATCCAGTGATCAACAGCATGAACATCGATCTACACAATTGGGAACCGATGACATGTCAACCAAGTCAGCAAGCCTGACCACTCGATCCACTTAGTCGCCTCTTACGACAAGCATGGGTTACTGAAGGCACATTCTAACCCGGACCTTCACGGGTAGTAAGGGCAATCGAGATATTGACATCATAAATAATAACTGGACATCAATATCTCAAACTTTGGGTGTTACTGTACAAGAGGGTAAGATAAAAGATATACATGGACTGTTAACACAGCTGTTTTAATGCAATTTTATTACCAACGAATGCAAATCTTGACGTCATGGAAACTGTTCTTTAGAAAGGCGGAAATACCCAAAGAATTTCTCAGGATAGAGTTCCAGTTTCTTTATCAGTCTACAATAAGAACCCTCCTTGTGTCTTTGTTCATTGATTGGATGTACCCACCATCTCCCCTCTGAAACGTTGATCGATGCTCATGCTGTTGATCACTGAATTGTTTGGTCCAGACTCGATTATTTACAGACCGCCGCCATGTAGCTGGAATATTGCTGAGTGCGGCGTAAAACTAAACTCACCCTTCTCTCTGAAACATCACTATTGTGGTGCAAAAAGATCACACTTGTCAGAAGTTCTTCCTTTGTTTCTTCTTCTTCCTCCACCTCCACCATCAGTGCCATGACCACGGCTAACTTGCTTGGTTCCATTTTAAATCATGAATGAAAACGCAGTTCATAAGCTGTGGAAAAACGTGTATAGTGTGTACATAAAATCGCACGGATCAATGCATGCGTCAAAACATTCAGTCGTAGTGTTGAGCCGGCCTTAGACGTCATTGCTATTGAAGTAGATGTATGCATCCAATAGTTGCTCTTCGTCGGGCACTGGCTTTTAAGGTCAAATTTACATCAGTTCAGGTTCTAAAATATATGGAGAAATATATGTCTTTTTTTATCTGTAGCTGTTAGTTATTAGTGAATGAGAAAACACCTGTATTGTCTGTTCAACCCAATGTGATTCTTGATTAAAAATTATTATTTTTAAATAGAGGCTCACTGAACCTTTGCTTGTTGGAAAAGGTGACTTATGCTCAGTCTTCAAGGCATGGTTGATAGTGTGTGATCATGTGTGTGGATTTATGTCAGTCACTGGATTGTCTTGTCCATACCTGTACAGTCTGCCTTCATGTAGATTTCTGGTTAAGATGGGATTATCACTAATGTGGTTTAAAAGGCATGCCATCAGCATCTTTATAATCGTATTAATTGAAACAGTGAACATTAACAGTTGACATTCTGAAGCATTACTCTGCAAATGCAGTGTTTGCAGTGAAAACGTACCGATGAATGTCACTTTAAACCAAAAAGTAAACAAATAAAGCGAAATTAAGACTGCGAATCCTCATGATTTTACCTTGCCAAATGAACACTTAAATCTCAGAATTTTATTCGACTCAGGATAAAAGTGGTCTAACAAACGATCATAGTTTCACATGGCTATTATTGGTTTGTATTACAAGGGGTATGCACATCAAATAAAACACCGAAAACGACAAGGTTTGTTATAAGTTAACACTCTTCACGTACCGCATGTGCATTTGTTTCACTCTTCCAACCACTGCGCTTACCCCATTGTGATACAAACCAGTAATAGCGATTTGAACAACTTTTATCCTAATTTGAATAAAATTTTGAGATTTAAATGTTCAGTTGGCAATGTAAAATTATGAGGATTCGCAAGTTTAATTTCACTTTATTTGATTTACTTTTTGGTTTAAAGTGAAATTCATCGGTACGTTTTCACTGCAACCAGACTATAGTACAGACAAGCATGTTCAAATATAATGCATCAAAAATACATATTTAAAAATACATATGACCCTATGCAGGAACTTTGAATATGCGGTCTGTAGTAAGATGGATACATGAATGGTTATTAATCATTTTGATTTAGATTGTTATTCATAGTTATTGTTAAAAAAGCTAATGCTTGTGTGTATTCAATTGTTCATTCCAGACAGACTTTATAAATGTGGCTAATAAACCTTATAGAGAGGAAAAGGCTTTGATGCTTAGTCATGCAGTATTGCACAGAATGTAATGCTGATATTGCACATTGGTAATATATCTCTGAATTTGAAGAAAAATGAACATAAGAAATCACACTATTGAGCAAAATAATTATATTTCCCCCCTTCTCAGCCAAGGGCACTTAGTTTGAACCCCAAATAGATAGGTGAGTAGTTGAAATCCTCATGTTTCTATGTAACACCAACTTGTAAATGCTTGTCGAAGACATGTTTCAGGATGATCTTAAAATACTTGGGTATTGTAATGAAAAGTGAACGTGCAAGATATATTCATGTCTGGTCTAATAGTGAGTTTCAAAAGTTCAATGATTTTCCAAAATTAGTATGTCTGGTGTGGTCCTAGCCTTTGTATCCCTCCCATCACAAGTATCCCCAGCGATAAATTGATTTTTGACAAATGCATGCTCGGTGCAGCAGCCTTAAGTTAAAATGGTCCATTGTATGACTAAGACATGACACTGGTTACCATGGCAACCTGACTCAGCACTGGAGGGATAAATTACTAGCTAGGATTATGTCATGATAGTGGAAGGAGAGAGAGAGAGGCAATGTTTCTCTTTGATTTGGTGGGTACTCAGTATTCATGTTGTGTGCAGTAGTTTGTATTGTATAAAAATAAATGTTCATTTCAAGAAAGAATTAACTCTAAAGATAAATGCAGAAATAATAGATTATAATTGGAAAACCATTGTCTGTTCGGAAGTTTCCCACAAGCACAGCAGTTCATTTCCTTCAAAACCATTTAAGAGCATATCATCCAATCATTGTTTTGTATATATTTTTGTAAATGACCAGAAGAACATGTTGAATATTTATTAGGCATGATTCATTGTTGGCATATTAGCAATGTTGTCAATCCCTGACATGGAAAAGGGAATTTGTTTGTTTTAACCTGAAGTGACCCCGTCTTTCATGTGTGTGTTTGCTTGTTTTAATCAGTTTTATCTTTTTTGTAAAATTTACTGTTGATTCAAATGTGGACAATCAGATATAGAAACAAACAGCACAAAGCCTGTGTCCTTTGCTTTTGAATGAATATATAATGGTAGCCAATTTCAACATTCGACATTTACTTGAAATATTTATTAGCACTTGAAATATTTATTAGCAATACCTGTTCATGTGAAAAGTTACTATCTACTATATTTACTATTTTAGGAAACATTGAATTTCAAATGGAACAATACTCTTGACTAAAGTGCTTATTATTTTCCATTCATGCATTTTGCTATGTTAAACAAATCTTATGTATGTTATTTATGATCAGAATATGAGTGGGTCAGTTTTTCCTTTGACTAATTAGTTGAAATTGGTTGATTAAACATACTCATTTTCTTTATGAAAGATCATTATTGTAGTCAATACCTGTTCATGTGAAAACTATCTACTATATTTACTATTTTAGGAAACATTGAATTTCAATTTTTGGAACAATACTCTTGACTAAAGTGCTTATTATTTTTCCATTCATGCATTTTGCTATGTTAAACAAATGTTATGTATGTTATAATAATAATATCCAAATTCAGGTAAAGAGGTGACTTGCATACAACAACAAGACAAAAAACGTGTGCGTTGTAGATTGAAAGGATGTCCGATTTCAAGAAAAGAAGAACCTCCCTCATGAATTCAATTGGCAGATTGTTAAAGTTCTGATTAAGTAGCTACATGTCCCATATGAAGAAAAAAAAGAGATGCATGCAACCTACATGCATCCTCGAAATGGGTTATATTTCTTATTTCTTAATGTTTACTACAACCATAACCTGTAGTTTTGTGTTCCAACGTCTGGAAAAGTCGAACACATGTTTCAGTTCCATAATTTGTGGTTGCTGATTGGTTTAAGACAAAGAAATAAAAGCCAATGGCACACCCAAGAACATCATTGAAGTTGAAATGATTTTTCGCACTGAATATAGTAAGTGGTAAAACTTCACAAGGGTGTAGTTTACCAATTAACACTTTCAGGTATGTGTTTACAAATGCATTTAGGAAGAAATAGATTTAGGTTACAGGATTTGATCTGTAGAAAAAATTCAGAATGATCTGCACATTTTTATATTAAAAAAATGATGTAAATCTGGGTAGATTGGGGGGACTGTTTCTACTGATTTCTTGAGCTTTTAGCGATACAATTCATGTTACTGCAGTACAGCTTGATTTTAACACACAGTACAGGTATGACATACTAAGTAATGACAGTGAGAAGTTGACAAGAGTTATGGTTGTGTTAATGAAAACTTGATCATTTACGTCTGATCTGACCACTATTACACTCTGAATGTAATGTGAGAAGTTTGATGGTATGAATGTCTTGAGTCATGGAAATAGTTGGAATATTTTTTCTACGAAAGACTGCACTACATTATTTAAATTTAATCAATTAATGTTAGGATGATATGAACTTACTTTCACTGTCAAAGTATATGTTCATTTGCATAAATCTGTTCGATATGTATGCATAAATGAAACGTCTTTTTAAAGATGGCTTGAGCTTTAAAAAAAATAAGTTGTGAAAACTCAGATATATTCCACCTATCTTGTCCAATGGGATGCTGTTATTAAATAAGCCACTGCAAAAACTCAGCTTGGTGATAGGCATTGATACATATGGTTTTTACCATTGTATTCGTTGCAGCAAGAAAATAAAAGCATTTTAATTGTGTGAATAACAATTATTTAAATTGTTTGTAACAGGAAGGGAAATATTCTGCTCAAAGGGGTCAAAGGTATCCTTGAGATGATGAATGACTGATGAAGGCGTTTGTTGTCCTGAAGTGTTGCTTAAAGAAATAATGAAGTTGTATAAAAGTTCCCTTCCATTGGGTGTTGATTATTTAAAAAGTGTTCATAATATTTGGCCTGAATGTCTGATGTGAACTGTTTTTCCAGATCAATCCTTCAAAGAAGATATGGGAGGTTGGCGAGGAAGGGCACAAGGGAGGGGACGGAGGCAAGAGTGGCATCTTCACAGGACACCACCCCTGGACAACGCGCGACGACACATGGAGTGGGCCAGGTCTGTACATTTCACACATTGTTCCACGTTAAGTATATGCAGGGATTTACCTCGAGTCCTGTATTTGAGGGTCCAGGAGACCCCTACTCTTAATTTTCAGGGGTCCTAGACACTTAAATATTATTATTAATATGATGTTGTAATATTGTTGTAATTCAGTTACTGGTACTGTAATTGTAAATGATACCATAACCCAGCTCATAGCAAACACAGTGATAACTTTAAATGAATAAAATTAAACACAGATGTTTAATGATAGACAGATTTACCACATGAACAATTACACTGTAATGCTTTATGCTAAATAACACTGCCTAGTGTTAATGGTACTCAAAACCAAAAAAAATTCAGATAAAAAAGAAACAACAATTTCTTGGAATAGTAACTTCATTGCGCAAACTGTAACGGTACGAATCTATGAATATAATTGTTACTTGATTGAAATATTAACAAAAAGTATTTGGACTTTGTTCTGCATCCCTGTGGATGCGCTAATAAATTTTGTTGCGTCCATTATCAATTTTTATGTGTATAGGACGCAGGAATTCCGGTCCCATAAAGTCCTGTATGTGTAGACGGGAAACCCACAAGCACCTTTCATGTCTTGCATGGTTTGTCCTTGAAATGAACACCGCGATTAAGCCCTTGCCAGTTGTTCTCAAACATGTGTTCTGATTTCAGAAACCAGTGCTCTTGGTGTGAATATGGTTGAGTATGTGCTCGGTGGCTCTCCTACTGGGAAGGATATGGAAGGAAGAATGAGGATGAAAGGGACTTTTGTAAGTCGTTATCAGAATACAGTAAGTGTTGAAACTAAAACTACATTATGTACTGCAAAGCTATGAGCTGCTTTCTGCTGGTTTCGTTTTCTTGATTTTCAGTTCAAGTGCAGGCTTCTGAGAATGTATACTTTTCCTTTAGCTTGACTGTTTCAAAGATTCATTGAAAGATTTTCATACTGAGTGTCCAGTCAGCAAATCAAAGGCTCACCATTATTATATGTATTCAGCGGCGTCCGTGCGTATGTCCCGATTCTTGTGAACGCGATATCTCATGAACTGTTGTACTCAATGTCTTCAAATTTGGTGACAGCCTACATTGGGGGATTACCCAGACACCAGTCGATTTGGGTGACCTTGACCTTATCTTCAAGGTCACCACGACACTTTGAACACTTTCAAACTCTTGTTAAACGTGATATCTCATGGACTGTTGTACCCAATATCTTTACATTTGGTGACAGCCTACATTGGGGGATTACCCAGACACCAGTCGATTTCGGTGACCTTGACCTTATTTTCAAGGTCACCACGACACTGACCACTTTTCAAACTTATTTAAACGCGATATCTCATGGACTGTTGTACCCAATGTTTTCAATTATGTTGACAGCCTACATTGGGTGATTATGCAGACACCAGTCATTTCAGGCATCATTTATGTGACCAAAAAATAAAAAGTAGTAAATATGGATATTCCATTCTTTAGCGGCGGGGGGACATTGCCATATCAGTGGCAAACGCTTGTTTTTGTTTCGTCTGGACAATGTTGATATTGTGACATCAAGCAAGCTTATTTGTAGTGTAACAGCTTGTTACACTGTTTTTCAGGGGTGGAAAAACTTTAAAATTGCAAGTGTTCTCCGGTACAGTGGCACATGTAAAATCACTTGCCCTGATAATTTTTCCACTACACCGGCTGTTTTCTTGTTGATTTTTTAAATAAACAACATAATTAACGTTGGAAGGTAAACTTGACACCGGTACAGTGTGATATACAAATTTGCTTGCCCAGCAGAAAAAAACACTGGACTCAGGTGTCGGGCAATGGGTTATTTCCACCCCTGGTTTTATGTATATTTTGTTGAATTTATGCAATTATGTAACATAAATAGAATATCTGAATAATTGCTGATGGGGCATAAAACAATTATTCATTTCTGTAACAGACATTTTGTGCCAGGATCTGAATTATTTCTTTTTCAACATTTGCATCCACATAATTTCCAATTTGCTGCTTTGCACATTTAGCTTCATCGTGCATATTTAACCATAGTTCTGTTTTCATTATTATTTTAAACATTCTTGGACATAAGAAATAGTTTGAACTCCAGTAGGTTCATAAGGAAATCCAATTAAAACTTTTCAAAGTCAAAGGGCCGTTACCATTACCTTACTTTCTGTGGGTACCAAGATTAAAACATCGGAGATATAAAGGAATCCCATGGCTCCCTTATTTCAAAACTATATTAGTATAATAGAATTACTACGGTTATGGGGGCGGTGGGGTAGCCTAATGGTTAAAGCGTTGGCTCATCACGCCGAAGACCGGGTTGAATCCCACATGGGCACAATGTGTTTAAGCCATTTCTGGTGTAATTGATGTTGCTTGAATATTGCTAAAAGCGGCGTAAAACCAAACTCAGTCAGTCAGTCAGTCAGACTTAATGTTATGATTTAGTAGAAATGGTTCTAACCTAATGTAGCTTTAATAGATACAATAAATAAAAATATTAACTTAGTGATGTTTCACCTCTTCAGCCTGTAGCAGCCCAGGATCCAAGTATAGTGGAAGCATCTACTGAAAAGAAGAGCAAGACGCCATCACCATTTGAGGACGACGGCGGTGACCGCGGAGAAGAGAATAAAGACTTGCAGCAAAACGGAATCCTGCAGAATGGACTGGATGATGGTCAAGGGTTCAGGTGAAACAAGCAAACATTTTTCGAACTCCTGATGAAAAACAAGGATTAATCCAGGGTGGCATTATTATAAACATCTCCTTCGTGTGTTCAGTTGGAGTACCCTAGTGGTAAAGCATTTGCTCGTCACCCTGAAGTCCCAGGTTCAGTTCACCACGGTGATACACTGTTGGAAGCCAGTTTCTTTTGCTAAAAGCAGCATTTAAAGAACACAAGTATGGCTCTTCATGTTTATCACATTTCTGGTGTCCCCCGCTGTGATGTTGCTGGAATATTGCTAAAAGCGGCGTAAAACCAAACTCACTGACTCAGTCAGTCAGTCATGTTTATGAAATGTACCTGCCATAATGGTTAGAAGACAGTATGTAAGCTATAACATTAGAATAGTATTGAAGAGTGGTCAGTACTCTGTCAAGACAGGTATGATACTTCAACGTCTTTATTATATTATGATGCGTCGTTTCTGTATAGATTTTTATACCGCTCTCAAGCAATCTTATTTTTCATCAACTTCAAAAATGCCAATCAAACAGTTTTACAACCATTTGAAAATAATGTGTACACAAGAATGCTGGAGTGTTTGTAATTTATGTCGTGGAAATTTTACTGACATATTCTGTATCAATAACTCTGTGCTCTCAGAAAGAGCAAAGCATTTGCGAAATAGAACTATTGAATCAGTATTTAAATATCCTTTTTGCCATGAACTTGTAAGATTAATTTAAGAAAAACTAGAAAAGCTACTATAATTGATTCTATTGAATGCAAATTTCATGTTGAGTATCATTGGGGGAAAAACATTCGGAACATGTTTCCTTTCCTCCACAGAGGAGGGAGCAGACAAACCTCCCCAACTGGTGATGAAGGCAAGGTCCCTCCCACACAGCTTCAGCTGGACCCCAGTAAGATGCAGCTGAAGCCAGATGGGGACTTCCTGGACCAGCAGCCCTCACTTGTTGTGCATCAGCAAGGATTTCAGCTGGACACTCCCCAGTTTGAACCTGTTGGCATTGATCCTGGGCAGTTTGACTACAGCAGTCAACTCATGCCCTCCATGGATAGTCCAAATTTCAACATGGATTACAACCAGGTGGGTAAACGTCTTGTGCGTGTTCTTTCATCTGACCGTTTCCTCTGGTGTCCCCCACCGTGATATTGCTGGAATATTACTAAAAGCTGCGTAAAACCATACTCACTCACTCTGACAGTTTCCTGTGTTATGCATATTATCATGGGCTTGAATTGCGCAAAATAATCCTATCTGTGGATTGCCCAGAAATGTTTTATCATTGCTTATTTTATTTTTTGAACTTGTAAGAATAATTTTTTTTGAACTTGAAAGAATAATTTTTTGAACTTGTAAGAATAATTTTTTGAACTTGTAAGAATAACACCATCACCATCACTTGTAAGAATAACACCATCTCATACATGTGACACTTTCAATAAGGAAATGAAAGATTCTTTCCTTATGGAGGAAAATATAAAATCGTACACAGATAAGCATGTTTTTGTTTGACAAATGAGTTAAATTTTGGAAAGGATATCAGTGGATGTCTTTGGTTATATTCAGCTTCTGCAGCGTCAGCAACAGCAGCAGCAGCCCATAGCTGTACTGACTCAACAGCAGTACGCATTAGCAACACAACAACAGCAACTGGGTAGGTACTTGATTGTCGTGAATCTTTTGTTGTCCAAACTTTGTGTGTGTGCATGAAAGCAGACTGGGAGTCAATTTGATTGGTTCAGGTTACTGTCACCTGGGGCACAGCAAAAGGAGAGAGGCCTTGGCATACCTAATGTAGGTCTTTACGAAATGCTCAGAAGCTAATTTTTGACATATGACAGTGTCAGTGTTCTAAATTAAGCATGACACTCAAGGGGTCCCTACTTTGATCCCTTCCTTCAAATTCCACAGCATCTAACATTGAGTTCACCTTACATATAAAGCCTTAACTGTCAACTTAATTTTGAAATTTCCTCTGGCCTATCACAGTCAACATAACTTTTTCTGCAGATGGAAATATGTAATGTCCTCTTCTCTCATATGATGATACTTGAAAGGTCCGAAACCAGCTGCATGCATATGGGTCACTCATGCTTGTAAGACAAAACATACTATGAGGTCAAATTGCAAGAAGTTATTGGCAGCCTGCATTGTTTGGCATCCCACATGGATTTTCTCTCTTGACTGTATACCTGTTAGGTGGCATATTGCAGGCAAATAACGCATAAAGACTTCATCAGGTGTACCCATGAAATGTCAAACTTAATCTTGGTTTGGTACCAATAACAAAGCCAATGCTGAGAACATTAACTGCTGTCCAGTGATAAATACATGCATTGGTATATTTCATTCAAAGAGTATTTAAAGATTTATATATTATAAAATGTTTTGCTGGTTTAAAGATTGACCAGAGTTTTTTCATGTTGTGTGTCTATGGCCATTTGTATCTGTTATGAGGATATTCATGTGTTGCAGATAGAGTAATTCATGAATGTTGAATTGACTGGAAGTACTCATATTTTAGTTTCTTGTTGCCGTTTTCCTGTAATTTCTTGATGTTCATGTTGTGACTATTAACATCTTGAAGTTTTAAGTTTGAATGATATTTTGTATCTGTTCCATCATCCTTTGTATGTAACTATGTTGCATTGGCACTAACTTCAATCCGAGATATGTTGAAATGCCACCTCTCTAGCTTGGTATGTACCGTCACGTGATCCAGATTTCTCATTGAGCCACATTGAACTTCAGTCTCTTACGGGCGAAACCCTGATAGTTGTTTATTAGTATAATCAGGTACTTGGGCAATTATGTCTTTTAAAATTGAAGTAGATGAAATTCCATCATTTAAATTGAAATTATGAACTGAAGAATTGTATGAATTTCCTCGAATACCAAGCTGGAAAAGGTACACATTGTGCTTGTTCACTCATGAGTACTTAATTTTGGTAAAAATACAAGCAATTTCTAACTGTTTATAATTGGCCCTAATAAAAAAAATGTGGTGGTTCCGATTACATCTTTAAAATTAAGTGAAGGTCGCAGGTTCGATCTCCGACCGCGTCACACCAAACGACGTTAAAATATGGTACTTGTTGGTCCCTGCCTGGCTCTCGGTATTAATGGGTACAACAAGGACTGGTCGGCACGGAGTCAGTATAATGTGTCTGAGTGGGGTATTGATGCTTCACTGCGGCATGGTATCTCAGTGGGCTAGCACTATAAAACCAGCTTCAGTCTGGGCTAGTACAAGCAGCCGCACATACACATACACACGCATGCACGTCGTCATATGAGCGAAATATTCTCAAGCACAACGTTAAACCCAAGTTCACCTCTTCTTTAAAATTTAGGGTATGTAGGTAGGATTTTTGGAAATAAAAAATTGAACGTTTTTTTTTAGAAGTAAAGTACAAACTAATCACACATTTATCAATGTATAATTGTTTATTCAATCACGATTTCGGCCATCATGTCGACTTCCTCTATCAGAATGACCGATGTCCGTCGGTGCTGGGAAAAAAACAATGGTATCTAAAAGCTCTTTCATTTGTACCGCTTAAAATATTAGGGTCGGCACCAGAATTCAAGGGTCGGTCGGGTAATCAAAACCACAACATTTTTATCTTTTTAGGCCTTGTATAGTCATATTTCATAAATATTTGGTGTGAAATAATTAAAATTGCACATTTTGGCATCAACGTTTTGTCTAAGGTGATGTAAGAATTGATGGGTGAAAAAGCATGGTAACCGATTCTTTGAGTGTTTGGAAGTTGTGGCCAATCAAATGCATGGAGTACACGAATTGTGTGCTGTACATACAGCCAGGGCATGGTAGGACAAACACATTGGTTGTGCATGGCTTATAGTGTGTGCTTCGCTCTTCGTGTAGGCTTGGCCCCTACTGCAATTGCTCCACCCCCCTACGTTCTGAGCGCGCAGGATCCGTATACTGTGGGGATCCCAATTGCAGGTTAGCATCTACGTACTTCTCTTTTTGAGGCTTCCTAGGGTGGCACAGGAGTTACTCTGCTTCAATTATGTTTAATTCACTTTTGGATGAACTCCGGTCCCTTTCTTACAACCTTCACAATTCTGAGCACATCCTTCGGAGCCTTACTGGGTAGTAAGAGCAAGCAGACACTGGTGTTATCTTATTTTGTTTTTCATTATCTGTGTATTTTGTTAACTTTCCAATTTTCTCATTAAGTTTTATTTGGTCTGAATTTTTGTGACATTATTTAGCATTTTGCTTGATATATAAAAATCTCTGCTGAATTTGTCTTTCTGAATTTGTTATTTCTCTATTTTGGTCCTGCTTGTAAAGGTTTGCATGCAGTGTATGGCCTGTGCGTAGGTCTGTGCCTCACTCCTACATTGCTGTTGTAGGCCCCACAGTAATTCACCCTCAGTATTATGGGGTACAAACGCCATGGGGTATATACCCTGCCAACCTCATACAGCAGCCCCAAGGGCAGCAGACCCCTCAGGGCATGCAGCAACAACAGACACAGATGATGCCACGACAGAGTAATGGGAGGCCGCTCACGCCGTCCCAGCAGAATGATGGCATGGGAACACCTCAGACACTACAAGCACAACCACTCCAGGCTCCAAGTAACTATATAATTTTGTCATGGAAGGGATTTGGGTATTAGTCTGGGAGTTCAGATGTTAATAACCATCTCAGGGTCAGCAGCAATTGGTGGTAAAAATCCTCAATTCAAATATAAAGTTTCAGTATGTTTTTTTATTGCCCGGTGAAAACCCTCTGAAAATTGGACAAATAAAGAGAAAATTGGTTTGAAACTTATTTTCACATTTAGAAAGCACCATTTAGGGTAAGATATATTTTCCCATATTGCCATGGGAACTAAAGTCTTTGATGATGACATTAATGGAATACACACTAATGTACAACATCTTTCTGATTTCATTTTTCTTACCAGACACAAGTTTAGCAGACTTGATATATGTATTAAATGCCATTTACCTGGTATATGAAATGGAGACCCCATTCCTCAAAGGGGTTCATAGTGTGTCCAACAGTGTTTGTACCACCCACCTCCCAGACACTAGAACAGGTGCTATATTTGAGATTGAAACTGATAATGTTCCTGTACTGCATCAATATTCAGTGAAGTAGCAGATATGGCTGTTGCAGATGCTGGCTACCAGATACTTGCACCTGCTTATTATGATCAAAATGGACAGTTAGTGATGGGTAACCCTCGTGGCATTGGCACGCCAGTTCGCCTCGTTTCTCCAGCTCCGGTTCTTGTCAGTGCTAATGCCAATCAACAAGGTAAGTCCAGGTTTCTGTTGTGCTTAGTTAATATCTCGGTGATATGAACAGAGCAGAAAGATTACAAGTCACCCATTGATTATATTTTGATGCATGAGGCATAACTGTCATACTAGCCTGAGAACTGATTTACAACGGTCACTCCCTGTAATATACTGGATTTATGTTATTGGATAGTTAAGAGCTTTTAAAATTTAAGAGTATCAAAATATTAGGTACTACAGTGTATGAAATAAAGCCTGTCCGACTGCCTGAAACGGTCTAGATTTCTGACGGACGGTCTAAATTTTCAGCTTGCCAGCCCGATGGTCTGGTAAAAATTTTAGATGTTCCATACATCTGAGTAAATTCACCATATTTGGTCTGGCTAAATCCATTTTGGGCTGGTAACATTTTGAAGTTACCAGCCCTGATGTTTGGCTTATTTCATACACTGGGTACTATCATAATTTTTTGGACTCATTGGTTATGGGTCGATTGAAAAATGGAGGATGATGTTTGTTGTAGTGACACTTAAGCACACAATCTTATATAAATATCCCTGATCCCTACCCTTGTGTAGTGTATGAAGCCCTAGTTTGTCTGGCCCCACATGGAGAATTCACAGGCTTGAATAGGAAGGATGGATCCATGGATGCATGTCATGAACATTTGTCTTGTTCTGCCAGGCGGGAACAGTTCCATGGGCAACAACACGCTGCGTCTTTTAACAACACAGCCTCAGCAAGTTCAGACCCCGCCAGTCGTCTTGTCTAGTAGCAACAGCAACTCCCAGCAACAGAGTAGCTCTTTAGGTACGTGTCCGCACACCTGTCTGCATTGGAAACATTGAGCTATTGATACTTGCAGGGGACCTTTACATTGACTCAAGATTTTGACGATTCAGCTTTAATATAGCACTCTAACATTCACAAAAGATCATTTTGTACTTGGTTTCATCATTGAAATTTGATTAACATCTTTTTATGATTCATTTTGCTTCAACTTTCTACAGCCAAAATAGAATTTTATCTTAATTTCTTTACATTCATTGTTCCATGGTCCCTTATAAGTATTAACATCTGTGTCATCTACTAAACTATTAGGAACAATGTGCTAGGTTGTAGCATTACTGACATGGTATATGACTTACCTGCTTGATGACTGAATGCATGTAAGTATGTAATGACCCGGAGGGAATGGAACATCTGTAGAAGTAGCAGCTTGTAGAGCCGCCTTCTTAGACGTAGGGACAGTCTCAAATGATAGAGTTGCTCTAATTTGGAAGGTGGTCTGATGCTTATCATGCAGAACTGGTTTCCACAGGAGATACTGCTGCAGTAAAGCTGCATATGTATGATATTGCATCACTCTTTTGAAGACCTTTGTGATGTGACAATCAAATGACATGATTAATCTTTATGCCACTGGAACCAGTTAACAGTACTCTTATACTAGAGACAATCATTAATGAGAAATTGAATGAATGATTTTGGATGGTAATTACATACCTGCCCTTCTTTCAGATAAAAAAAACATAGAGTTGCTTCCTGATATATCTTTAATGCAGTTCAAATCATTGCTTACAATGTTGTGTACATTTAGTACGGTTGTATTTGAGTTTCCAATTACTGCACTATTGAAAAGTTTTACTAAACCAGTTTTGACATAACTGTTTTTTTCTGCACTTGTTTTGAGGCAACGTATCACTCTCTGCACTTTGATGAACACTAAAATGATCATATAAACTCTTCATATCTGATGATAATATATCACTGTTGTAATGAGGGTTAGATTCTGGAACAGTGGTGCATCCAGGTCGTAGATGGGAGTGAGATAGTCATACAGATATTTTTGGGCTGAAAGTCCTAAGCATGAAATTTAGCAATTTATTTAGTGCACAGTTATATTTAAATAAATAGTTCATGTTACTACCCAGGTCTCCTAACTGGTCTATCTGTAACTACTCGTGCAATCACTTTTGGCATTCATGTTTAACATGTATTGATTCAGCCCATTCAAAGATTGTGCAAAAGTTTTTCAGTTTACAAGTCTGCTTGATTCAGGTTCAATCCCATACCTTCATGGTTACCTTAAACGCTTTAGTCCTGTAGAAAAAGTAATCAAATTAGGTAGAATGCTTCCGCTAGCTCGTCCTGGATGCATCCTTGTTGCACTGCGTGCCACCGAGGCCAGGTTACATGTGTCCTCCTCCCTCCTAGCAGGCTATACCCCCTCCAGCAGCCTGGGCTACACTCAAGTAACCACCAGTCTGTTCACCCCAATAGCCGCCAATCTTAGTCTCAACCCCCAGCAACAGACCAGCTACAGTAGCAACGGACTCCCAAGTCTAGGCTCGTCCACGCCGGGAGCGATAGGATCAGGTTCGTAGATGATGGTGCTGCTGATGCTCCTGAATGAAGCTTTGATAGAACCTGAGACCAGTCCAGCCCTGATAGCTGTGTTCGTAGAGCAGCTCAGTGTCAATTGTTGTGCAGACTTAACTTTATTATTTGGTTTTGCCCGTTGTATTTGTGTGGGCCAATTACTGTCTTTGTATGGCTATTCTAATCCTGTAAATTAACATTGTCAAAGCTGAGAGGGAAGATCAGATGGAAGTTGTGTAGGTCTCCCCTCCTTTGATTCCTGTATTCTTAAATTACCTGTTAGAGAACAATATTCAAAAGATGCCTGGACCTCGTTTTCCACTGAGTAATCTTAGTGCTAAGATTGTAGGTAGGAATTACTTAGGGTCGCATTTGTTTGNAGAGTCGCATTTCGTACGTAATAAAACTGATAATGTGGGTTTGCCCCATCCCCGTTCACCCCATTAATGTCCTGTGGTATGTCAGCCACTCCAGTTATGATTCAAGGTGTGTCACAACAGCACCTCTGCATCTGGGTGTCATAAAAGTGGTAAAGTCTGAAACCACATGAGTTCACACCTGATGCATTTCTCCCTCATGGAGCTAGCTGACGTGTGAAACCCAACATGATCAGTTCCAGTTTGTATACTGTAGAACTGACATCACTTTGTGAAACAGATGTGGCTAAATCTGCCAAAGCAACCTTTGGTACCACTGTTCCTGTTACAGGTGTTAAAATAGGCTTCACTAGGATTTTACATTTTTACAGTATTTTCAGGGCAAAGGGATTTCTTTTCTTTTTTCACCAACTTCAATCTCCTGCTAAAATGTGTGTATTTGTGCTTTAATGAAAGAATATGTGTCCATGTGTGACAAGTGTTGTGTGTCATATTGCATCCTTTGTCAGTTGTGTATATCATAGCTAAACCTGGGGGGACCGCCTCCGTGGTGTAGTGGTTAGAGTGTCCGCCCAGAGAGCGGAAGGTCACGGGTTCGATCCCCGGCCGCATCATACCAAAAAGACGCTAAAATATGGTACTTGTTGGTCCCTGCCTGGCGCTCAGCATTAATGGGTACAACAAGGACTGGTCGGCTCGGAGTCAGTAAAATGTGTCTGAGTGGGATATTCATGCTTCACTGCGGAATGGTATCTTAGTGGGCTAGCACTATAAAACCAGCTTCAGTCTGGGCTAGTACAAGCAGCCGCACATACACATACACACGCATGCACGTCGTCATATGAGCGAAATATTCTCAAGCACGACGTTAAACCCAATTTCACCTCACCTAAACCTGGGGGCGGTGGGGCAGCCTAGTGGTTAAAGGGTTAGCTCATGATCTTGCTGGAATATTGCTAAAAGCAGCGTAAAACGTAACTCACTCACTCACTCATGCCTAAACCTAGTGGGATAAGATCACTTTGTGTAGCAGGGTCCAGGCCTTTTCTTTGGATAATGTTCAAATGAATCATTTACTCTGCGTCGGTTCTAATATGTGAATGTTTGCATGACTGTAACAGGGCTTGGCTTGTCTTCAGTGATTATAACTCCTTCAAAACTGCCATAGTCTTGAGTTGACTGAGGTAAGAGGTCGGTGGAGTGTTGGATCCAATATGAGTGTTCTACCAGGCAACGGCACTGTTACAGGTCACCTAGCACTTTGTTCACATACTAACACATCATCACCATTCATCATGTTAGGAATTGAGGGTTTGGTTGGCAGTACTGTAGACAACAGTAGAGAGTAGTGCATGAACGGTAGATTGTTTAGTAAGTCATGAATTTTGTCAGTTGCTTTTTCAGGAACCTGTAAGTTTTGTACTTTGTAATGAGGCCTATGGCCCATTACACACCACACCACACCACACCACACCACACCACACCAGTGTTGGGAATTGGTTAAAATCTCGTAATTGATGATTGAACCATTACAACCGATCAATCATCGAAAATAATTAGTTAGCGTCCTTTGTGATATTTTCCTGGTTATTTTGGTTTGCACAAAAACATAAAGATAAGACATTGGGTTTGTTTTTGTTTTTTTGTGTGTTTTTTTTCAAATTACACATCTTTAAAGGATGACTAGTATGTAAGAAAACCTAAATTTGTGGGGGTCTTTAAGATAAATGCAATCATGACTTGGAACGAGCTTTTAGTGCTCATGAAATGTAACAGACAAAACCAACCTTGTGAAAAATATTGTTAATGCAGAAAGTGTTTATGTTCGATTATGAGAAAACATGATCGAATGCTTGGTCGTTTAGCAGAAAGTGTTCACTGCGACCAATCCTCGATTATTTCAATTAATCGGACCACCACTACACCACTCTACACCACACGAATGTGTTTTGTAATATGTACAGTATGAGTCTTAGTATTACACAGTATGACTGCAAAGGGTAATCAAAGACCTTTTTAGAAAAACGCTTACTATTCTTCAGTGCCAAAAAGACATTTCGACAGACAGATTTGAATGGGAAAAGAGCAATTTCAGTTTTTGGTGGTTTGGGTGGACATTAATAGTTTGGTAACATTCACTATCTTGAACCTGCACAATATGGAGACATAATTGATTTTACTATTTATATAGTAAAAGATGGACAGTCATATATTCCAATTAATAGCATACTGTTTCTATTCAGCTAATGCCTATTCATATTGTGAATAAATAAAATATAATAGGTTTTGCAATGAAATGCCAGTAAGACAGATATTTTAGTTATGTTTCCACAATTGGATGTTGGTGATCATTGTAGCACCCAGACTGTATCCCCCAATTTTTCAAGTTTATTTTATTACGGAACTTTGTGAATTAAGGTATTTGACCAACTGCAAGTTTGGTTGTGTGTAGATGTTGCTGTGCATGATATATCTGTGTACACCAAAATCGGCTAGCTGTGACACATAATTGTGAAATGTTTCTTTAAGCTGTGTGTGAGGTAGTACATTTATACAGCTTTGATAATGCAACCTTTTTAGGGATAGACGTCAGTAGTGCGACTGCCACATTCAAATTGTCTACTATGAATAGTTTACTATTACTGTTGACGTGTTAATATATGGAGTGCGTAAAACTAAACTGTTGCTCGATACAAAATAATGCTTACATAACCAAAGTATTTTCAAATGGTTGTCAGCAGCCTGAAAAATAATGAATGTTTTATGATGAATCGTTCGATGTGAAGCGGCAACAGCTTCCTGTTGGTGGCTATTACAGCCAACTAAGTGGGATGGCCTCTCCGGCTGGCCCTGGGGGTCTCATGCAGCCGGGGCAGTCCATGACGCCGCCCCCATCACTCTCTGGATCAACCTCGAATCTCACACTAGGATCGTGGGATAATTGTGGTGAGACAGTTTTCTTGTTACTGCACTTGCCATGCAAGTGCTTTGCTCTTGTAAATGCTTCCAGACCAATGTCCAGACCGATTAATCTCAGTGCTTGGTGACTAACAATTTTCAAGGGAATCTGTAATTTCTTGTGCATATTACAAATCATTTTCACTTAACAGTTATGTAGAAACAGTTATTCCATACAGATATCATCCAAAATGTTTTAGATACATCAAAGTTTAAATAATACTACTCTTAGCTTCTTGATTTTGAATAAGTTTTTCTGATGTATGAAGTTAATAATTGCCCCAGTTAGTTGAGATCTGAGGGTGCTGATTACAGCAAATATGGTGCATATGTGTACTATCCCTATAACATTTGTTCATGTGCTTAGGACTGCATGATGAGCTGAGTAATTGTGAAGTGCGAAGTGAATTTGAAACCTTTCTGCGTGCAATGTCCCAGTGTAATTAGTGACTTTCCCTCATAATGTTGATCGTTGCTTGTCAGGTCTAGGTGGTAGTGGACGTCCCTACTCAGCTGCCCCAGGAGCCGAAGCAAAGTACCGAGCTGGACTTATCTCCCCAGCCAATGGTCTGTTTGGAAACTCCACTTTGTTCCAGAATCGTAATTTTGCATCTCGAAGGTAAATTTTGTCATTTTCATTACTTCCTTTCACCCGTGAAGATCTGGGCTAAAATTGATCTTCAGTAACCCATGCTTGTTGTAAGAGGCGACTAATGAAATCAGGTGGTCAGGCTCGCTGACTTGGTTGAAACATGTCATCTGTTCCCAATTGCGTAGATCGTTGCTCATGTTGTTGATCACAGGATTGTCTGATCCAGGCTTCGATTATTTATTTACAGAGCCATATAGCTGGAATATTGCTGAGTGCGGCGTAAAACTAAACTCACTCACTCATTTGTGACTATTGGTTTATGTGAAATAATCATAATGGGAGTTACACTTGCTGTGGGATTCACAGGAAAGGTGCAGGGCAAAGTTTGATACAGAGATTGTATATTTGTCCAGAATAATCATTATTAATTCTTCAGCTGAAGTTAGGAGTCATATTTGTGGATATTATTGAGCTTTGCTTATTTTTTCCTTTTCATTCAATTTCAGTGCTAGTTTGTCGAAGGAGGTGACAGGGACGTAGCCGTCTGCTTGAGGACTTCCGTAACAACCGTATTCCAAATCTCCAGCTGAAGGACCTTGTCAATCACGTGGTTGAGTTCTCCCAGGACCAACATGGTTCAAGGTTTGTGTTCATTTCTTTTCCTCTGTACAGTTTTTGGATCTTATGGGTATTTGGGGACCGCAAAGGTTGTTTTCTTGCATTCTGACGCTACACCCTCTAATCAGTAAATGTATATGAACCAGACAATCTTGTGAATGGTTTTGCGTTCATCATCCTACACAGTTGATGTCTGACTGCCTAATGAAACGCCTCTGTCACAAATTGCCGAGGACAAGAATCCCCACAAGAGAGTGATGGCATCTATGCATATATAATGCTCACACCATAAGACATCATGAACCAGCTCTCAAACAGAATGTTTACACTGTAGACATAATGATAAAATGTAACAGTCACTGTGGTGTTAAACGAAAATATTCTTCAAGTCATATTGGGGGCCGTGTTCACTCATTCATGAAACTGATGACATTTCAGATTCATTCAACAGAAGCTTGAGCGTGCAACTCATCAAGAGAAGGCCATGGTGTTCGGGGAGATTCTCACAGCAGCATACAGTCTCATGACGGATGTCTTTGGAAATTACGTCATCCAAAAATTCTTCGAGTTTGGATCCTCAGATCAGAAGCAGACCCTAGCTCAGCGAGTACGAGGCCATGTATTGCCACTAGCTTTACAGATGTACGGCTGTCGAGTTATCCAGAAAGCATTGGAATCCATACCAGCAGACATGCAGGTACTCACAACACTACAAAAAGCATTCCAAAACAATATACTGCTCAAAGAAGGTTTTTCATGACTCTTATGATGTCTTATGACTGGTGGGTAATGCAATACAGCCTTCTAATTGTAGGTATTCTTTAACTACTTCAAAAGTTGTGCACAAGGCATTCCATTCAATCAAATTTTAGAAAATATATATTATTCCATTGCATAGTTTTGTTTGTGATGATGTTAAAGATGGCTGTTTGAATAGGCTATAAGAATACCATGTAAGATGAGGAAGCTAATTCATTTAACATTTTGTCTATTTGTGTGTGAAACCTAACCAGTCTTTAATCATTTTAATATGAGAGAGGGTGCAGTTTTGTGGTTTACTGTATTCCTAACCATGTAGTTGTTTGTCATTCTGTGACCTGCTCTGTTTCAGGTTGAGATCGTGAAAGAACTGGATGGACATGTGTTGAAGTGTGTGAAAGATCAAAATGGCAATCATGTAGTGCAAAAGTGTATAGAGTGTGTAGACCCCAAACATCTCCAGTTCATCATTGATGCCTTCAAAGGCCAGGTGAGTCCAGTCTGCCTCTCTTGTACTGTGTAGGCTTCTTTCTGTGGAGAGCACCTGCATTTTTGCCTCCTTTGTATCAGAAGCTTTGTATCAATCCTTTTCTGATATTATTTGTCTCTGAGCACTAAGTGAGTTCCCCTTTCTGTTGAATTGAATTAGTTTAGTTTTGTATTCATGAAGCTAATTTAAATAAAATCTTTGATAGTCACTGCGTGAAGATCGGACAGCCCCATCCACAGATATTGTTCAGATTATCGTTTTTGCCCCGGTAATGATTATCTTTATGGACGAGAACGCGAGCAACACCAACATTGACATCCATAGTCCTCAGTGACTGTGGCTCTGTCTTTGTGGCAAATGGGAGCTGAGTGCCCATTTTGGGTGTGAGGTATATTCCCTTTCCACAATGTTGGAGAGAAAACCAGTCCCCTAAACTTGTTTGGGTGTGGGCTGACCTCTGCATATTCCATAGACTTCTCTGAGCCCTTGTGGCTGTGACAGGGGAGACAAACCATGCAGAGAACAGAACTTGTAAGAACTTTAGAAAGTTGGTCTATTTCCCTCTGTTTAGCTTGCTAATGTTGTGGCTCTTCATGTTGTGATGCAAGATAACCGATCTATCATTAATGTTTGAACTGAACATCTCTAATGAAACCAACAGCTGCATGAGAATGAAATTAACCCATTCAACACCGCAGGCCGAATAATCGGCCACAAAGTTATGAGTCCCCAGACACCGGAGGCCGATTAATCGGCCAGGCAGTAGTCACGTCAAAATGAGACATAATTTTAGGAACCTACCTGACTTTTGATTCATATATCAAATCTATCACATTTCACAATGTCTGAAAACACTTATTAAATTTCAATTTATCATATATTATCAGCAGAATTAAAATTATAAACTATTTTTCGCAATGTTATTGAAAACGATTCTCGGACACATGCTTCGGCAGCGGGTCCACAATAACATTGTCAAAGAGCAAAGTAACGATGTTTCGAGGAAATTATTAAATAAATTGAATAAACTAATGAATAAAATCAACAACAGCATTCATAAAAGTTGTCAAACGTACATATAAAATTACTATTTCCATCTTTTTGTGCGATCATGTAATGCAAGTCGAGTCACTGACAAGTGACATCTCGGCTCTCGCCGCCTCAATCTTCATGCTCGGACACGATGTTTAATGCGAAAATACATACATGAAGCATTTTTGTCACAGGTCATAACCTAGCACGATACGTCCAATAAGTTCCATAATTGACGTATAGGTAGCGATTTCTTGCTTAATATGTTCAGAATAGCATTATTTTACCCAAAACTTTTGTCCAAATCTAAAAGTTTTCGTTTACGAGGACGGTATCCATTGCCGTAATATGATTGGCTGCCTCATGTCACGTGTCTGATCTTGACCAATCACGACCCTTATAGCAGACTGTGGCTGAAAAGCGTCATTAGAAACCAATCTTTATCCAATAAAATCACTTCTTACAACTGTGAAAATACTCTTGGCAAGGGTACAGTGATATTGTTGATGTTCAGAGCTTTGAGCGATGCCCGACATCCAACGATTAAGCCTAGCATGTTATTCATAAGAAGCTTCGAAAGCGGAGGTATTTTCAGTTGTTATGTCATTTTACCGAAGGAAAGCCACAGATATCGGGAAATAGGCGACCATACATATTGTTTAAGAAATCTTTTTATAATAATTTTCTGATTACATAAAAATGAAAATATAAAAGAAAAGGGCACGGGCATGTTATGACATGTCACAAATGGAAAAAATCGCCATAGTTTTGCTCCTTTTCGTGGTTTACCTGGACGTTATAAATGTAAGCTTGCATTTTCATTCAAATATAAATTTATTTAAGTTGTAGTTGTATTATTTGAATAATATTATAAAAATAAACTTCATATTTATCAACAGAAGGATTAGATCTTTTAAATGGTGTATGGGATGTAGTAGCAATAACGTTTTACAAGCTTATAATTTCCTTCATAAACATAGGCTTCATCTATGACCTCAGAGTCTCTGGGAACTCGGTGTCATGGCAGTAAATGCCTCTGGTTGACTGGTGTTGAAAGAGTTAATGAGTAATGCAAGCAGTTGCAAGTATGACCCATGTAAGATGTGACCCATTGTAATGGCAACTATGATAGAATTATCTGACTTAAATTTACCCTTTGTTAATCCCATGTTGAGTTGGCTTGATATAAGTTATTGTAAGAGGGGAGGACACTGATGGGTGGGATCAGCTTCTGTGACTCGGTTGATATCATGTCGTAACTAGATGCTGTGTGACAGTGCATATGTCAGTCTCTGGTAGTGTTGGGGGATTGGTTGAAATCTCACAATTGATGATTGCTGCATTACCAACGAACAATCATAAACAAAAAATTGGTTAGCGTCATTTTTCAGATTTTCCTATCCAGGTTGTTATTGCAGATATGTATAACATGATGCAACTTGCTACTTTAAAGTGATGTCTAATATATGAACATAACCTTCCCGGAGTCTTCAAGAAGTATTCAGTCATGGCTTTTCAGTTAGTGAAGTGAGTTTTCTAAGAATTAAACACTTTTTCAGGCCCTGACAACTTCAACGATATGTTCCATTGTCAAGTATTTCAAAGACTAAAACTAGTTCCAATATTGTTTTTGTTCGATTGTTTGAGAAAATGTGATGGATTGCTTGGTCGTTTGGTCACTGCAACCAATATTCGATTGTTTCAATTAATTGGAACACCACTAGTCTCTAGTATGTTTGATCCACATTTGATTATTGACTTGGTGCACATTACCCCCAATGTGAACAGATTTTCTCAGGAACTGTTATAGATGGAGAAAACCAAATGTAGTATGTGTGTTTAGGGCATGAATGTCGTGGTGGAGTTAAAAAAACAGGAACCAAATACAGGGGGGGATATTGATGACCTTGTCTTCTTCCTTATTATTTATTGTATGAGGGGAGTGTAGGGATAGTTGGGAAAAACTACTGTGACTTTGTTCAGATTAGTTTTTATCCCACCGGCATATAATGCGGTGGGATATAGTCGTCGCCTCGTCCGTCTGTCCGTCCGTCCGTCCGTAATCATTTTGTTTCCGGACCATAACTCAAAGACCGTTCGATATTTTCTAACCAAAATTGGTAGATATGTCAAAAAAAACCTAAGGTGGTGCCTTTTGCTATTTACAGATAATTGTCATTTTTATTTTTCTCGGTTTCCATGGAAACGTTTTGGACTTAGTCTTAAAGAAGGGTGGGCTTCGTTTCCGGAGCATAACTCAAGAACCGTTCGATATTTTTCAACAAAACTTGGTAGATATATCAAACAGATCCTAAAGTGGTGCCTTTTGCATTTCACAGATTTTTGGCATTTTTAATTTTCCCGGTTTCCATGGAAACGTTTTGGACTTAGTCTTAAAGAAGGGTGGGCTTCGTTTCCGGAGCATAACTCAAGAACCGTTCAATATTTTTCAACAAAACTTGGTAGATGTATGAAACAGATCCTAAAGTTGTGCCTTTTGCTATTTGCCGATTTTTGGCATTTTTATTTTTCTTGGTTTCCATGGAAACATTTTGGACTTAGTCTCAAAAAGTAAGGATTGCTTCGTTTCCGGAGCACAACTCAAAAACCATATAATATTTTTCAACAAAACTTGATAGATATATCAAACAGATCCTAAAGTGGTGCCTTTTGCTATTTGCAGATTTTTGGCATTTTATTTTTCCCGGTTTCCATGGAAACGATTCGGACTTAATCCCAAAAGTGAGGGTGGGCTTCGTTTCGAGAGCACAACTCAAAAACCTCTCTATATCTTTCAGCAAAACTTGGCAGATATGTGAGGCAGATATTGAAGTGATGCCTTTGCTATTTGCAGATATTTGTGATTTATTATTTTCTCGGTTTCCATGGAAATGATTCAAACTTAGTCTCAAAAAAGGAAGGGATGGGTTTTGTTTCCGGAGCACAACGCGAAAACTTCTTAATATCTTTCAGCAAAACTTGGCAGATATGTGAGGCAGATCCCAAAGTGGTGCCTTTTGCTATTTGCAGATTTTTGTCATTTATTTTTTTCATGATTTCCATGGAAACGATTTGCACTTAGTCTAAAATCAAGCTGGACTTTAAGTAACTGTCAGATGATTTGTTCTTTCAAAGATGTGGGGGCCGGGGGGATATGTCATCTTCTGATGACTCTTGTTATTTTTCTTGGTTTCCATTGAAACATTTTGGACTTAGTCTCAAAAAGTAAGGATTGCTTTCGTTTCCGGAGCACAACTCAAAAACCGTATAATATTTTTCAACAAAACTTGATAGATATATCAAACAGATCCTAAAGTGGTGCCTTTTGCTATTTGCAGATTTTTGGCATTTTTATTTTTCCCGGTTTCCATGGAAACGATTCGGACTTAATCCCAAAAGTGAGGGGTGGGCTTCGTTTCCTGAGCACAACTCAAAAACCTCTCTATATCTTTCAGCAAAACTTGGCAGATATGTGAGGCAGATATTGAAGTGATGCCTATTGCTATTTGCAGATATTTGTGATTTATTATTTTCTCGGTTTCCATGGAAATGATTTGCACTTAGTCTAAAATCAAGCTGGACTTTAAGTAACTGTCAGATGATTTGTTCTTTCAAAGATGTGGGGGCCGGGGGGATATGTCATCTTCTGATGACTCTTGTTTGACAAGCAACACCAACTTTGACATCCATAGTCCTCAGCGACTGTGGCTCTGTCTTTGTGGCAAATGGGAGCTGAGTGCCCATTTTGGGTGTGAGGTATATTCCCTTTCCACAATGTTGGAGAGAAAACCAGTCCCCTAAACTTGTTCGGGTGTGGGCTGACCTCGGCATATTCCATAGACTTCTCTGAGCCCTTGTGGCTGTGACAGGGGAGACAAACCATGCAGAGAACAGAACTTGTAAGAACTTTAGAAAGTTGGTCTATTTCCCTCTGTTTAGCTTGCTAATGTTGTGGCTCTTCATGTCGTGAAGCAAGATAATCAATCTATCATTAATGTTTGAACTGAACATCTCTAATGAAACCAACAGCTGCATGAGAATGAAATTTTGCGTGAGTAATGCAAGCAGTTGCATGTATGACCCATGTAAGATGTGACCCATTGTAATGGCAACTATGATAGAATTATCTGACTTAAATTTACCCCTTGTTAATCCCATGTTGAGTTGGCTTGATATAAGTTATTGTAAGAGGGGAGGACACTGATGGGTGGGATCAGCTTCTGTGACTCGGTTGATATCATGTCGTAACTAGATGCTGTGTGACAGTGCATATGTCAGTCTCTGGTAGTGTTGGGGGATTGGTTGAAATCTCACAATTGATGATTGCTGCATTACCAACGAACAATCATAAAAAAAATTGGTTAGCGTCATTTTTTCAGATTTTCCTATCCAGGTTGTTATTGCAGATATGTATAACATGATGCAACTTGCTACTTTAAAGTGATGTCTAATATATCATGAACATAAACTTCCCGGAGTCTTCAAGAAGTATTCAGTCATGGCTTTTCAGTTAGTGAAGTGAGTTTTCTAAGAATTAAACACTTTTTCAGGCCCTGACAACTTCAACGACATGTTCCATTGTCAAGTATTTCAAAGACTAAAATAGTAGTTCCAAAATCGCTTATGTTCGATTAATGAGAATGTGATGGATTGCTTGGTCATTTGGTCAATGTGACCAATCTTCGATTTTTTCAATTACTCGGACCACCACTACACCACACGAATTTGTTCTGTAATATGTACAGTATGAGTCTTAGTATTACACAGAATGACTGCAAAGGGTAATCAAAGACCTTTTTTAGAAAAACGCTTACAATTCTTCAGTGCCAAAAAGACACTTCTTTGATTGTTTCAATTAATAGGAACACCACTAGTCTCTTGTATGTTTGATCCACATTTGATTATTGACTTGGTGCACATTACCCCCAATGTGAACAGATTTTCTCAGGAACTGTTATAGATGGGGAAAACCAAATGTAGTATGTGTGTTTAGGACATGAATGTCGTGGTGGAGTTAAAAAACAAGAACCAAATACGAACAGAACACTGTGGCGGGGATATTGATGACCTTGTCTTCTTCCTTATTATTTATTATCCCACCGGCATATAATGCGGTGGGATATAGTCGTCGCCTCGTCCGTCTGTCCGTCCGTCCGTCCGTCCGTCCGTCCGTCCGTAATCATTTTGTTTCCGGACCATAACTCAAAGACCGTTCGATATTTTTTAACCAAAATTGGTAGATATGTCAAAAATAACCTAAGGTGGTGCCTTTTGCTATTTACAGATAATTGGCATTTTTATTTTTCTCGGTTTCCATGGAAACGTTTTGGACTTAGTCTTAAAGAAGGGTGGGCTTCGTTTCCGGAGCATAACTCAAGAACCGTTCGATATTTTTCAACAAAACTTGGTAGATATATCAAACAGATCCTAAAGTTGTGCCTTTTGCTATTTGCAGATTTTTGGCATTTTTATTTTTCTTGGTTTCCATGGAAACATTTTGAACTTAGTCTCAAAAAGTAAGGATTGCTTTCGTTTCCGGAGCATAACTCAAGAACCATTCAATATTTTTCAACAAAACTTGGTAGATGTATGAAACAGATCCTAAAGTTGTGCCTTTTGCTATTTGCCGATTTTTTGGCATTTTATTTTCTTGGTTTCCATGGAAACATTTTGAACTTAGTCTCAAAAGTAAGGATTGCTTTCGTTTCGAGACATAACTCAAGAACCATTCAATATTTTTCAACAAAACTTGGTAGATATATCAAACAGATCCTAAAGTTGTGCCTTTTGCTATTTGCAGATTTTTGGCATTTTTATTTTTCCGATTTCCATGGAAACGATTTGGACTTAGTCCCAAAAGTGAGGGGTGGGCCGTTTCCGGAGCATAACTCAAGAACCGTTCAATATTTTTCAACAAAACTTGGTAGATGTATGAAACAGAACCTTAAGTGGTGCCTTTTGCTATTTGCCGATTTTTGGCATTTTTATTTTTCTTGGTTTCCATGGAAACATTTTGGACTTAGTCTCAAAAAGTAAGGATTGCTTTCGTTTCCGGAGCACAACTCAAAAACCATATAATATTTTTCAACAAAACTTGATATATATATCAAACAGATCCTAAAGTTGTGCCTTTTGCTATTTGCCGATTTTTGGCATTTTTATTTTTCCCGGTTTCCATGGAAACGATTCGGACATAATCCCAAAAGTGAGGGGTGGGCTTCGTTTCCGGAGCATAACTCAAGAACCGTTCAATATTTTTCAACAAAACTTGGTAGATGTATGAAACAGAACCTTAAGTGGTGCCTTTTGCTATTTGCCGATTTTTTGGCATTTTATTTTCCCGGTTTCCATGGAAACATTTTGGACTTAGTCTCAAAAGTAAGGATTGCTTTAGTTTCGAGACACAACTCAAAACCATATAATATTTTTCAACAAAACTTGATAGATATATCAAACAGATCCTAAAGTTGTGCCTTTTGCTATTTGCAGATTTTTGGCATTTTTATTTTTCCCGGTTTCCATGTAAACGATTCGGACTTAATCCCAAAAGTGAGGGGTGGGCTTCGTTTCCGGAGCATAACTCAAGAACCGTTCAATATTTTTCAACAAAACTTGGTAGATGTATGAAACAGAACCTTAAGTGGTGCCTTTTGCTATTTGCCGATTTTTGGCATTTTTATTTTTCCCGGTTTCCATGGAAACATTTTGGACTTAGTCTCAAAAAGTAAGGATTGCTTTCGTTTCCGGAGCACAACTCAAAAACCATATAATATTTTTCAACAAAACTTGATAGATATATCAAACAGATCCTAAAGTTGTGCCTTTTGCTATTTGCAGATTTTTGGCATTTTTATTTTTCCCGGTTTCCATGGAAACGATTTCGGACTTAATCCCAAAAGTGAGGGGTGGGCTTCGTTTCCGGAGCACAACTCAAAAACCTCTCTATATCTTTCAGCAAAACTTGGCAGATATGTGAGGCAGATATTGAAGTGATGCCTTTTGCTATTTGCAGATATTTGTGATTTATTATTTTCGGTTTCCATGGAAATGATTGAACTTAGTCTCAAAAAGGAAGGGATGGGTTTTGTTTCTGGAGCACAACGCGAAAACTTCTTAATATCTTTCAGCAACACTTGGCAGATATGTGAGGCAGATCCCAAAGTGGTGCCTTTTGCTATTTGCAGATTTTTGTCATTTATTTT
Source organism: Haliotis rubra (assembly GCF_003918875.1). NCBI lineage: Eukaryota > Metazoa > Mollusca > Gastropoda > Lepetellida > Haliotidae > Haliotis > Haliotis rubra. Next base: position 2,549,222 of record NW_025767057.1, read on the forward strand.
TTTCATGATTTCCATGGAAACGATTTGCACTTAGTCTAAAATCAAGCTGGACTTTAAGTAACTGTCAGATGATTTGTTCTTTCAAAGATGTGGGGGCCGGGGGGATATGTCATCTTCTGATGACTCTTGTTGTATGAGGGGTGTGTAGGGATATTTGGATAAACTACTGTGACTTTGTTCAGATTAGCTTTTTGACAAGCAACACCAACATTGACATCCATAGTCCTCAGTGACTGTGGCTCTGTCTTTGTGGCAAATGGGAGCTGAGTGCCCTTTTTGGGTGTGAGGTATATTCCCTTTCCACAATGTTGGAGAGAAAACCAGTCCCCTAAACTTGTTTGGGTGCGGGCTGACCTCTGCATATTCCATAGACTTCTCTGAGCCCTTGTGGCTGTGACAGGGGAGACAAACCATGCAGAGAACAGAACTTGTAAGAACTTTAGAAAGTTGGTCTATTTCCCTCTGTTTAGCTTGCTAATGTTGTGGCTCTTCATGTCGTGAAGCAAGATAATCAATCTATCATTAATGTTTGAACTGAACATCTCTAATGAAACCAACAGCTGCATGAGAATGAAATTTTGCGTGAGTAATGCAAGCAGTTGCATGTATGACCCATGTAAGATGTGACCCATTGTAATGGCAACTATGATAGAATTATCTGACTTAAATTTACCCCTTGTTAATCCCATGTTGAGTTGGCTTGATATAAGTTATTGTAAGAGGGGAGGACACTGATGGGTGGGATCAGCTTCTGTGACTCGGTTGATATCATGTCGTAACTAGATGCTGTGTGACAGTGCATATGTCAGTCTCTAGTAGTGTTGGGGATTGGTTGAAATCTCACAATTGATGATGATTGCTGCATTACCAGCGAACAATCATAAAAAAAAATTGGTTAGCATCATTTTTCAGATTTTCCTATCCCTGTTGTTATTGCAGATATGTATAACATGATGCAACTTGCTACTTTAAAGTGATGACTAATATATCATGAACATAAACTTCCCAGAGTCTTCAAGAAGTATTCAGTCATGGCTTTTCAGTTAGTGAAGTGAGTTTTCTAAGAATTAAACACATTTTCAGGCCCTGACAACTTCAACGACATGTTCCATTGTCAAGTATTTCAAAGACTAAAACAGTAGTTCCAAAATCGTTTATGTTCGATTATTTTGAGAATGTGATGGATTGCTTGGTCATTTGGTCACTCTGACCAATCTTCGATTATTTTAATTACTCTGACCACCACTACACCACACGAATGTGTTTTGTAATATGTACAGTATGAGTCTTAGTATTACACAGTATGACTTCAAAGGGTAATCAAAGACCTTTTTAGAAAAACGCTTACAATTCTTCAGTGCCAAAAAGACATTTCTTTGATTGTTTCAATTAATTGGAACACCACTAGTCTTTAGTATGTTTGATCCACATTTGATTATTGACTTGGTGCACATTACCCCCAATGTGAACAGATTTTCTCAGGAACTGTTATAGATGGGGAAAACCAAATGTAGTATGTGTGTTTGTGTGTTTAGGACATGAATGTCGTTGTGGAGTTAAAAAACAGGAACCAAATACGAACAGAACACTGTGGCAGAGATATTGATGACCTTGACTTCTTCCTTATTATTTATTGTATGAGGGGAGTGTAGGGATAGTTGGGACAAACTACTGTGATTTTGTTCAGATTAGCTTTTTGACAAGCAACACCAACATTGACATCCATAGTCCTCAGTGACTGTGGCTCTGTCTTTGTGGCAAATGGGAGCTGAGTGCCCATTTTGGGTGTGAGGTATATTCCCTTTCCACAATGTTGGAGAGAAAACCAGTCCCCTAAACTTGTTTGGGTGTGGGCTGACCTCTGCATATTCCATAGACTTCTCTGAGCCCTTGTGGCTGTGACAGGGGAGACAAACCATGCAGAGAACAGAACATGTAAATCAGTGTAGGTGAATGTTTCTTGTGTAAATTATTTACAAGAGTATTGTGGTTGTGTTTGACGCCTTGTTTCTTTTGTCTCCTTTTAGGTTTTCACACTGTCAACTCACCCCTATGGCTGCCGAGTTATCCAGCGAATCCTTGAACATTGCATGCCTGAACAAACAATGCCAATCCTTGAAGAGCTGCATGAACACACAGAGCGCCTTGTGCAAGACCAGTATGGCAACTACGTCATTCAACATGTGCTGGAACATGGGCGTCCTGAGGATAAAAGCAAGATTGTAACCATGATCAGAGGCAAAGTATTGCTTCTCAGTCAGCACAAGTTTGCCAGGTATGAATTCTTAGGTACAAGAAGTAAAGCATTCAAGGAATCATTGAAAATAGAAATAAAGCACTATGGCCGCGCCAACACAGAGTTTTTAGGGTTATTTTGTGTGTTACTGGAATCATTTCTGACTTGAGCCCCGCTTTATCCCCTTACTCGAAGACTATAAGTCAGAATTGTTTGTGCCACTACTAGTTGGTGTTCTGTTGTGCCACTACTAGTTGGTGTTCTGTGGAAATTGTCATTGCCTACAGTAAAGGGTTTTTTTATCCTTCAGTGGATGTGATAATTTCCAACAAACTGTCTGCTGAAGTAGTGTTGCTTCTAGTTGTGTCCATTTGCTCAGAAGCCCTTAATAGTTATTACTCTAAGTTAACAGCCATTTTCTCCATTCTGAGCCTAAAACTTACAAGTTGAGTCCAAACTTGTATTTTTGTATTGGTTTTCTTAGATTTTAGTCTTGGTATAAGCTCACCTTTTTCTACCAGATGGAGTTTAGACTCAGCCTTTGGAACTGTAGCTAAAATTAAATAAGTGTAAGTCTTAATGTTCATCCGTCTGAGAGATTATTAAAGTGTTACAAGTGTAAATCTTAATGTTTATCCAGGTGAGTGTATGTTGTGGATGGTCTGCTCTTTGTTTCAGTAATGTTGTAGAGAAATGTGTGTCCCATTCATCCCGGCAAGAGAAGGCGTTTCTCATTGAAGAGGTCTGCTCCATTAATGATGGGTAAGTTTACCTTTAAATTACCGACCTTCCTGTGAGTAAGTTAAAGTTTAACTCTCACCACTGCTGGTCGGTCATTTGGACAATGGTAATTCAGAATATTTTCTAATTTAGTCACATAGAATAGTCACACTCGCACACTCAGAATAAACACAATCCAACTATGGTTTTGGGTCTCTTAAGTCTGTAATACTGTTTTATACTGTGCAAGTAAAACCCCAACAGACCTTTGATCGATGTAGGAATGATAAAAGTGACAAAGCCAGCAACACCAACATTGACATCCATAGTCCTCAGTGACTGTGGCTCTGTCTTTGTGGCAAATGGGAGCTGAGTGCCCATTTTGGGTGTGAGGTATATTCCCTTTCCACAATGTTGGAGAGAAAGCCAGTCCCCTAAACTTGTTTGGGTGTGGGCTGACCTCTGCATATTCCATAGACTTCTCTGAGCCCTTGTGGCTGTGACAGGGGAGACAAACCATGCAGAGAACAGAACTTGTAAATCAGTGTAGGTGAATGTTTCTTGTGTAGATGATTTACAATATAAGTTGTATGCTTCTCCCTCGGGTAATATGGTCTGATGTACGCCTCTTTGTAGCAGTGTCGCCCGAGCCGGTAGGGATGACACTGCTACAAAGAGGCGTACATCAGACCGTATTACCCGAGGGAGAAGCATACAACGTATTTATCTTACCGCCATGTTAGATGTACAAAATATCATTTTATTTTATGTTAAAGATAGCTACCGCCTATATGACATGCAACGTCTGCCTCTCGACTGGATTTAACATCAGTGAAACATATTCTGACAAGCATAAAACTGCTATAAAAATTGTTAATTATGTTTAAGCTGAGTGTGCAAACCACTCAATGTATAAATAGCTTAATTAAAGTAGTGAAAGTCCTGTAGAATAAATCTGTACAAAGTGAACACAAAAACAGCTGATCGAACGGTTTTGAACTTGTTAGACGCGGCATGCGTCATATTATGGCGTAATCATTTTTCCATTTGTCACAGAAAGCTTCTGCTTCAATGAAAGGAGCTTGGAAGGTTAGTAATTATGAATAGCGGGTAATAGGATTTTTCCATTTGTCACAGAAACTTGTTAAACCGTCATTGACCAATGAAATTAAAGTATTTTACATGAAGGTAAGATAAGAGTAATTATGAATGTTTTTGTTGGTAAGGATTTGATTCTTTCTTTTCAGACCTTAAAAGAAATGGTAAAATGTTTATCCTTCCACATCTCTAATGAAATCAAAAAGGTGTAGGAGAATAAAATTATAGAGGTTTGCTAGTAGTAATGCAAACAGTTGCTGGTATGACACCACTTGGTGTGTGACCCATTGTAATACGTTGATGAAAATTCTATACTAGATTTCGCGTACTAATTTATCCAATTCTACCTCTTTATTAATATTTACTTTGGCGCTTTGTACGCACTTAGCAGATAGGTGCGCTATGCAGAGTCTAGTATGACTGATACACGAACCCTCGCCAGTCTACTGCTGTTGGCCGACTCCTCCGTGTGGTGTTCGCATTAGAGTGGTGGAGAGGTGTGGGACGTAGTCCGCCATCTCAAGAAGCATTCTGCTTCCCAGACATCCCATCGCCGCAGCAGAAGACTAGAGGGTTTTTCTACTACATCTCAACAACCCGAAGACCGCTCCCATCGGGTTTGGGCCTGTATGATGATCAGCCGGTCATCATACCGGATGTACATCAAAGATTGACCGATGTCGGCACAGATCAGCATGCAGCCTGATGTACCAACGCAGATATGCGATGATCGCCCTGAGGGTCCCATCATTACCAACACTCAACGCAGACGCCGCGACACCCAGGGCAGCGCCGACCTCTGAGGGAAAATCAACGAAGTCTACTAGGACTTTCTCAACCGAGATTGTTCCAGCCGATGACCTGGACTCCTACGATGATCAGCTGATCATCATCCCGACGACGCATTTACAAGAAACGACCGGGGACAGCTAACGACATCAGCAGAGATCACCATGCAGCCTGATGCCTCTACACTGATGTCGGACGATTTTCCGGTGGACCCTCCATTAACACCGCAGATAAAGCACCGACGACCTCGCCGCAGACCATCCCAGAAGACATGATGCGACAAATTATGAACATCATGGAGGACCAATATCTGCGCGTAGCAGGGTCCGAGCCTGCGAAGGCTCCAACGTGACAGCACCCCAGAGGCACCCCCGTCAACGAAAGCAGCCAGGACGATGTCACCTTGAAGGAAGTCACGGACCACCTTGGACGAAGGACCTAGATGTACAGCCTTCGCTAAGGCGGAAAGGACCTAGATGTACAGCCTTCGCGAAGCGGAAAGAACCTAGATGTACAGCCTTCGCCAAGGACTTGGCGAAGGCAGGATAGATCATCACCTTATCGCGGGTTTCATCCCTAGATGTGGACTCGACCATCAGACATCACGGAAGCCTTCATGGCGAAGGTCATATCGTCGTTCCCCGACCGGACGCAGAGGAAGCTTCAGCGAAGGCATGCCGACAGGACACCTGAATCCAGATCATCATCATCTAGAAGGACATCGAGGGACTATACAAGAGCTTCACAAACTATCAACGCCCCTCACAAGTCTCCGAGAAGATCAACCCATAGACAAGTTGATCATCGATATCAAGTATAAGAACTACAATCGTGATATTGGTTCTGTTGAATCCATGACGCAGATTTATGTTCGCTGGCCTAAATAGATCTAGAAGCGATCAATTAGACACTTATCACCAGACTTCGTAGTAACACGAACTTCTGAATATGATAAGATGATCCATGCCATACTTAGGCAAGCCACGATCCCACATCCTGTTAAACACAGAGGCTGTTTCGAAACAAGCGCCATATATATATTTATATATATATATATATATATACTAATCGGGCTTTGATTTCGACACCTTCGCTGATGGTCGCTGAAGGCTAAGTGGCTCCAAGTCTACTTCACCCAGAAGATCTAGAAGGATACTTGAGAACTTCGCGAAGTCTCCTCATGTTCACCGAGGAAGTCTCCTCCAAGGTTTCCATATACTAGCCACTTTCGCCATATATAGCTACTCGTCCAGTCCGTTCAAGACGCCGCATAAGTTGATTATCAACTGTATGCCAGATGTCGCCTATAAGCTTCTGGCGAAGATAATTGCTCAGGCTATTTACAACACAGAACGTCGCTGTATTATTAGTCAACGACATTTCATAGATCTTCACAGAAATCATCTATTCGTATAAATTGCTAATATACAATCCCGGACGACGATCACGATTATCTACATGCGTGACCATTACGCATATCTGCAGACAATTCAATATCGAAATTGAACAGCAGCCTTGTTACAGCGAAGTATAACTCTTAATCGTCAAAGTTTCTGAGAAGAAATATGTACAACAAGTTCAACGTTAATTCTACAATTATGGCGATACATTCATGTATACAGTCTACACAAGCTCACAACTTGCAAGTTGTTTATACCCTTATATATAAGGAAGTCGGAATTATATTCAAAACTGAAATTACTTTCACCGACAACCAGGAAAATAACCTACCCAGCATAAAATTACAGGATGCAGATATTTCGGCGGAGGTTTCGCCAAGGCGAGTTACCATTAACCTCGAAAACGCGTGGTCACTCGGATAACTTCGAAGTTACGGTGAAGACCGGCGCTTATGCTAATATCAACGAATTTACAAGAATTTATTCAAGGTGGTTTTTCCCGCTACGGTGACATCACAGCTGGTATTATACAGAATCAAAATGCCTTGTTCTGATTGGATCGCTGAGGGACAACGACTACACAGAGGTCGCATCTCTATTCACAGTTCAAGACTTACGTCCACAAGTGACAACTATATATCAGTGAAGCGAGCAAGCCTCATTACAGTCCAGTTAACCTGAACATTCATGATTAGACTGCCTTTCTTCAAGATAGAGACCTCCCCTGTCAAGTTAAGACGAGGGATCGGGCAGTCAAGCGATTTTACATAAAGTTCAACGAGGACAGACACACCTGGTTGTGCACCTACATCGCCAAGGACTTAGCGGCGAATTACCTAGATCGAAGATACAAGTGGATCTAAATCCACAGCGTTTCAGACTACAGCTGAATTTCATCAAGTTTAACTAACACAACTAGATGGTTAGTAAACCTACTAAACTTCTGTTTGGAGAATAAACGGAAATTTCACTCCAACCTGGGGATATGAATATAGTGCTCCAACACCTCACAAGTGAGGTTTATGAACACGCCTGGATGACATACTTGGACCCCATGATAACGATGATTCTATCAAGATGGCCAGCAAAGAGCACTGTAAATTTATCTCCACCAAACCAAACAGGAGAAAAAAATGCAACAGATTATTTCCTATCATCAACTTCAACAGAGAGAGAAGTCTCATGTACTATATCTCCATTTGGATCAGAACTGTCATACTCTACGTGCATATGCGGATGGACCTATTCCGACCCTCCATGAGCTTAATACTCATGATATTATAGCTAACTTCTACAATTGTTCCACACAAATGTGATTGAAATATGGGAGGGTTTATTTCTGGAGATCCGATGTGGTGGTTGCAAAACATTATCTGAGAGATATCACCACCGAGGACGCCTCAGGTATACACCAATTGATCCCATGGTCTCGCCGCGACAACAGCTGACAGTTCTCGGAGAAGATAAGTCAATCTAACAGATTTTTTTTACATCATCTTATAACAATACTAAACAGCTTCCATGCTATATATAATTTACTTAAGTTCCTTTTATCATCACAGTACTCATGATTATTACATCATACAATATATAAGTTAACAACTCTACAGAGTTTGTTATTATATATATTTACCTTAAGTTATTCATATCTTAAGAGTAACATTATGGTTACATGATAAATGCATCAGCTAACAAACTCTACAGAGTTTTGGCTATTTTATACATAGCTTAAGTTAATTAAGCTAACAAACTCTAATGAGTTTTACTATTATATAGGTAACTTAAGCTAATTATACCTTAAGCATAGTACTATACTCATATTATTAAAATATATGGCTAACAAACTCTAAGGAGTTTTGCTATTATATAGGTAGCTTAAGCTTATTCATATCTTAAGCTTAGTACTATGTTTATATCATATAAGTAGATTAGCTAACAAACTCTAAAGAGTTTTTTGCTATTTGGCTTAAGTATCATATTTCTAAGCAATATGGTTATATTATAACATGTATTAGCTAACAAACTCTACAGAGTTTTAGCTATTATATATGTAACTTAAGCTTATTCATATCTTAAGCGCAGTACTATGTTTATATCATATAGGTATATTAGCTATCAAACTCTAAAAGAGGGTTTTGCTATTATATATTTCGCTTAAGTTTCATCATATTTTAAGCTTTATAGTTACATTATAACATGTATTAGCTAACAAACTCTACTGGAGTTCTTGCTATTATATATGTAGCTTTAAGTTTTCCTTCATAAGCTCAATACTAGGTTTATATCATAGCTAACAAACTCTAAAGGGTTGTTTTCGCTATTATACAATTAGCTTAAGTTTTCATCATATCTTAAGCAGTATGGTTACATTATAGGTGGGGTTAGCTAACAAAACCTCGAACGGAGTTTTGTTATTATATATATATAGCTTAAGTTTCATCATAACTTAAGCTCAGTACTATAAGCTTAGTACTATGGTTACACTATAAACATATTAGCTAATAAACTCTACAGAGTTTTGGCTATTATATATGTAGCTTAAGTTAATAATATCTTAAGCACAATACTATACTCATATTGTAAAATATATTAGCTAACAAACTCCACGGAGTTCTGCTATTATATATGTTGCTTAAGTTCATTATATCTTAAGCACACTACTATACTCATATTGTAAAATATATTAGCTAACAAACTCTAACAAGGAGTTTTGCTATTATATATGTAGCTTAAGTTAATTATATCTTAAGCACACTACTATACTCATATTGTAAAAATATATTAGCTAACAAAACCCTACAGAGTTTTGCTATATATATATGTAGCTTAAGTTAATTATATCTTAAGCTCAGTACTATACTAATATTATAAATATATATTAGCTAACAAACTCTACAGAGTTTGGCTATTATATATGTAGCTTAAGTTAATTATAGCTTAAGCACAGTACTATACTCATATTATAAAAATATATTAGCTAACAAACTCTACAGAGTTTGGCTATTATATATGTAGCTTAAGTTAATTATAGCTTAAGCACAGTACTATACTCATATTATAAAAATATATTAGCTAACAAACTCTACAGAGTTTTGCTATTATATATGTAGCTAAAGCTTATTCATATCTTAAGCTCAGCATTATATCTATATCATATAAGCATATTAACTAACAAACTCTAAAGAGTTTGCTATTATATAATTAGCTTAAGTTTAATCATCTTAAGCTTAGTACTATGTTATATCTTAAAGTATTTTTAGCTAACAAACTCTAAGGAGTTTATACTAGCATATTAACAAGCTTAAGTCTATTAGTCTTAAGCATTGTATTAATGTTATATATACTTTATCATAATAAGTACATGGTAATAACCTTATATGGCAGCTGATAAGTTAGCAGCAGGAATTCATCAATTCAGTGCCCTTTATGAAGTTCCCATAGGGTTATTACAATCATCACAGTTCAAATCACTAATTATTAAAAATCCAAAGTATTAGATATTCCCACCTCCGTTCCATGTAGGATGCTACAAGCAAGAGCATGAGTCAGGATAAGGAAAAATATGTAATTTTGGAGTAAAATTTTTTTTTTAAATTCAAATGTTGAGTTACCCATGTTAAACCTATACTAATTGGGATTTTAAATTGAAGGGGCTTCTTGATATGATTTCCATATGTAAGAGGGAGAACACATAGGTATGATAAAAGTCTGTGACTTTGTTCAGATTAGCTTTGTTCAGATTAGCTTTTCGGTGGCTTAACTGTTTTTATGGATCGAGAACGAGAGCAACACCAACATTGACATCCATAGTCCTCAGTGACTGTGGCTCTGTCTTTGTGGCAAATGGGAGCTGAGTGCCCATTTTGGGTGTGAGGTATATTCCCTTTCCACAATGTTGGAGAGAAAGCCAGTCCCCTAAACTTGTTTGGGTGTGGGCTGACCTCTGCATATTCCATAGACTTCTCTGAGCCCTTGTGGCTGTGACAGGGGAGACAAGCCATGCAGAGAACAGAACTTATAATTTGTGAATATTTTTAGTGGGGGATTTGATTTTTTCTCATCAGACCTGAAAAGAAATGTTTATCCCAGATATGCCAACCCATATGATTCTATTGTATTTGTTACAAGAAAGCAACACAGAATACTACGATAGCAGTAAAAATATACAAATTTTTAAAAATAATACATTAAATTAAATTATTGAATAGCATACGTACCATACACTATAAATTTCAACCACGTATTATTCAGTATCAAGCTATGTGTGGATACTTACTTGGGCAGTGGGGTAGCCTAGTGGTTAAAGCGTTTGCCGCTCACACCGAAGGCCTGGGTTCGATTCCCCACATGGTTACAATTTGTGAAGCCCATTTCTGGTGTCCCCGGCCATGATATTGCTGGAATATTGCTAAAAACGGCGTAAAACCATAGTCAGTCAGTCAGTGGATACTTGCTACTGATTTAGGTGAGTACAATGTTAATACAAATTTTGGCCAAAAAATGCTAATTTTTGCATCATTTTTTGGCCAAAATACAATTTGGGCGAAACTAGGGTTGGCATCTCTGTTATTCTTCCACATCTCTAATGAAACCAAAAGGTGTACGAGAATAAAATTATGTGCGAGTAATGCAAACAGTTGCTGGTATGACACTGCTTGGTGTGTGACCCATTGTAATAGCAACTATACTAGATATTTTTTTATCTTAAGTTACCCATGTTAAACCCATGCTGGGTCGGCTTGATATGATTTATTGTAAGAGGGGAGAACAAATAGGTATGATAAAAGTCTATGACTTTGTTCAGATTAGCTTTTCGCCTCGGTGGCGACTGTTTTTATGAACAAGAGCAACACCAACATTGACATCCATAGTCCTCAGTGACTGTGGCTCTGTCTTTGTGGCAAATGGGAGCTGAGTGCCCATTTTGGGTGTGAGGTATATTCCCTTTCCACAATGTTGGAGAGAAAACCAGTCCCCTAAACTTGTTTGGGTGTGGGCTGACCTCTGCATATTCCATAGACTTCTCTGAGCCCTTGTGGCTGTGACAGGGGAGACAAGCCATGCAGAGAACAGAACTTGTAATTTGTGAATATTTTTAGTGGGGGATTTTGATTTTTCTCATCAGACCTGAAAAGAAATGTTTATCCCAGATATGCCAACCCATATGATTTTATTGTGTTCGTTACAAGAAAGCAACACAGAATACTACGATAGCAGTAAAAATATACAAATTTTTAAAAATAATACATTAAATTAAATTATTGAATAGCATACGTACCATACACTATAAATTTCAACCACGTATTATTCAGTATCAAGCTATGTGTGGATACTTACTGGGGCGGTGGGGTAGCCTAGTGGTTCGCCGCTCACGCCAAAGGCCTGGGTTCGATTCCCCACATGGTTACAATTTGTGAAGCCCATTTCTGGTGTCCCCGGCCATGATATTGCTGGAATATTGCTAAAAACAGCGTAAAACCATAGTCAGTCAGTCAGTGGATACTTACTACTGATTTAGGTGAGTACAATGTTAACACAAATTTTGGCCAAAAATGCTAATTTTTGCATCATTTTTTGGCCAAAATACAATTTGGGCGAAACTAGGGTTGGCATCTCTGTTATCCTTCCACATCTCTAATGAAACCAAAAGGTGTATGATGAAATTATGCGAGAGTAATGCAAGCATTTTTTTCATTGGAGATTCTTCCATCTCTTTACTTGGACTGACCAGAATGTTTGGTGATTGTTTATCAGTTGCTTGCTCAGAAGATTTTGTGTCTTCCATACTGTTTTCCTGTTACTTGACTGTACTCGTCTAAGTCAACAAATTAGTATCCAAATGGGCAGTCTCAGTCACATTCAGATGGCGAGGTTCCTTCCTGAACTGTCACTCACATAATTGTCTGCTCCAGATTATTTTCCATATATTCAAAGCATGTCTAAGATGTGTCTTCTTTTTCAGCGCACTATATACGATGATGAAGGATCAGTTTGCGAACTATGTTGTGCAGAAGATGATCGATGTGGCAGAACCACCGCAGCGCAAGATACTCATGCACAAGATCCGTCCCCACATTGGTACCTTGCGGAAATACACGTATGGCAAGCATATCCTTGCCAAACTAGAAAAGTTCTTCCTGAAAAACAACTCTGACTTGGGACCCATTGGAATGCCCCCAAATGGAGCACTTCCGTGAAGAGCATTAATTTTTGTGTCTGAAGGGTAAAATAGATCATACTACTGGGATCCAGAGACGAATCCTGTGTTTTCACCCATGGAATAGTTCTGTATTGGGTATTTCTGCAAAGATAGAAATAAGATTGCTGTTGAATAACAAAGCCCCCCGTTTTGTCTGTTTCCCAGTGTATACTAATGTTACTCTTCTGACTTGTCTTTTTTGGAAATCCGTTTCTCGGAAATGAGATTCGGTAGAATATTCTATTTTTGCTTTCACCTTTCTCTACTTTGTTTTTGCATTAATTTTGCTAACTAAATTTGTGGAGCGAGAATCAAATGACCAGTTAGCCTGAAGAAGGAGATGCTCGCTCACAAGCCAGGTTTTACAATAGTAGTTTGTACTAATGTGGTATTTTACTTGTTTACACAGTTTGGGAGGTCTAGTTAGGGGTTTTCTCATTGCTTTTTTCTTAACCATCCATAGGTAGATTTTGTGACAGTATCTATATAATCCATTATATTCTTGTTGTCGCTTGTGTGACTAGTGCCTTTGTGGGTTTGTTGATTGGGCAGAGGATAGTACTTGCATGTCTGGCTCAAACTGTAGTAAGCAGAGTTGCAGGTTCCAGCATTGTTAGGAATCACTTTGATCGAGTAAGAGTTGAAATCGACTATTAAGGGCAGAATTTACAGTTTAAATTGTTTGAATTAAATTAATCGATATTCAAGGTGGAGGTAGTCAGTCCCTATTTTGAGAGTGGTGCTTTGACCGATAATCATGTATCACTATGGTAACTTTTGGTTCCTTACCTCTGTATGGTATTAAGTCCATTGATGCGAGGGCCCGTTCGGAACCTTGGACCCGCCCAGGAGGTTACTGCACCTGCAATTCTTTATTAATGTTGTTGTGAATGTTGTACATTTTTCAGTGATTATTCCCCCACCCCCCCTCCCCCACTCCCAAAGAAGATAGTCAATGGGCCAAACTGAGTAGGAAGAGGGAGAATTGAGCCAGTTCACATTTGCTGACCTTGCAGTTACACAGGATATTGCTAAAGTTATTTCTTAAACTGTCCTTGTAGAAGTATATACATGAAGTTAGCAGTTCCTATTTGAGAATTCTAGAGTAAGTGTTTCTAGCTATGTTCTCTCCTTATGCACAAGTTGTTCGTAATTACTTACAAAGCGACATTTTGTTGGCTTCCAATCCGTATACTCGCTTGTTTAAAGGGTAAGGTCAAAAGCTCATCTGCACTTGATTCTGCAGAATAGATAGGTGAAAATCTCCATAGTAAATTTGTACATTCATACCCTCTTCAACCAAAGATCTTGATTTATTGAGAAATTGACGGACTACTTAAGACCTTTAGTTCCTCTGCTAATATGTATATAGAAAAGATACAATAACAGGGTAGCTGGAACAAGGCAGGTAATAAACTGAATCAACTCGGTGATCAGTCAAACTAAAACTTGTGTGCAGCTGCCATAGTGTCTGTTGGTATGTTATCCATACTCCAAGCAAGGGAATCTTCCCAAGTACTAATCTAGTTCAAAGACATTCATGTTTCAGGTGGTGCAATGCCATTTCCCTTTTCATAAATCAGCATGCACTGAAATTCCTATGTTCAGTTACCTCCCTTGTGTAGATCAAACGTAAGCATGTACTTGGAATTCAGGAATAATAATTGACACTCAAATTTATAAAGATTTCATGAATGGAACGAAATGTCATTGTGTGGTTGACTGAAGCATGGAGTATGGATTCTCTACCTACATAGTTGCACGAATGATCTTGATTTAGACTTGACAAATGCTGTTAGTAATATTGTGTGGATGTGTCAGAATTGGACATGTCTTCATTCATATCATTAGTTTCTCAGAGCCAGTGAAAAGAGATATTACAGATCACTGAATATTCTTCTTATAACTGACAAATAATTCTCTATTTCTGTCTGTCTGTCTGGGAAATTTTCATGCCAAAGTATGCCACATCCATCCATTACCGACAACTGGAATCAAAAAGCATGTTGTGTTAGAATCAAATAATGACTACAGGCAACTGTTCTGTATTGTGTATCTATTGAAAAACGGATTCATTGTATATAACATTGTCAAACGACTTGAAAATCATTTGTACAATTTAGCATTTTCTCCAAAAGATCTGGTTTGTAAAAAAAATCTTTGAATGTTGTCTCCGAAAATCTGATTTTCATGAGTTTAACAGAAGACTGTAATATATATTTAGATGTGTAAAACTATAGTGTTCAAACCATAACATTGTACAATAGTGTTTACATTCTGATGATGTATGTTAAGGTGAGATCATTAACATCTCCAACATAAACTTGTACAAATCTCACAATTTCCATTTCAAACATGCGATCTGTCTCGCTGTGTAAATGTTTACATATAAAAAACTTAACATAAAATGTAAAGAAATAGGAATTTTGACAATGTACTTCATTTTCTGCATCAACTTGTTTTCACATCAATATTTTGTTTGTCAATCAACTAGTGATATTTTTAAATATCAAAGTATTTAGGATTGAAGTGGAAAAGTGATGAAATTAGTGCGGCAAGTTTTTACAGGGCCAAGAAATTGTACAAAAATTGGTTCTCAGGCAGTGGTTATTTTAGTACTGGGTTCCAGTTACCCACCCATGTGAAAAATGAATTGTCCTGCAACCAGCAATTTAGATATTGTATTTAGGATATGTAAGCTTGTACCCACTGCCTGAGCACCAATCATATACATTTATTTTAGTAAGTCCTGTCAGTTCAAGTTGTTAAGGTACAGTACAGTTCTTGTACAAAACTACTAGAGCTGTGACGATATATATCGTAGTATCGATAATCGTGATACTTTAACTGATGATAAATATATCGATACGTTTTTTCGAATCGTGATACGTATTGTTGACCTTAAAATTGTTAATTTTCACTAGATATCGATGGTTATGTCAAAATTTCTTGCTATTAAGATATGATTATTTAAAGAAAATAACTAAAGAAAGCATATCATGTGATATGGCAACGAATAGAATCGTATCGTTTCAAGATATCGCAATATGTATCGTGAATTTTCTGTATCGTCACACCTCTAAAAACTACTGATTCAGTGGATTGACACAAATAGATAACTTCCTGTTGATTCAACTGGACAGTCATCCTGCCTAGAACCCATCTCTCATAACCAAGTCCTGAAGGCAGTAGCACTGTTTTTGTGCATTTTGGCAATCAAGTGTCATTGTGGACAAAGAAACAAATTTCAACGGAGATGAATTCTTTTTGGACTTGCATATATTAAACCAACTTGTTCATCACTGCCTATGCAACTGCTTGTACAGCTGTCACCAGAAACTAAATAAGGTTGTACCAACCAACCTTTAAGGTGTAAAGTGTAAATAGAGACAGAACAATGTATAGAAGGATTTGTATAAAATCATGGTGGCCAATTCATTGTATGTAAATTTCTCCCATCTAACCTGCGTGTATGCCACACACACTCTCCTTGTAAGCTACCCACCTTTTTGTAAAGAGAGATTCAAGTATTTTGTAATGGTTATGTTCATAAAATCACTTTTGTAACATTATGTGCATAGGAATTCAATGGCCTTAATTTTCTATCAGCTTGTACAAATGTAAAGAAGCCGGTGTAACCGCAGTGTAAAGATACAAACTATACTGGTGCTATATATAGAGGATAAGATTAAAACCTATTAGATTTGAAACATCAAATAATCTTGTACAGAGGGACTCGTCTGAACGAGGAAAGTATCACTATGTAAATTTGAAGCTCCACCATCCTTTGTGAATATGGCACATTTCTCAATGAAACTCTGATAGTCCATCCTGATAAACCGCTAGACTAGACCTGCCGACTTTCATTCAAATCTCACTGCAGGGGAGATAACTGCTCTCTACTCTTCTTTTTGTGTTGCATATGTCAAAAGCTGCACAAATTGTTACACACTGGAATAGTTCAGGGTCTTGATTAACAACATTCCAATGTATGCTATTTAATATCCTGTGCCTATACTTGAAAGATTCTGTCTACTTGGCAAGCTCACAGCATGGTTAGAATCCCTTGCAGTGGTATTGGGTAAAGTCGGTGAACTGGTCAATGTTGGTAATCAGGTTTTGCCCTTGAAAGGTGTATGACTGACTGTTGCTACTACCCAGTGCCCCAGGATTGTGGGACAGGAGGCATAGGTGTATATTATTATGTTGCATTTAATAACGTTGTCTGTGTTTAATCATATATCCTATTGTAATATTTCATATATTTTTCCCATTTTTTGCACTCATCTGTAGTTAGTATTGTAATATTTTTGTGAAATTTGTCAATAGTCGGCCAAATGAAATAAACAGCAGCAGGTGTACATTATTACTCTCTCGTGTAGATTGACATGTGTACAAATGTACATTTTGTAAATCGGATTTGCTATCTGACAGTTTTATATATTAATATGTACAGAGATCACTTTCGTTATTAAAACCCAGGAAACATTTCCCATCATTTGTACAAAAGTCACTAACTTTCACCAATGAATTTGAGTATTTTCAAATTTTATTCTAGTTGTGCTAAGTTTGCACTAAAATTGGGACCTGTTATTTTCAGCTGTTCAAACCATTGGTTACATTGAATACATTTCTCAGTATTTTGTGTATGTTGTTTTCTTATCATAGACAGAATGTCTTGCGAGGTAGCATTTTTGGTTGTAACATATCTTCAAAGATTGCATTTCTTTTTCTACTCTTTATTTTTTTTATAAGCTCTTGAGAAAAGGGCTTTTTGCACTGGAGTCTCAGTGGTATGGTTTCACATTTTTCATCTGGGAAATATTTATCTAGTCACTGTGGAACTAAATGGAAGAAATACCTGGCTTATTCTTTTCTCAATAAAATTAATTAGAATTGTATTTCCTAACTTGTCCTGACTTGTTTAAGTCAAGAGAAATTCTATTACCTATGGCTTGACGCTTGTGTGAAATATATATATATATATATTTTTTAACCTCAATTTGATTTGAAGTGGTCTGATATTGTCCTAAAGGCACTTGACAGTTAATTTCTGACACATTTAATCAAGGATTTAACATTTTACCTTCTTACATATTTAATATGTCCATGCTTTGATGTTTTATTTTTCAACAGCACAGGGCCCAAATTGATATGCTGTAGAGGTGTTGGATAGACTTGATGTAGCATGCCGAAATGTTTTCTATAACATTTATTTTTTTCAACTCCCTGGGGTAATGCCATTTGTCTCAACCCCTTACCATGAATGATTCTTCCAACAAAGCAGGGGTATTTGGTAAGATAGTGCTATGTGTTTATCTAGATATTCTATTTGCCTTGAATTTTCCCCTTTGACTAGGTATGTGTTTGCCATTATTCATATATCATTGTGTGCATGTATGTTTTGTAGATTGGAACAGAAAGATAAATCATACTTGTATATTGTTCAATGTGTATTGTAATGTAATTTAGCTTCTGTATATTTGTCTGATACAAATCATGTATATTTATCAGGTTTTTATTCCCTATTTAACAGTAACTGCTGTTTTTCTTGTAAAAATGTATGAATCGTTTTGGGGGAGTTCACATCTACATTGTGAGAGTCAAGGGCCGAACCAGCTGTAAAGAGTCTATTTCATCCATTGCATCATGTAGTCTTGCCAAACTCTACAACCCCACTGGTAGCTTTGGTAAATGTACATGCTGTATAAAGATTGTACAAGTGTAAGAAGCCGTGTTTTGCTATAGACAATAAAGTTATCATATGATTGTGAACCAGACTTTGTCTTGTGAATATGCATTGGAGGGGAGGCGTATACTGAAGCAGCTGCTGGTCACGGCGGAACAGTGGAGGAAAGACCAATGATTACTGCAAGGCGGCAGGGCTCCAGATAAGGGCTGTCTCGGCGTAGACTGCGTATGTACGGATAAAAAATATGCACGATACGGTAGGAAATAATTTAGAAAACGTAGCAGATACGCACCACAGCAATGGTGTACGACCTTAGAATCATTTACAGACGTATTTATCTAAAAAAGTATTGTTTATTGACCTGTTTACGCAAGAGTAGTAATGTTGTGGTGCATATATGAAACGAAACACAAGATTACTGATACTCCATTAATTTCCATTTAGTACTCTAAATGTACACTTTGAGGTTTTCCAGTACTCCTATATTGAACAAATAAGGAGTACGTACTCATGATGATGAAAAATTATCTGAAGACCTGAGGCAGCTAAGCCAACACAGGAAGCTATTGCAGCTTTGACAGCAAGTTTAACCCTTCGAGATTCCTGATGAAAATATGGGTTTCACGACGATGTAAATGCGCTACCTTAATAAATAAAAGGATACCTGAAACGTCAACACCAGGGTTAACCAATCAGAATCTGACTGGAGACAAAGAGGAACAGTGATCAAAACTAGGAATTGATCCCAGAGAATCAGTACACCAGATATTCAGGTAAAATATGCATGCCCGCCCCTGTTACTAGCATCTGCAATATTCTGCTGCAGTTGCAACCCATAACCGCGTCAGCAGCATTTCACCTCAAAATGTTTAGCCGCCGTGATATTGCTGGAATATTACTCAGTGGTTTAAAACTAAACTCATTCACTCACTTAAAATGTTCAGGAGTAGTATTTAATGCTTAATACCATGTCAAACCAGAGATACAATCCCGGGCCAATATTTTTTTTACTTCGGTTTATCTTTTCTTGTAGAAATGCATCATTATTTATGTTTCTTCACTTACATTTTCCCATTATTTAAATCATGATTTGAAAAACTGCTCCAACGTTCGCGTTATTTCAGTGTGTGTCCGCTTAGACGCCTTATACCAGACAGGCACAAGCCCACTAGTTTGGGTTGTGTTGACAAGAATCATAAACTTCATAGGACTTTTATTTTGTTATCACCATTCGGGGCGGTGCGGTAGCCTAGTGGTTAAAGCGTTCGCTCGTCACGGGTTCGATTCCCCACATGCGTACAAGGTCTCATGTATGAAGCCCATTTCTGGTGTCCCCGCCGTGATATTGCCGGAATATTGCTGAAAGCGGCGTAAAACTAAACTCACTCACGCACTCAATTATCACCATTCATGTTTAAAAACAGTTTCCCCGACGTGTGTTCTGAATCTTGCTCACCCGGGGCTTTTGGGTAGCCTAGTGGTTAAGGCGTTCGTTCGTCACGCTGAAGACCCGGGTTCGATTCCCCGTATAATGTGTGAAGCCCATTTCTGGTGTCCCCGCCTTGATATTGCTGGAATATTACTAAAAGGGGCGTAAAACCCAACTCACTCACTCATTCACCGATTTGCGTAGGGCTAAGATCGGTTAGTGGAACGGCACCCTGGTGGTTTTAATTGAAGTTAGGCTACCGCTTAAACTCCAGCTTTTCCACTCAAATCAACAGCTCATAGTGCGATGGTTTCACGCCTCGGATTTCACAGGTGCAAAAGGTTCACCCAAACAAACAAACAAATTCGAATATTAATGTCCAGGGATGATACTCGATCGCCACCATACTTAAAGTAAATACGGAATATGTTGAAAACATACGTCACATATTACGCGCTTTTTCAGACACATGTTGTGGAGCTTCTGGAGACCCTCGGCTGAACATGTAAAAATCTCTGGTCACACCAAAAGTAGACTTCGGCTGTGACACCTTTCGTGCGTCATCAAAAACCTGTCTTGATACATCAAGCGTCCGACCGGAGAGCGGAAGGTCGCGGGTTCGATCCCCGACCGCGTCATACCAAAAGACGTTAAAATATGGTACTTGTTGGTCCCTGCCTGGCGCTCGGCATTCATGGGTACAACAAGGGCTGGTCGGCTCGGAGTCAGTATACTGTGTCTGAGTGGGGTATTCATGCTTCACTGCGGCATGGTATCTCAGTGAGCTAGCACTATAAAACCAGCTTCAGTCTGGGCTAGTACAAGCAGCCGCATATACACATACACACGCATGCACTTCGTCATATGAGCGAAATATTCTCAAGCACGACGTTAAACCCAATTTCACCTCACCTCACCTTGATACATCAGTACAATCACTACAAATAGGCCATATGCCGAACCCTGTATCTTGCTATTTTGCTGCAGTGTAGAGGGTGAAGGCAAAAACTCTATTGGAACCAATGAAAACAGGCGAACTCAGTGGAATTGAAACTTCATGGGAGCAGGCAATATTATCGTCGTGGCGAGGAACCTCAAATTTGTTGAAAAACAGACACCCGAGAAGAAACCGTAGTCCGGAAAAGATCCTAGCCAAGTCATCGGGGTAAGCATCTCAAACGAAGTCAACATTGTAATGTTCTCAGCCACTGCAAAGTATACAACCACCCTGAACGTCTGAACTCCCAAAGCTGACGATGTCTTTCACCCTAAATTACTGAAAAAGAAAAGTCGTGCCTACTTTTAGTTCTACCATAAGTCACTATCACCAGATTCCAAACTAGATGGGCAGATGGACTCGCATATACAACGGCAGATCCAGGAATCCAGTCAACAAGAATTTTCGCTACGGGATCCATATGCTGTCAATGAATACATTCGATGCGCTTATGGTCAGTTTGTTTTCACTACTACACTTCAGACAGTTGGTCACACTCTCAAACTCATATCCAACTACCGTAAGGAAAGGCTGTCATCGTATATCAAACTCACTGAATTCTTTCTACACCAAATACAATCAACGATATTCTTTACAAATATACCAAACTATCGTTGAGGGGCAATTGTGGGTCGTGTAGACGTTAATGGAAATGCAAAAGCAGACGACACACCAATGGAGCTAGTTCCAGACAATGTTGAAACAAAGCCTATTCTCTACCGCAAACTACAGATAGAATGCAAAAGCCGAGAGAGAGATAGAGAGAGAGAGTGTGTGTGTGTTTGCGCACACCCTCTTTTAGTCCTGAAAGTCTATTAACTGACCGGTGAAGAAGGGTGAAAATGAAGTGTGCATCCCCACTTTCTCAAAAAGCTGTATCCCCTCTGATATGGATCCCAAAATTGCAATCCCAAGGGAACATGAGTAAAATTGGCAGATACGAAATTCTGTCCAAAATCTCCTGCCCATATCAGAGATCATATGATTAATTATTACTACATGGTCTCTGCTCATATGAAATGAAAGTTGAAGTAACCGTGTATGAGTCAGATTTGGGCACATGACGGAGTATGTTAACTTGGTCCCGTCGCAATATTATATCAGAGACCATTTTATATCTGCGAGACGGGGCCCAGCTTAGCTTAGCTGTGGTGGCGCTCGTCGAGCTGAGTCACTCAAGGGGAAGTTACTCTATCACCTCAATGAGAAGTAAATATGGCTGCCGTCAGACGATCAAGAATTTTTGCCTGTTCAATTGTTATCTGTTATACCTTCAGAGAACTACTTATTTGAAGTATCTCCACTTTTATAATATTTGGAGATGGTAAGAGAATTAAAATATCGACATGTCGATGCCTGTTAATCGTTACTTTTGCTTAATTTCGTCTAAACATTGTGACCTTCTTCCAAGTAGAAAACATGTTGACATCGTTTTTGACTTTGCGCTCCACGCGCTGTTGAACTTTGCATCTTAGCGTAGAGGCCGGTTGCGCACAATAACATAGTCGTCCTAGTCGGCCTGGATAGTTGTAATCATGTTTCTGTGCATTAAAAACATCGAAACACATTGCACAAAAGCCAAATATCGTTTAACAAATTATCTTGCCATATTGTTCCGAAACATATATAAAGCTATTTTAAGAACCATTGACTGAGACGTTCTGTATTGCATAATGTTAGACATATTGTACGGGTCATTTGTTGTGTTTTATTAACTTTTGATGTTTCATGAAATCAGTTGTTTATGGTGTATGATGATACTTCACTGACCGGGGACTCGTAATACATGTTGCTCATGAATTGTTTCCTTGTTGGCTTGAGATAACGTGTTATGTCAGCAAAAGTAATCGGAAGTGATAGCTGTTTGTCAATTTGGTTGTTGTTGCATGTAGGATATATCTTCTTAAAACGACTTAGTAGCCATTTGGGAAATAACCTCATTACATGAACAGGGAAGTGACATTTTTGTTAGCTGTTGCATGAATTACAATCACTGGCATATTGTTAAGAGTAAGTTTCTTTCAGTGGGATGCTGTTAACATGGTGCAGGCTTGTACACATGTATGTTATAAGCCACCTAACTGCAGTGCATTTTGTATAGTACTTATGTAGCCACATATAACAGTGCTAGTAGCTTCAACATAGCAGTGTCACTATTTGAAACATTGGTCAATAAAGCTAAAGGTAAACAGAATTTTAGTATTCTAAAATGTGTTTTTATGACTACGTCAGCATACTGATCACCAAAGCAGTTCATGAACATAAAAGATTGGACTTACACTTAAAAAACATACTCAAAAATAGAAGTTTCCTAATAATGTGCAAAAACCTCATCAGTGATATTCCCTTGGGCCACATTTGAGGAAACTTATATTTTTCAGTTATTTGAGTTACCTAAAAATGCATTGTCTTCTGAAAGCATGTATTTCAAGCTGTATTGTGGGGGCAAGCCCCCCAAACATGATTATATTGTAATGCTAAGTATTGCAGATCATTAAATAGTGCTCATACTTTAATAAAGTGGTGGAAGCCATCTGGTAAAATGCATTATTAACCCTTTCTAGTCCTCAAGACAAGAGGGTACATACTTCCATGGTCAAGCTGTAGTACAGTGAATATGGAGGGCAGCATGATAACTTCAACTGAATTCTTATAAGTAAAATAAATTGAACTTTTATCATGTTTATTGGGTATGAGACTGGCTCTTATCCTTTGAAAATATATATTTTTGATAAAAACAAAAATCTCCATTATAAATGAAAAGGAGCTTCGGTGAGATGGAAAATTCAGAACTTGAGGCAAAGTTTTATTTGGTTTATTTAATTGGGAAAAGAGATGGACTTAAGAGAAAATAATATGGTTCAAGGATTTAAGCCCAAGCATCTCACTAGATCTAGTCAGTTTTGCAGTATAATAGATAATTGAGGTATATGGTATTAACATATTTCTCTTTTCAACATAAAACATCATCTTTTTGTTTTGTGAATTCTCTTCAAATGTATGTTGAAAACATGACTTGTTTCTTGAGATTGCTCAACATTAGCAGATCATGGATGTTGTCCATTTTTTTCCAGTCTGATGAAATCTTGCCCACTCCTTGTGTTAATGAGGAGGAACGGGAAGAAGGGAGAGGGGAATCTCCCAGCTTGGAAGAGGAGCTGTTCACCTTCCGAGAGAAGTGGAAGAACGAGTTGGAAGATGTCCGTAGCCAGAAGCTTGGTCACAATCATGCCTTGAAAGGGAAAGAGGCCATTGAAAAAGAGGTATGACCATCAATATTTAGTGTGTTTTGGTTTCTTTTGTACTAAATTACTGGCCCATACAAAATCTGAAAAAGGTGTTTGTGTTCACTTGTTCTGCTTGAATGTATGGAATTATGATTAAGTTCAGGGAAAGATATTAACGAATTCCCATTTCATGAATATTTTATTTAAAGCTGGGATGTCTGCCAATCACTTCACAATACCTTAAACACAACTGCTGTTTTCTGCTTTTGGGTTCTCAATACCAAAACAGATGACCTTGCACAATGATTATACACTGTGATGATCTTAGTTTGTGAGCATATAGGCTTTTGGATATTGTTTTGAACTTTGAGGGAATGACTTCAAATTGTGAACCAATTTAGCTTCCCTGATTGAAAGTCAAGTAAGCATATTATCCGTTGTGCTTTGTAACATTTTCTCAGAAACAACCAGGACCATGGAAGCTGAATCTTCAAACACTTTCACACATGATAACATCCCAGTTTGTTGATATTCGAATCCGGTTTTGAAATCGTGACAGTAGCCATGTTGAAAAAACTATTCATGGCCATTACTCAGCTATTATATTTTCCAAAATGGAAAGAAATGTCCTATGTGTGTAGTTAGGAGTGGGGCCCAACACATATGTTATATTTTTGTGATATTTTAGATATTGACCAAATTTGACTTTTGTCATTTGTTCTTTTACATTTGACCATATCCCAAAGATGGATCGCTCACTAATTTGTTCAAGATTATTCAGTCTGACTTTCAGTGCTAGAAGCCAGAGTAAGATCGAGTTGATCATCATGATCAGATACTATTGTCGTTGTTATTATCACTGGTAATATGGTAATGATTTGTGTGTTGATGTGTAATGGTTGATATTTAATTGACATGTCATATTGAATTGTCAAGAATTGATTCTGAGCACTAGCAATCTATCACTGCAGCACTGAGCAGCTGAGGATATCTGATTAATCACTGATTTTTACTAGCTGTCATTACTATTTACAAATTCAGTGCATGTAATAAAACAGGATATTCACCCACAACCTAAAGTAACATAGATGATGAATATTAAAATAAAATATATTAAAAGCTCTTTTCATGCTGACTAAAAAAATAGTCACAACATACTAGATATGTATCTGCGATTTAATACTTGGTGTATTTTAAAGAACTGAAGTATATTCAACTATATTGTTACATTATCATAATTATTTCAAGAAAGTGCTGACATATATTCTTTTTTTTCACTATCATCCTATCATGGTTCACAAGAGTGATGTCATCATGAGTGTTTGGCATCAGGGGTGTCACAGTAAGGGCTTTGCAATGCACCTACCTCACACATGAGTGCATATATAGATTCTAATTCGCAGTATATGTGAAAACATTTTGCTGTTTCTGTTTTTACATATGCATGTTGACATTATTGATATCAACCAGTTTGTGTTTTAAAGACATTACTGCTTACTTTATGTTTGTTTAGATAGTATTTTCCAGTCACCTTATGCGGAATCATGGTTAGATTAGGTCTCTATCAGCAGATGCTGGTCATAGAGGTGACAAAATGGACTCGGTGGCACAGTTCCTTGTATGTCCTCATAGTCTGAAGTTGTGGATGTGCTCACCGATTGATCACTGGTTTGTCCAGGCAGGATTATTCACAGTCTGTTTTTATGTAGCTGGTATATTGGCAAATGTTCAAACTTCACATTATGCTTCTGGAATAGTATCAGTGTATGGTAATAGTGAATATTGCTTCACGCACATCAACCCTCATGTTACAGAACCTGTATCAACATGATCAAATACATGTGACCGTTTCAGGCCACTCGCTTGTTTTTGCTGGGAAGTGAGGCAGAGAGGAGTGGTGCGTTCTATGAAGGTATGTATCTATTACTTAACTATTATCTATCTGAAACAGGATTCTTTATTAGTTGCTTGTACTCTGTTACGTCTTACAAATATTTTCTTTATGATCTGTTTTTGACCATGTTGACTGTGGAGTAAGGCAAAAATGTCAAATTCTGAACACTACTGGCAAACAAGGATATGTTGAACACCGACCTGACAACTGGCCCGTTTTAGCATGCATGAGTGCAGCCCAGTGGCGTTTGCCATTGTTAGTGAAGGGGCCCCAGGTTGTCCGCGATCATGTGTAGTGCGATGGGTGATGCCTCGGCCTGTCTCAGCAAACACCGAGTTCGACAGCTACGCACAGAATCAATTTCATCGTCATGCAATGCACGTGCACTAGCCTACATCTGCGCTACCTTTCACAAACCAAATGGGTTTCCTCTTTGCTTGCACCGCCACTGCTCTTAAATGCGTTCTCTGCGCCAAACCAACTTATCCCGGTTTGCCAGGCATCATGGAACATATTTAAAGCTGCTTTTCTGTGCCAGTTTTCAAAGCCATTTAATGGTATCATATTTCAGCTTCAGTTTTTTATAGCAGCAGAAGATAAACTATTGGAAAGCAGTGAGCTTAGATCTAAGCTTTGTCAGTCAGTCTGTTAGCAGACTATCCCCAGAACCTAACCATGGATTTATTTAGCTCTTGAGCCAAGTTCTCTTTGACTTTTGACCCCAGGTGATTAGGGCTGCTCAATATAACCAGTTTACCAGTATTTACCGGTTCAGACATGAAAACGATACGTATTGCAATACGCTGATCAAAAAACTTCGTAACACTCGGAAATCTTCGGATATTTCCGTTTTTTTAATTGTTTTTTTCTCTGTTTCATTAGTGCCAAATGTTACTTACATTTTTATTTTGTCATGATTAAAAGTTTTTATAAAAGGTTAATCAATCATAGTGATTTTGTTGTGTTTTTGATTTATAATCAAGCATTAACTCGATTATAAGTAGTTTTTGTTAAAAAAAATAATCCTTGCAATATATTGCAATACATATCGCAATATATGCTTCCGCATCGCAATATATCGCAATATGAAAATTCACCCCTACAGGTGATAATGGTGACCATCACCTCAACTTTGAGGTCATGGAAAGTAGTAGACCAATCTGCTGAATCGCTTCATGGATATGGTTTAGATTTGGTGCCAGTGTGTTTTCATGGATTTCAAAGTGATGTTCGGAGACCTCATGGGATAACATGTGGCCTCCTTTGCGATTGTGGTATGTCCAGAACCTTGACGTGGATTTTGTTCAATGTTGAGGCAGGTGTGACTTCAAGATGTTCGCAGACCGCAGTTGAAAGGGGTGAACAAGAATCATTTATAGATAAGGTTGACAGGTGAAGAAGACATTTTGACAAAATCATGGAATGATTGGCTGTGTGTTTTACAACTTTAAATATAATTTATGTACATACATGTGTACAAGTGAGACA
Organism: Haliotis rubra; assembly: GCF_003918875.1. Taxonomy (NCBI): domain Eukaryota; kingdom Metazoa; phylum Mollusca; class Gastropoda; order Lepetellida; family Haliotidae; genus Haliotis; species Haliotis rubra. The sequence continues at coordinate 2,576,391 of NW_025767057.1, forward strand.
GAAAGTAATGATTGATTGGTAAATTATCTTTAAGTTGGTTGATCAAATGGGAATTTAGATTGACATTCAAGATGCATATTTATCTGTGGCGAACGGGTCAAGTTTAATTACCCCATAAATTTTCATCAGAAATAAGGTTAAGCTGGCCAAGTTTATCCAATCCACAAAATTATTCATGTCTGTTTGTGAAGGGGAACTTAAGACATTAAAGGCAAATAATTTTATTTTGCCTTTTGGCTTAAATATTTATTCCAAGTGTTTGTTACATGAAATAAACAATTTTGATCTCAAATCAGCCTTGGGCCCACAACTTGATCTGGCTTATCATTGTATGGGTAATGATTGTTAATGGGAATGAAACACATCCTCTATGCATGCATGGACTGGAATTACTTAATGACACCTTTCTTGAAACAGTCAGAATTTGCTAACAAATTTGGTCATTTTAATTAAGAGGTATTGTGTGATTACAGGTCAATTACAGGTGTTTGTTATTTCTGTTGATCACCTGGTGGCCAGGTAGATGTTGATCTGATTAGCACCTGCATGTGTACATGGCTATAATTGGTTCATGTTGAATGAGGAAGTGACAGTTTGGTGAGAGGTGGTTAGGTACAGGTTAACTTGTGTCCAAATGAAGGTTGGATTTCTTGGAGATGTCGTGGGCAAAAGAGGTGATATAGATGTCTCATTTCAGCATCATCCTAGCCATGTCATTTACCAGTTGAAGAGTTTCTTTTGATTAAATATATACTGATGTGTGATAATAGCTTTGTCCTTGTTAACATGGTGATCTTAGATATTATCTTACAGGAATGGAGAAACCCTAGCAGGAAATTAACAGTTATTGAAAACATGAATATATTTGACATGAATGACTATATTTGGAAATATCAAAACAATATTGTTGTTTCATGTTTCAGCCATCCTGTTCTACAAGAAAGCCATGCATTTGGTGCCAGATATTGAGTCAAAGATCGATGTCTATTCTGTAAGATCACAGAGAGGTGAGACATCGTTTGAATTACGAACAAAAACTAGGTGCATGGATATTGAATTTGGACATTTTCATGATTTGATCTAATTTTGTTGAGGAATGCTCCAACATATTCACTTAGACAATCTTGAAATATATGTTGAGGACATTTTGAATGACCAGGAAAAACATCAGATCTGAAAGACAACAGTTACACTATGTCCTGATCACCACAGATGCTGTGATGTTGCGGAATATATACCATAGCAGTGAATACAGGGAAGGTGTTACCTGAAATGTGACATTGTTATAGTAGATGGTTATTATTAGGGCTCCTTGCCTCTAGGCAGGAGACCTATTGTAATCGTTCGGATTATTATTATTATTATTTAATATTCCGCCGAATTTTGTACCAAACATAACTCCTAAACCAATGCTCCGAATCGCTTACAAAAAATCACACAGATGCGCACCCAGGTGTAGATATTCCCCTTAAAAACCTCTAGGCTCTTGGCCCAATAGCAAAGGGGAAATAATTCAAAATTAATTCCAAAATTTCAACGTTTGACAGCAAATATCTCAAGAACTAATTGTTCCAACACTTCCAAATTTCTTGTACAGATGCACAATCGAATTCCCAACACTTTTGCTTGGACGGGTCAAGTCGCTAAAACGTACCGTTTGGCAGTTATTTTGTTTTCAGTTTTGGCCATGTTTTTCAGCACTTATCTGAGTAGTTTGCAAAATGTGCAAATTCTGCTCCCAAAAATGCCAGTATGGTAGATGATGTCCTGGTGATTCCAGAACACTAGTTGTTTTGAACGTAGACCCAAGAACAACTGAGATACAGCCTTTTAAAGAGGGAACTATTTCTTCTCCGGAACTACTTAAAAGGTACATGACCCCCGTGACCCCGGCTGTATTTGGAAGATCTGCTCGCCTGTCAAAACATGTGTTCTGGCTCCGTTTTGGACGATGATATCTAGCCCTCAGATACAATAGATAGATAGAAAGTAAAGCCAAGGAGACCTCATCGTTGCCCGCAACTATATTTTCAACATTGTTTTTACTGGAAAGTGATCCTGTGTGTTATTGTTACCAAACTATTAAATGAGAACTTTGAGATGGTTTGCCTTGGCCATTGAACCCCACAATATCATGGCAGGGTCACACATTGTACCCATGTGGGGAATCAAACCTGGATCTTCAGCATGACGAGCGAACGCGTTAACCACTAGGCTACCCCACCACCCTGTGGCAATTGTTTGACTGGTGTATGGGGGATCAAGGGTGTGTAACTAGATTAAAGTCAAGTTATGATTGGGATATCTGATTTGTAGCACACTTAGGGGGCCATCTTTCTTACTGAGGAAAGTTTGCATGCCAGTGATGTGGTAAGAGAGCAGTCTTCAACTACCAGGTTAGAGGTAGAATCAACAAGTCATTTGAATGTTTTCGTGCTAACTGTCAACATGTCGGGTGACTGGAATATGGAAATGATTATTTCACCTTGTGGCAGATAGGTGACATGGAAAGGAATATGAAGATGGAAGAGCTGACCCTGTCTCAGTCAGTGAATAATTATGATGTGACGGGAGTGAGGTTAGTTTGGGGACATTAGTTTCGAAGTGAGATTTTCAGGAAACTGAAACTGAAACTGATAAGAAATTGAATCACCAACTGAAAATCATCTAGTATTATAGTACATGTACTTGCAATTTATCAAGTTATGTGCTTTGCAGGGAGCTTTTCTTCTGAAAACAGGATTTTCAGTGTCCCCCTTGTTGTGGGCAGGGCCATTGTTATCTGACCAGAGTGCTTTCCTGACAACTGTTTAGTAACTGACAACTGATGTTTGATTCCCCACATGGGTGTCCCCACCACGATATTGCTCGAATATTGCTGAAAGCCGCGTAAACTACACTCACTCACTCACTCACTCACTCACTCATACACTCACTCACTCATACACTCACTCACTCACTCATACACTCACTCACTCATACATTTCATACATTATATTTATTGTGTTGTATATTGCAGAGAGACAAGACAGTGAGACATCACTAGAAGACCAGTGAGTTTTACAGTTATATAAATTTTCAAGAAATCATGATAAACTTTCCCAAATGAGTGTACATGTATAGGTATGCTTGGAGCCTTCATATTGGCTTTGTTTCTATTGCGTACAGATATGTAAATGTATATTCAAGATTCAAGATGTTTATTTGTAGAAAGGCCATATGACCCAAAGTACAAATGTACAATATAACATAAGATTCTACAGAGTTACTTTCTTTAGTTTTATACATTCAAACACATGTTTAAGAAATTTAGCAAGATTTAACAGAAAGGTGTTATTATTTGATTGGCACAGGTTTGAAACATTATTATGGTTACCACTACTACAATTTGGGATGAATCGCTTTCTCTCTGTTACAAAGTATACACAATCATACAGTACATGTCTTTCATTCAGCATTACATTACAGTGTTTACAAATGTAGGAGTTATTAGTAAAGACATTTTTCTTACTCAGGTATCCACTTCTAAATAAAGTTAATACACGTCTATGCTCATGGGAACTAATGTTTAACAAATATTTTTCACAATTAAGCAAAGACTTATGAGAATTATAAAATGCGAGAGAGAATCACTCTGAAGAGAATAGTGCCAGTTCTGATAAGCACATTCTTTAACACGTTGACTAAAGATATAAATGAATCGATCTGGATCCCCAACCTCTTGGCTTATCCAAACAAAACCATAGCCATAACGAAAAAGTAAATATTTTACTTGATTGGCCCAACTCGGCCTTTTTCTCTCAAGAATGGACAACAGCATATTATAACATTGGAAAGCATATCTTTGACGTTGCATTCTTAACAATCGTAGCCAATACTTAATACATTTAATATGATAGGAAACATAAAGTGGATATCTTCCACACTCCCCGTATGATACAGCATTCGACGATTTATAACTAATATGGAGAACAAAGTCCTTTCTTCCCAACCCCAAATTTCAGCCCTGTATGTAAGAATTGGAGTTATCTTTTTATCAAATAAAAAGAACGCATCTTTTACTATAAATTCAAAACGTCTGATCAATGCTTTTATAGGCCATAATGCTTTACTTGCCTGCTCCGCTAATGTTTTACAGGCTCTAGTCCATATCAATTTAGGCGTTATCATTAACCCCAAATATTTATATGCATTTACTATTGCCATAGGATTCCCATTAAAGAAGAATGTTTCATATTTTGACAGAGGCCCACCCATATTAAAGACAATTATTTTACTTTTAGCTAAATTAATGTCCATGTATATGTATATTGAAACATTGTGTTGTGTTGATATTTGGTTCACTTTGAACACAGTGAGACAGCATTAATCGTGAGGTTCCTTGATAGTAGAGACATCTCCCATCATATTACCAATGTAGGGAAGGGATACATCCTCTGTTAGTCTCAGGAGTTGGGTACGGAATGTCAGGTTTAGAACTGTTTTACTGGTGTAAAACTATTTAGATACACATCTAAGGTGATCTGCTCATGAGTAGACTGAAATTTACAGAAACTAGAAGTCAGAAGTAATATGTGAATAGTAGTGGTGTTCTGACTAATTGAAATAATTGAAGATTGGTCGCAGTGACCAAATGACCAAGTAATCGATCACACAAACGATTTTGGAACTACTGTTTTAGTCTTTGAAACACTTGACGATGGAACATATCTTCGAAGTTGTCAGGGCCTTAAAACTTGTTTAATTCTTAGAAAACCCACTTCACTAACTCAAACGTTATGACTGAATATTTCTTGAAGACTCTGGTAAGTTTATGTTCATGATATATTAGTCATCACTTTAAAGTAGCAAGTTGCATCATTTATACTTATCTACAATAACAACCGAATAGGAAAATCTGAGAAATGACGCTAACCAATTTTTTTCGATGATTTCTTGTCGGTAATGAAAGCAATCATTAATTGTGAGTTTTCAACCAATTCCCAACACTAGTGAATAGTCAGATAGAAATGTGAACATTGGAGACTTGTAGTGTAATCATGGAGTATTGGTATTGTCAATACATCAAGTGACTGGCCACGTGTACGGGAAGTCTTGTGGGTACTACTGGCTCCAGATTTACCCTTCCCAGCCTTATTAGCTTCTGAGCTTTCTAATAACGTTGTCCAAGTCTGGTACCTGTGTCTTGAGTAATCGGGTAGTGTGATAGGGTAGTGTCGTGGTTAAACACTTTGCTCGTCACACAATTGACACCACCAGAATTACTAAGGAATCTAATTCAAGCAATCACAAGCAGTTATGAGACTCCTTGTTATCATTGGTCCCAAGCAACCTATAGTTGTTGTAAGAGGCAGCTACATAACTGAATGCATGTCATAGTATCCCAGTTTCATACATCAGTGCTCATCATCAACGCAAACCATATCATATAGGTGGAAGGTTGCTGAGTGTGTTTAACACACAAAGAACCAAAACCAAAACAAATTACCTCCAGGGGGTTCTGGTTCGTAGTTTATATATCCATGTGTGTGTTGTGTAGTTAGGTCTGTGTTGTTTGATGCCAGGGCCCTGTCCGAGGACAACGATGAATGCTTGCTGGCACAGTTACAGGAGCTGAGTGTTGGAGAGAAGACTTTCTGCCAGCCCAGCTTGCCACAAAGGGTGGGTACAGCTGGAACAAGCTTCAGATAAATCATTTGGCTGTCATCTAAAAGCAGAAAGGAAACAGGACATAGTCTGTGCCAAAATGCTCTTGGGATGACATTGTGTAGTCTGTCATGTTATTCTATACAAAATATTTCTGTAAAATTCACTGACAAAATATAATGTTACTAACTTCAAACTTTTTACTTTGTTGCTGATACAAAAAAACCCCAGGATAACAAAATTTACAAAATGTGCATTCCCATTGTCTGTTGTGATTTACAGGATTAAAAGGGTATCTATTCCCTGCTATAGATCAAGTATAAAGTTACGGGACCTCCTGAACTGTTGATTGTAGCATTTGCTTCACGACATTGACTGTTTGGGTTTAGTTTTGACCCCTGTGTATAGGTTGACTGTACTGCTGTGTGTTTGGTATTATAGTTTGGCATGAAATGCATGTGGACCCGGTGTTTTTTGTAAATATCTCTTCATCCAATGACCCAATCGATCTCAAACTGTGCAAGTGGATGTTTTGTCAGACAACCTAATCACATTGTAAATCACCGATTTTATGCATTTGTATTAAAGAATCTGTCCATGTAACTGTCAACAAAATAAACAGCAGAACGCAGAAGGCTTGCAGAGGGAGGGAGCCAATGACCTGTAACAGCGTTAGTGTTGGGTCATAAAGGTAAATGCACGTGCAGTTCATGATAGTTACTTGTGCACTGCACAGTGATAGACCGTTTGGATCATTCACATTGACTACTTCTAGCTGTCATCATGAAAGCTTATTCAGATGATGCTAAACGTTTAATTAGAAATGTGTTTAATTTTTTTTTAAAAGAGAGCAAACATAGCAAACCGATTTATAAGGTGTCGGATTACATGAAACGTACAACTTTTGCTCTTGGCATGAAAAAGAACATCGTGCTAACAATTGTGAAAAATAAACCAACAACCAATAAACAAAACCTTGTACAAAAAGGTAGGCATCCAAAGTTAGATTCTTTTGACATCAGGGTCATCAGCATAGCTGACCTACATTGACGAACATTGACCTTTATGACCCAACACTACCGCTGCTACAGGTCATTGGCTCCCCCCTCTGCAAGCCTTCTGCGTTCTGCTGTTTATTTTGTTGACAGTTACATAGACAGATTCTGTAATACAAATGCATAAAATCGGTGATTTACAATGTGATTAGGTTGTCTGACAAAACATCCACTTGCACAGTTTGAGATCGATTGGGTCATTGGATGAAGAGATATTTACAAAAAACCGGGTCCACATGCATTTCATGCCAAACTATACCTGTTGTTACAATGTTGCTTTGTCCCTTGCAGGCGACACACATCTCATCTCTGCCGCTGGAACTCATCATCTACATCTTCCGCTGGGTTGTCTCAAACGACCTTGACATTAGGTCTCTGGAGAACTTGTCTTTGGTAGGCATTGCTATCTCCCTTTATTAACATTTGTTTTCAGTGGACAAGATGCTATTTGCTTCAGAAATAAACATGAAGACCATCGTCTTTTCTTCATATATGTCCAAGCACCGTTGTTTTAAAACAGGCACACATGTCTTTTGCCTTGCAAATAGCTGTGCAGAGTTACCTTCCTTAGTCAACCCAGGATCTGTAGCTCATGACTTTGGTTGGTTTAGTTGTTTAACGCTGCAAACAAGTCAGCGAGCCTGATCACCCGATGCTGTTAGTTGATTCTTACGACAGGCATGGTTTACTGAAGATCAATTCTAACCTGGATCTTCACGTTATCATGACTTGGAATTCCCCCAGATTATTGACCTTACAAGTGATAAACATATAAAATCTGTGAATTCTAAAAATGAGCTTGCAGATACTGGTTTAGGACTGTGCAATATTTTATAGAAATTAATCTGATCCATATTCCATTTACCTGCATATTCAATATTTACAACTAGTTTGATTTACCTCCATGTCTGACCGCCTCCGTGGTGTAGTGGTTAGAGCATCCGCCTGGAGAGCGGAAGGTCACGGGTTCGATCCCCGACCGCGTCATACCAAAAGACGTTAAAATATGGTACTTGTTGGTCCCTGCCTGGCGCTCGGCATTAATGGGTACAACAAGGACTGGTCGGCTCGGAGTCCGTATATTGTGTCTGAGTGGGGTATTCATGCTTCACTGCGGCATGGTATCTCAGTGAGCTAGCACTATAAAACCAGCTTCAGTCTGGGCTAGTACAAGCAGCCGCACATACACATACACACGCATGCACGTCGTCATATGAGCGAAATATTCTCAAGCACGACGTAAAACCCAATTTCACCTCACCTCACCTCCATGTCTATGTATTTACCTATCTTTGTATTCACCTGAATTTACCTTTGCCATCTTCAGGTGTGCAGAGGCTTCTATGTGTGTGCCAGAGATGAAGAGCTGTGGAGAATTGCCTGTGAGAAGTAAGTCAGCTCTCGTCACTAAGTTGTATCCGACTGTTGAAGGTAGAAGATGACAACTAATATCATCCTGAATGTTACACATCCTTATTTTGATAATAACATGCTGCTGTGTGTTTGTTGCAGGGTTTGGGGAGAGAACACTCGCCATCCCAGGAAGTATGGCGGGTCTTGGAGGACGATGTTCATTGAGAAACCACACCCACTGTTCCATGGTAAAGTTTGCTTGACGATTTCAGAAAAATATGTGTATACAAAACCAAATTTGGTTTCACTTGTTTCTCTTGTCTATATGCAAGATGAATATAATGCTTAGGAGAAGATGAATGTAAGGCTTAGGAGAAGATGAACATAAGGCTTAGGAGAAGATGAACATAAGGCTTAGGAGAAGATGAATATAAGGCTTAGGAGGAGATGATTATAAGGCTTAGGAGGAGATGATTATACGGCTTAGGAGAAGATGAACATAAGGCTTAGGAGAAGATGAACATAAGGCTTAGGAGAAGATGAATATAAGGCTTAGGAGGAGATGATTATAAGGCTTAGGAGGAGATGATTATACGGCTTAGGAGAAGATGAACATAAGGCTTAGGAGAAGATGAACATAAGGAGAAGATGAACATAAGGCTTAGGAGAAGATGAATATAAGGCTTAGGAGGAGATGATTATAAGGCTTAGGAGAAGATGAATATAAGGCTTAGGAGAAGATGAATATAAGGCTTAGGAGGAGATGATTATAAGGCTTAGGAGAAGATGAATATAAGGCTTAGGAGAAGATGAATATAAGGCTTAGGAGAAGATCATTATAAGGCTTAGGAGAAGATGAATATAAGGCTTAGGAGAAGATGAATATAAGGCTTAGGAGAATAATATGTGATCATGGGTGTGATAACATGCTTACATGTACCATTTTGCTTTGCTTATTTAGTGTAAGAAGAATGTTACAGTGTCTGTTGTTATTGAAGGTTGTTACATCAGCCGGACTGGCTATGTGAGACAGGGAGAGCAAGGCCTGGACAACTTCTACAGACCATTCCACCTGGTCTACTATTACAGGATGGTCCGGTTCTTCCCTGACGGTGGGTTACTCTCGACTTGCTTGTGGTCCTGTGGGTTACTTTCGATTTGACTCACATGCTGCGACAGGGACAAAATACCCTGTGCTGACTTTGGGTTGTCATGGGTGGAATAGGTCTCTTTACCCATGCTTGTGGTCCTGTTGGGATTCCAGTAGAATAGGTGTCCATTACCCATGCTTGTGGTCCTGTGGGGATTCCAGTAGAATAGGTGTCCATTACCCATGCTTGTCTTCCTGTGGGGATTCCAGTAGAATAGGTGTCCATTACCCATGCTTGTCTTCCTGTGGGGATTCCAGTAGAATAGGTGTCCATTACCCATGCTTGTCTTCCTGTGGGGATTCCAGTAGAATAGGTGTCCATTACCCATGCTTGTCTTCCTGTGGGGATTCCAGTAGAATAGGTGTCCATTACCCATGCTTGTCTTCCTGTGGGATTCCAGTAGAATAGGTGTCCATTACCCATGCTTGTCTTCCTGTGGGGATTCCAGTAGAATAGGTGTCCATTACCCATGCTTGTCTTCCTGTGGGGATTCCAGTAGAATAGGTGTCCATTACCCATGCTTGTCTTCCTGTGGGGATTCCAGTAGAATAGGTGTCCATTACCCATGCTTGTCTTCCTGTGGGGATTCCAGTAGAATAGGTGTCCATTACCCATGCTTGTCTTCCTGTGGGGATTCCAGTAGAATAGGTGTCCATTACCCATGCTTGTCTTCCTGTGGGATTCCAGTAGAATAGGTGTCCATTACCCATGCTCCTGTCTTCCTGTGGGGATTCCAGTAGAATAGGTGTCCATTACCCATGCAGTAGAATTGTCATTCCTGTCTTCCTGTGGGATTCCAGTAGAATAGGTGTCCATTACCCATGCTTGTCTTCCTGTGGGGATTCCAGTAGAATAGGTGTCCATTACCCATGCTTGTCTTCCTGTGGGGATTCCAGTAGAATAGGTGTCCATTACCCATGCTTGTCTTCCTGTGGGGATTCCAGTAGAATAGGTGTCCATTACCCATGCTTGTGGTCCTGTGGGGATTCCAGTAGAATAGGTGTCCATTACCCATGCTTGTGGTCCTGTGGGATTCCAGTAGAATATGCTTGTCTTCCTGTGGGGATTCCAGTAGAATAGGTGTCCATTACCCATGCTTGTCTTCCTGTGGGGATTCCAGTAGAATAGGTGTCCATTACCCATGCTTGTGGTCCTGTGGGGATTCCAGTAGAATAGGTGTCCATTACCCATGCTTGTCCTTCCAGTAGAATAGGTGTCCATTACCCATACTTGTGTCTTCCTGTGGGGATTCCAGTAGAATAGGTGTCCATTACCCATGCTTGTGGTCCTGTGGGGATTCCAGTAGAATAGGTGTCCATTACCCATGCTTGTCTTCCTGTGGGGATTCCAGTAGAATAGGTGTCCATTACCCATGCTTGTGGTCCTGTGGGGATTCCAGTAGGTGTCCAACCCATGGTGTCCATTACCCATGCTTGTGGTCCTGTGGGGATTCCAGTAGAATAGGTGTCCATTACCCATGCTTGTCCTGTGGGGATTCCAGTAGAATAGGTGTCCATTACCCATGCTTGTGGTCCTGTGGGATTCTTGTTCCAGTAGAATAGGTGTCCATTACCCATGCTTGTGGTCCTGTGGGGATTCCAGTAGAATAGGTGTCCATTACCCATGCTTGTGGTCCTGTTGGATTCCAGTAGAATAGGTGTCCATTACCCATGCTTGTCTTCCTGTGTGGATTCCAGAATAGAATGGTTAAAGTGTCCATTACCCATGTTTGCCCATTTCTGGTGACCCCATTGTATATTGCTGATCAAACTAAACTCAGTCCTGTAGGGAGGTGTCCAATCCTGATCGAATAGGTGTACCCCGGAGAATCCAATTTTTGTCCTGTAGGGCGATGGTCACCCGATGATCACCCGGATGCGAGACAGAAGCTTCAGGCAACAGGGCCTCATGAGTGGATACTACAAGTTGCAGAAGAATAAGGTAAATAGCATGGAGCACGATACTTATAATAATAATAAATGCATATTTATATTGTGCCTATTCTACACCCTAAGGCATGCGCAAACCGCTACAGAATATTTACACTGGAGTTTTTACAGTTGAAATTATTATTTCAGTAATATGCTGAAAAAAGGTGGGTTTTAAGCCTGGACTTGATGGCAGTTGTGTCAGAGCTTTTAATGGCACAAGGGAGAGAGTTCCAAAGCACAGGTGCAGAATATCAGAATGAGCGGTATCCAAATGATTTCAGTATCTAGGATGGGATGACCAGTAGATTTTGTGTGTTTTGAGCGCAAGTTGCATGCGGGAATATACGGATGTAGGAACTCAGACAAGTAGGAGGAAGCCAAACCATGGAGGCACTTGTATGTCAGACAGAGGATCTTAAAGTCAATTCTGGCCCTAACTGGTAGCCAATGCAGTTCTTTCAACACGGGTGTAGCTGATATGGCTGAGATATTGCCGATGTGACGTTAAATATTAACTCACTCACTCAACACGGGTGTAGTATGGGAATGTTTAGTAGTCTTGCTGATGAAGTGTTTGTGAGTGACTGGACTGCAATGATCACTATCCTGCTGTACAAGTTGAGTCAGGTTGATGTCTGATTGGTGACAGTGAACTTTGAAGTTTTCAGTATACCGTCACCATGCCAATATTTGTTTTGTTGTTTGAATCCTGATTTTTATCAGTTATGAGTTTTGTCTATCAGCACCAGGCTTGCTTGTGGAGAACGTCTTGCATTGTGTTAGGCTTTCCCACATTATTGAAATGACCTGCTATGATATAAGCAAGGGTGGAGTTTAACTACACTCATTTGCTGCAATTGTTTTAATGTTCATTAACTGGATATCAGTAAGTAATTAATGTATATGTTATGGTTTGTCTCAGATTTCTGCAGTTCTCAAGCGGGATTCAACGGGTACTGACAACACATATCACCGCTACAAGCGACGGCAGCAGCCCAATCCCCAATCAGAGGGAGAGTCCACGTTTTTTGTGGTAGGTACTGGCGGCAGATTCTGTGTGCACATTTCGGCCTTGAGAACAATACTGTTCAGTTCTTAACTGTTGTTGCACAGAGACAGAAAATATTAGTACTCACAGTGGAAGATACTGCAGTGTAATATTTTTATGTCAATATTGCACTAGTGTAATACCACTAGACCTATGACATCATAATGGCTTACAGTTATGACGTCACAATGCTAATACCTCTGTCTGAATGATGTTAGACCTTGCTTGACTCGCAGAAAGCTGAGAGTCATCACACTGTAGGCAGTTTCTATCAGTTTATGTTGGAGAGTATTAAACAGAATACTAAACTTGCTTCCGTGAAATACCATTTTTGTTAAACTCGTTAAATAAAAATGGTATTACACAGAAGCAAGTTAAGTATCCTCTATCTATGGGATGGTACTTCCTCTATATGTCTTGGGCTAGCATGTCAGTAAACCTACAGTCACCCCAGGATCTGTTCCTGTGGTTCTTATGATAAAAAAATTACCACAAAGTTCAGAAATTTATCAACCAGTCTTATCTTCTATGTGAAATTAACAGCTGACTTTCTTTTAAGATTATAATCTTGATGCAATTTCTTTGGTTGTTCTTCACATCAAAAATATATGACTGAATATTTATTGCATGTTGTGTTATGGTATATTACCAAACAGCCAACCAAATCCAGTTTGTAAACCTTCTTTGAGAATATATTTAACACTGTGTATAAATACTCAAGAAAGGCATATTGCTGAGTAGGCGAATTCTGTCACCCTGCAGTGTGACGTTATCAGAACTGTGACTCTTCTGTACAGTAGTTGGAATGTGAATATTTCTTGTTTCAGGAATTTGAACTCACTTTCTTAGGCCGCAGAGCTCACACCAAACTTGCGTGGAGCAAGTACTTCAATCGGATATACTACAAGTAAGTCAGATTATGTTTTAGTGAGCCTTTTGGAATATAGATATGTCAGATAGAGGAATAACTTTGATCCAATCTCTGTGAATGTTATTTCACAAATTGCTTGCCCCAATTCTTTACACTGGGCTTGATAATAAACATTTTCATTTATCAATACAAAAAACAACCGTCAAAACATAAATTTATCTATTGTCAACTTCTAACCATATACTTATTGAAAATATTGCTTTGTTTATCTGTCATGCTATTTTGAAGAGAAATCCACTCTGCTGTTGAACTTTGTATATACTTGTACTATGGGCCTGTGGATTTCAGTTCTGAATAAGGTTTGTGTGTGCTCGTCAGGCACTGCAACCTTTTTTAATCAGACCATTACAATTATCAGTGCACCTCAACCCAAAATACATGTCATCTCAAACGCCTAGTTACACACTTAATGCTTTCATTTCACAGATCCACAGGAGAAGAAGTCATCAACAACTTTGACTTGAAACCCAAAAATTTTCCTCCACTGATATTTTCTCGAGTCAAGAGCTACACGGCCATGTCTGACACTCTCTTGGCATCGTAGACTGGACACCGACATCAAGAGCACCACAGCTACTTCATCCGTGCTCGTCATATAGCAGAGTTTTATGTTTAATCAGTTGCAGCTTGGCTGTTGGTCAGCCCTTACATATGGGAGCCGAATCCCCTGCAGTTCCTAGAACTTGTCCCAACCTTTTTATGTGCCACGCGTTGTTGTCTATAGACATGAAGATCCTGATTCTAATACAGGTGTGTACAATGTTTTAGTACCTGCTAATTTTGGAATGCATTTAGGAATGGTAAAACTACAACTGAAAATGATGATACCTGTTTTACATCCAGCAAACCCTTTATGTTTGTTCCGTATATTTTGAGGTGTTGGTTTTACATTGAAAAGAAATAATGCTTGAAAATCAATAGAGCAAATTCCTCGATTCATGTTATTTGCTAGTTATATCAGATTAAAGACATGTGATTTTATTGACACACATCACGTATTTGTATGCTTTTTAATATAAGACATCACTGTGCTCTGACACTTGATCGTTTAGGATCACGTAGATGAAGTGTCGGTGTCATATACCTGTGGTACTCAGTTAGTGAGAGTCACGTGAGGGTCCTAATCTCATTAATTTCTCGTTAAATTTTAAATGTGGATAAAAACCATGCACACAAGATTTCAAGTTAAAAGTAAACTTTGAAATTATCTTTGAAAGTGCAGATTGTCAGTGTCAATGTAGGGAAATATGGGGACGCCAGCTTGTGCTGTTTTCATCACTACAATATGTGTTCAGCAAATACCACTGTTTACTTTTGTTGTTGGATCTAGTTATATCTGACTTCGAAAATTCTAGCACAATTATGATAACAGTAAACATTTGATTTACATCAATCAGTTTTCTGTGTAAAATTTGTGAATCGTTTGTGAGAAGAATTGACTTAACTATAAATGATTACGTTTTTTTAATTATTTCATGCTAAACAGTACACTCCCCCACGGCCCTTTCATAGGGCTTGGTTGTTGTTTTATCCAGGGATATATGCACAGTTATGATCAGAAGAGATTTGATATTATAAGTTGTTCACTGGTCTCGAGGGGGACATGGGTTGATGTACCCTCGATGTTTGTTTATGTTCCCTGAGCCCAAAGGGCATAAACAAACATCAATGGTACATCAACCCATGGGCCCCGAGGGACCAGTGAACAACGTATTTATCTTACCGAACACCTTAATGTTAATTTTGAATTGTTTGAAGCACGTGTACAAATTTTTTTGTAGCCATTGCTAGATTTTGCTGACAAGAAAAACAGATTTATCTCCCTTCCATCGATTTGCATTAGCAAAACATCGGTAATTTCCGTACATCATACGTGATTCAATGCTATTCGAGATAAAGAATTACTACGACGAAGTACCAAATGAGTTGCCATTGACAGCGGGGTACATTGAAATGTTACTCGCTTGTAAGCGGGGTACATTGAAAATAATAGATGAGCGCTCAGCCAATCAGAAAGCGACATTTATGTGTGAGGTAAGATAAGTGTATTTGTACCTGTGTACTCCAACTTGTTTGTTCCTGGATGATATCAGATGGTGTTACCAGACCAGCAGTAGATAGTTTCAACATTGGGAAATTAGATTTTTAATGAATTTTCATGATTCCAATCACAGCAACACTAATGATGAATTGTTTATGGCATCTTTGGCAAGTAAACTGCACAATGTAGAATATTATGTCAACTTTAATAGAGATTGTTGACTTTCTTAGTGTGTACATGTCCTGGCAGGTGTGATGTACATGTATTGTAACAGTGACACATGTATGGTCACACCTGTAATCAACACTTGCCACATGTCCTGGCAGGTGTGATGTACATGTATTGTAACAGTGACACATGTATGGTCACACCTGTAATCAACACTGTCACATGTCCTGGCAGGTGTGATGTACATGTATTGTAACAGTGACACATGTATGGTCACACCTGTAATCAACACTGTCACATGTCCTGGCAGGTGTGATGTACATGTATTGTAACAGTGACACATGTATGGTCACACCTGTAATCAACACTTGTCACATGTCCTGGCAGGTGTGATGTACATGTATTGTAACAGTGACACATGTATGGTCACACCTGTAATCAACACTGTCACATGTCCTGGCAGGTGTGATGTACATGTATTGTAACAGTGACACAGGTGTGACCATACATGTAATCAACACTTGTCACATGTCCTGGCAGGTGTGATGTACATGCAGTGTAACAGTGACACATGTATGGTCACACCTGTAATCAACACTGTCACATGTCCTGGCAGGTGTGATGTACATGTATTGTAACAGTGACACATGTATGGTCACACCTGTAATCAACACTGTCACATGTCCTGGCAGGTGTGATGTACATGCATTGTAACAGTGACACATGTATGGTCACACCTGTAATCAACACTGTCACATGTCCTGGCAGGTGTGATGTACATGCAGTGTAACAGTGACACATGTATGGTCACACCTGTAATCAACACTGTCACATGTCCTGGCAGGTGTGATGTACATGTATTGTAACAGTGACACATGTATGGTCACACCTGTAATCAACACTGTCACATGTCCTGGCAGGTGTGATGTACATGTATTGTAACAGTGACACATGTATGGTCACACCTGTAATCAACACATGTATGGTTGTCACATGTCCTGGCAGGTGTGATGTACATGTATTGAAACAGTGACACATGTATGGTCACACCTGTAATCAACACTGTCACATGTCCTGGCAGGTGTGATGTACATGTATTGTAACAGTGACACATGTATGGTCACACCTGTAATCAACACTGTCACATGTCCTGGCAGGTGTGATGTACATGTATTGTAACAGTGACACATGTATGGTCACACCTGTAATCAACACTGTCACATGTCCTGGCAGGTGTGATGTACATGTATTGTTGACACATGTATGGTAACAGTGACACATGTATGGTCACACCTGTAATCAACACTGTCACATGTCCTGGCAGGTGTGATGTACATGCAGTGTAACAGTGACACATGTATGGTCACACCTGTAATCAACACTTGTCACATGTCCTGGCAGGTGTGATGTACATGCAGTGTAACAGTGACACATGTATGGTCACACCTGTAATCAACACTGTCACATGTCCTGGCAGGTGTGATGTACATGTATTGTAACAGTGACACATGTATGGTCACACCTGTAATCAACACTGTCACATGTCCTGGCAGGTGTGATGTACATGCAGTGTAACAGTGACACATGTATGGTCACACCTGTAATCAACACTGTCACATGTCCTGGCAGGTGCTTCCAGCCTTGTGGGGGCTGACCAATACATATCCTTAGTTGTACACCTCATATTCCTAGGTTTATTTTCCTAGAAGTGGTGCAAGTGTTTTTGTTTGTTACCTGAGTGACCAAGAGGGATTTGGTTATTTCACAATGTGATTAATTGTATTAACAATATGGATATTTTAAATACTTTTCTAATATTGTTGGTAAAATCTCAGTGATTGCTAAATCAGTGAAAAATGCTGTCATAGTTACCAGTGATGATTTAACCCTGTGGTCATTTAGTTTGTTATATGGACTGTTGGTATTTTTGTCAGATTGATTTTTGTGGAATGTATATTTTCCTGTTAATTTATGCTTTTATGATTGATTAATTCATTTGGAAACCCTGTTTGCTGTTTTATTAACAGAGAAACAAGAAAAATACAACAGCAGCATTTTAAACAAAACTGTTATGGCTGGGAAGGTGTTTACCATATCGTTAATATTACTATAGTGAGTGATGGTCCTTCATGGAGCCATCAGTGGTGGTCCTTCATGGAGCCTGCAGTGATGGTCCTTCATGGAGCCTGCAGTGATGGTCCATCATGGAGCCTGCAGTGATGGTCCTTCATGGAGCCTGCAGTGGTGGTCCTTCATGGAGCCTGCAGTGATGGTCCTTCATGGAGCCTGCAGTGATGGTCCTTCATGGAGCCTGCAGTGGTGGTCTTTCATGGAGCCTGCAGTGGTGGTCCCTCATGGAGCCAGCAGTGGTGGTCCTTCATGGAGCCAGCAGTGGTGGTCCTTCATGGAGTCTGCAGTGGTGGTCCTTCATGGAGCCTGCAGTAATGGTCCTTCATGGAGCCTGCAGTGATGGTCCTTCATGGAGCCTGCTGTGATGGTCCTTCATGGAGCCTGCAGTGGTGGTCCATCATGGAGCCTGCAGTGATGGTCCTTCATGGAGCCTGCAGTGATGGTGGTCCTTTCATGGAGCCTGCAGTGGTGGTCCATCATGGAGCAGTGGTGGTCCTTCATGGAGCCTGCAGTGGTGGTCCTTCATGGAGCCAGCAGTGGTGGTCCTTCATGGAGCCTGCAGTGATGGTCCTTCATGGAGCCTGCAGTGATGGTCCTTCATGGAGCCTGCAGTGGTGGTCCTTCATGGAGCCTGCAGTGATGGTCCCTCATGGAGCCTGCAGTGATGGTCCTTCATGGGGCCTTCATGGAGCCTGCAGTGATGGTCCTTCATGGAGCCAGCAGTGGTGGTCTATTATCAGGATGTAAGCCTTGCAAAAGGAGATAAGTGTAGTTGTTATTTTATATTTTAGTACATTTAATAGACTCAAAGATCTCAGCTTTGTGTTTGTATTTAAAAGTGTTTGTTTTGTATCTTGATCCAGTACAAACCTAATTAAGAAGAAGTTCAGTATTTAATAATACAATAATCGTAAAATGGGTTGTTTGGGTTTTGCTATTTTTATGTAAGTGTCTTTTCCAAAGTGATTATTAATGTAGGAATAACTGTGGACTATTGACTTTGAAAGTCACTTGTGATTGGTCGCACTGAACATATGTTTCACATGACTAGGAAGTCAGGAAGCACCGCCCTGAGAGGCTCAGTCAGTCGTGTTTGTAGATGTATCTCAAGAGAGTAGCAAGCTCAGGTGTGCCAACAAATGTATTTTATAGATTGTTCAAGAGGAAGATGACTGGTTTGTCTTGAAATCCTTTCATGGGAAGATCATATTTTTGTATTTGTGACTGACGTGTTGCATTGTCTTGCCATGCAGTTTGAACACGACTCAACCCCAGTAATGATTGATACTGAGTGCCCTTGATTATCATGTATTCCTACTAACCAGTATTGGTATTTAATGTAGCGAACTACCATGTTTTAGTTTGTATTTTATCAACACAGTAATAATGTCATCTTTATTCTGTTGTCAGAGTCATATTTTTAGCATTTTTAGATCATTCAGCAAACCATTTTTAAGTCTGAAATTGTGTTTACAGTGTGATCTACCTCCAGTATAAATCCATTGATAGTTTAACGGCTATGTTGACACACAAATGCATTTTGTTTGAATTAGGTTTGTGATTTCCTTTGCCACATGGGTACAATGAGTGAAGCCCATTTCTGGTGTCCCCCGTCGTGATATTGCTGGAATATTGCTAAAAGCGGCGTAAAACCAAACTCAGTCAGTCAGTGATTTCCTTTGTTTTACATTCTCTCTCAAATACTGTACTGTTCCATCTTAATAGTTTAAAGATCAACACGAATGCATAAGTGGGTCCAAGTGCTATAACTGTATGAGGCATGGTACAATAGTTGTAGTGGTAGGATTGCTTTGTTCAGGTGGGGACGGGAGTAACAGGTGCCCTTGTTCATGTGCTCTTGAATTGATGGATATGTGTTGAAATTTACACTACCAATTAAACATACCATCCCCATTACGAGCCTGGAAAGAATTGGATAATGGTGTGCTAAATCTGAGCCTGTATATGAATGGGTGGGTGTGTGTACAATGCTTCAGGGGTATTATAGCGCTAATGGAATTATATCAAAATGCTCTTCCTTAACATCAAACCTTTTCCTGGTTCCAACTCGGTCACAAATTCTTGTGGCAACCTGGCAACAATTAGTTGTTATTTTTCTGCATATGGTGAAATGGTGGCTTAAGGGACATGAACTCTTTCTTGTTGCTCCTCTGTTTAAAACATTGAACAGTGAACATTCTAAAATATAATGATAGGTGTTGCTATAAGAGGGATTTGTGCATACTATGGCTGTTGCTGTTTGAGAGAAGCAGCCAGCATGTAACATTGTTGCTGTCAAAGACAGGGTAGTGCCTGTGCATTGCTACATTGTTGCTGTTTGAGAGAAGCAGCCAGCATGTAACATTGTGGCTGTCAAAGACAGGGTAGTGCCTGTGCATAGCTACATTGTTGCTGTTTGAGAGAAGCAGCCAGCATGTAACATTGTGGCTGTCAAAGACAGGGTAGTGCCTGTGCATAGCTACATTGTTGCTGTTTGAGAGAAGCAGCCAGCATGTAACATTGTGGCAGTCAAAGACAGGGTAGTGCCTGTGCATAGCTACACTGTTGCTGTTTTAAAGAAGCAGCAAGCAAGTAATATTGTTTCTGTTTGAAATGGGGGGAGTGTTTGCTGTAGGAGTCCCTGAATGGATGTTGTAAATGCGGTTGCCATGGTTGTGATAATTAGCAACCTTGTTCATGTCAATGCTCAGGTTTGATTATAGCATATTATGAGTGTCAAATCATGTAGGTTGTGGTTGCTGAGTGGTTTGTGTCAAGTACTGGTGGATGTTGAGGGTGCATCTGCAGTTGTACGATAAAGTTGTTGGGACAGAATAATGTCGGGATCAGGTACTTAAAGAGTGTTGAATGTGATGTCACCAATCAAAACTTTAACTTGGCATTTTTAAACTTGGGTTTAATACTTTCCTTAATTCCATGAAGCGAGTTTTTACAACAAAGACAAGGTGTCTTGTATGGTTTACATACTGGTATATGGATTACAGTAAATATCCAAATATGTGTCAGTGTTTCTTATACAGGTATGCTTATCACATGTTGACATAATCATAGTCTTCTATTATTTATATATCAACTTATCTAGTTACAAGAATGAGTTAATAAGGGAGCAACAGTTTGATTTCTGTTTTGGTTTTTGTGTTTTGTTTTGGGAAGGGAGGTTTTATGTAAAAGAAAATATAGTTAAAGTCCCTTTAACTGAATTGATTTTGTATGTGCCATATTCTTACAAACTTGTATCAAAAAGCAGTTATACATTTATAGTATTTTTTTTCAAAGAAATGCTTATGTACATAGGAAACATTATTCAAGCTCCCTATCATTCCCCCATAATACTTACCTCAAACCATGAAAAATCAAATAGCTGTTCTCTGAATCTTAACCACTCTGTATAAGACAAGTTGTCAGTCTTGACCACAGTGTCTATAGTTAGTTCCAGTTTGTGCTGTATGTGGAAGTGAAGTTGGAAGAGAGAGGGACAGTGTGGAATCTGCATCTATTCGGGGGCAACTTATACCCAAATGATGTTATTGTATGCTTATTTGTCCATGTTAACATTCACTGTTTGCAAACATGATTTTATGTTCAGTTGCAGTCTATCCTTGTTTCCCTAGTTGTCTGTGTACTTCTTGCTCTCTGAACAGAATAACATAATTCAGCAAACACAAATGAAAATAAACTAACATGAATATGTCTGTGTTCACTACTTTTTCAAAATGCTTATTATTTGCTGATTATCACTGCACTCAATATACATTATGTCATCTATATGGGCACAGTCTTGGGTCCAATAAATGATATAATGAACAACATGGTGGAGTGAGTGAGTTTAGTTTTATGTAGCTTTTAGCAAGATTTCAGCAATACCACGGCAGTTACTTACTTATCCCTGTTACGCCCATCAGCATGTAGGACAGCAACAAAGGATCGCCACTCTTTTCTGTTCTGGGCTTGGTGCTGTATTGTACCCCAAGTGTGTTTTAGGGTCTTCACTCTCTACTGTTAACCGCCTCCGTGGTGTAGTGGTTAGAGCGTCCGCCCGGAGAGCGGAAGGTCGCGGGTTCGATCCCCGACCGCGTCATACCAAAAGACGTTTAAATAAGGTACTTGTTGGTCCCTGCCTGGTGCTCGGCATTAATGGGTACAACGAGGACTAGTCGGCTCGGAGTGTATAATGTGTCTGAGTGGGGTATTCATGCTTCACTGTGGCATGGTATCTCAGTGGGCTAGCACTATAAAACCAGCTTAAGTCTGGGCTAGTACAAGCAGCCGCACATACACATACACACACATGCACGTCGTCATATGAGCGAAATATTCTCAAGCACGACGTTAAACTCAATTTCACCTCACCTCACCTCCAGACTCGATTATTTACAGACCGCCGCCATACAGCTGGAATATTGCTGAGTGCAGCGTAAAACTAAACTCACTCACTCTTTCCTGTGTGGACAATAACTTATCACCATCCAGTTTCACAATGATATGAAATATATCATTATCCGAAGCAAATATTAACTTGAGTAGATCTTCATACTTGTGGGAATTCCAGGTTAGAATTTGCGAGTTTGGTGTAGCAATGCTGTCATCAGTTTTCCAGTCACCGGTATATCACAGCGTGTCTGATAGCCAGCAACCTATGCTGGTTTTAAGAGATGCATGGGGCAGTCAGGCACAGTGGGTTGTGAAAGGTAGAGCAGATGTAGGCTAGTGCACGTTCATTGCATGACGATGAAATTGATTCCGTGTGTAGCTGCACACGCCTTGCTCATAAGACTCTCATGTCGGTGTAGCAAGTCGCACTACACTTGATCGCAGACAACCTGGGGCCCCTTCGCTAACAATGGCAAGCCAGTGGGCGGCACTCATACATGCTAATTCGGGTCAATTGTCAGGTCGGTGCTCAACTTATCCTTGTTTGCCAGTAGGTAGTTGACAGTTACTGTTGAAAACATATTGTCTAGTGTGATGACAGCTGATAAGCCACTTATGTACTAGAGGCAGTTGTCTTTGAAATATTAACAATGATAACAATTGTTTCGTATTCCATGATCCCCTACTTCTTTTGATGAGCATATATGCACAGTTGAGGTAAAAACATTCACAGCACTTCCAGAAACTATCATGTTTATTGCAACAACTGACCTGATACAAGGTAACATCACATAGGTTCACATTCATGGCAGTCATACCGACTACTTCAACAAATGAACTGTAAGAGCACTGTATTAGAAATCTGCCACTGAGAAAAAGATAATTATACAACTCAAAACAAGTTAAAGAAAACCCACAACTGGATGGCAATCCTCACCAACTGGGACAGATCATTTGAAAACCTTCCAGGTATCTTTACCCTCTTCTGAGTCGTACAGTCAATTTGAACATACTCTCTCTAATCCACCAATTAAACAAACTGATTTGAATAAATATTAATTAAACTGGTGAACCCACTATCCACTGAACACTCCAAGGAAGATTTGAGTGAGTGAGTGAGTGAGTGCCGCACTCAACAATATTCCAGCTATATGGCAACGGTCTGCAAATAATCGAGTCTGGACCAGACAATCCAGTAATCAACAGCATGAGCATCGAACCGATGACGTGTCAACCAAGTCAGCTAGCCTGACCACCCGATTCCATTAATCGCCTCTTACGACAAGCAAAGGAAAGGAAGATTTGAAGTAAAGCAAGAAGCCATGTCCTATACAGTTCACTCTAACACCTACAAGTACATCTTCTTGTCAGTTGATTCACTACAATCATTTTCTTACGAACCTAACATGTCTAAAATAACCGCCATGTGCTATTAGTGAAACATGGCAACTGCAACATCTAACAATTCCCATGTTTCTGCAAGTTGACTGTCTACAGGTAATGTTTTAAAGAAAATCCTGGTAAACAGATGGGGAAATGGAATCACCAGTAAACCAAAAATACTGTCTCACTGATGATGTTTAACTATCATACACATCAATATTTTTGTGATAAGCTTGCATTTGGCAGAAAAACACATTTTTCAGATTCTAATCTATCGCTATGTCAAGAATCCTTGAACAAAAACAGCCATGCCTAATATTGAAACAGATGTACTGTACAACTGTTTACAAACACGGGGGTATGACTTTATTAAGTGGACATGGTGGCTACGAGGTAATAATATTCTAGAGTGGAAGAGTTATCTCCCTTAT
Organism: Haliotis rubra; assembly: GCF_003918875.1. Lineage (NCBI taxonomy): Eukaryota > Metazoa > Mollusca > Gastropoda > Lepetellida > Haliotidae > Haliotis > Haliotis rubra. Next base: position 2,600,051 of record NW_025767057.1, read on the forward strand.
ACAAAAAATTGCAGTCCCTTATGAGAGCAGTATGGCAATATAGGGGCAAATCTAGAATTTCACAGGTGACAGGGCTTCTTCAAATTTTTTAAAACAACACTAACATCATCTGACCTGCTCAAACTAGAAAAATACAAAATACAATGGCATACTTGCATGCATCAACAGACATTCTGGGGTCGTCCCTGTGAAACGTATGAAATATTTTGACACATAATTTAGGAAACAAAATCTACTTATCCAACAAACTCATTGTTATATCATTCAAAAAGCTTTCGGCCAAAGCTACTTGACTGCATCAGCTTTAAGTTTCAGAGATTGAAACTTTCCTACAAGAACCATCATCTCCTTACTGACAGCGTTAACAGTCAACTGCTCTTACAGTGACAGACACGACATGTTTACTCTGCAGACATCCACACGTGACTACATATGGCAAGGCACGCACTGGCAAAAACACATACATATTCCTCACAGGATACTAACTACAGCTTCCGTGTACACATCAAACATGTCATAACATGTGTTGGTACCGACAGCATTTCAAATATACAACCGACTTGTACATAACTGCGTCTGTCCAGACTAGCATGGACAGTTGGTTGGGATCATACTGGTGCAATGGTGTATATCGTAGACATATACTACGCAAAATATGTTAAGGATCACTTGATTTTGTTCACTTCTGCAATATGAAAGAATCAGGTGATCCTAAACTTTTTTTGAGTAATATTGATGCCATTGGTGAGGTATATATATAATAGGCTGGTGTCATATACTTGTATTGTTCATATATGAAGGGTGTATACAAATAAATATGTAGTGTCTAAGACAGTGTCAAGAGGAAGGTGTCACACATTTTTTAAAAAGTCTCCATTATAAAGAAAATTCTTAAAATTGTGACAAGGACATGTTTGTAAATACTACTTGCAACAGCAGATGCATCGATAGAACCCAAACAAATAGGTGCAAATATTCTAGAAAACTGTTCGTGTGTACAGATTTGATTCTGTTACAAATCTTCACAAAGTCCATGAATACCAAGTACTATAATTCCTCCATTAAGGTCTTGGTACCTTGATTACTTTAGGACTGGACCATAAGGGCATAAGCGCTTGATTCTGATATGTTTATATATCAGAGTCAAGCGCCTATGCATAAGGGATCACTTGTAATTTATGGCTAGTGGGGTGATGACGATTTTAAGGAGGGGTCACCCATTTTGTTCTGGGGAGGCAGGGGGGTCTTCAATTTTGTACACATGTACATCTACATGAAAATATTTAAAAATTGTGCTTAAAAATAATGGAAAGGGGGCATTGATTTTGTAGATGACATGCAGGAGGGGGGGTCACTTACTTTGTACATATATTTACGTGGGGGAGGGGGTCATTCACATTGTACATGCTTCTCCATAAAAATCATCATCACCACATGCATACACACCAGCTTATCATAAATTATAAATGTTCCATAATACTGCTTTGCCAAAGTCATTATAATCAAATTACCAGGGAAAACAATTGTCATCTATTCAAACCTTAGTGCCCAGTTTTTAAAACCTTAACCCCAGACTCGGCCCTTAAGGAAGGAAATACAGAACCTGGGATGAACCAGTTCCAAATGTTTTGAAGAAGTCAGTGGAAAAGGAAACATAAACACACTTACTTTCTGGAAAGGGCACATCCGCCATGTGACAAGACCATGGCCAGAGTACACACCCCTCTTCAAATACACCCACCATGTGACTAGATCATGAGAGTACAAAACTCGCAACAAGTACACCCACCATGTGACTAGATCATAATGAGAGTCAACACCCTCTACAAGTACACCCATCATGTGACTAGATAATGGCTGCATATACACCCTCCACAAATACACACACCCCCACCTCCCCCAACAAGATCTTGTCTAAATCATACATAGAATACACATCCATCGGCAACAAGTACATCCACCATATGACTAGAGTACACCCTCTACAAGTACATCCACCATATGACTAGAGTACACCCTCTACAAGTACATCCATTATGTGAAAAGATCATGGCTAGAGTACATCTCCTCTAAAAGTACATCCACCATGTGACTAGATCATGGCCTGAGTACACACCCTCTACAAGTACACCAACCACTTGACTAGATCATGGCTAGAGTACCCTCTCTACAAGTACACCAACCATGTGACTAGAGTGCACACCAAGTAACAGGTCCTGTACAGATGGGAGTATAAGAGCGGCAATATCACTGCTGATCTACAACATACATCCGTTCATAAAGTTGTGTAAATATGTGTGTATATAGAAATTATCTTCAATACATATATAAGTAAATAATGATATCTTCCAATATCTGGCGGGATATGCAGGATATTTGACATTGTAAATGACGTACATTGGCATATGATATGTACAAAAAATGATATACCAGGACTGCTTGATATTATCGGTTAAACGGACATTTTCAATTTTCTTTTTAAACTGTATCAATAAACAATCAGCCATTTGTCCATGATAATATTTCTGGAAAGATAGAACACTTTCATAAATGCCTGTCCTAGATCTAATATCTCCTCATCTCTAAGTTGGTTCGCAGTCATCAACACCTGAGTTGTCTCTCTTTCATACTTTCCAAAATGCTCATATAGCTATTTACACGTCTGTATCATAGCAAAGGTAAACGTATATACATGGCAGGAAGTATGAGGACAGGACCTGCTCGTGGCAACAGTCTGTGTCATTCCCAGGCATGGCGGTCGTAGCCTGTGTGATTTGTCCTGAACAAACTGGACTCCATGTTGTGTACATCCGCCATGGCCGTAAAATGATAATGGCAGCGACATAGCAGTAACACTTGGACTTTGTATAACTATCATCGACAGGTTTCAGATCTTAGCACTGTCTAGGTCAGAGACTGTCCATTCAACCAAACATTCTTTCAAGTTATGAGGACCTCATTCTTCAATGTCCTGCAACAAAAGTAATTATTTTGTTTGACAACAATTTGTATCCATCCCTCATTTATGGGGACAACCCCATTCTTCAATGTAGCAAGCAAAAAATATATTTTGTTTGGCATATTGTATCCATCCCTCTCCATATCCAATCACAGCCCAAAACAAACCGTACATTACATGGACACCCAGTTTGGTCAGATATTGATAGTGTGTTGAGGTTACGAGGCTCTCACCAATCTAAATTCTCAAAATGTTGAAAGAGTGAGTGAGTGATTTGGTTTTACGCCGCTTTTAGCAATATTGCAGCAATATCATGGCGGGGCAAAATGTTGAAAGAACATCCACAATTAGAAGGATATGTTTTACAACACCCACCAGTCACGACAGATTAATTATAGTCGTGACAACTTTGGGGCTTCTTTAACGTCTTTTTAAATTTATATTAGAAACATCACAGCGTGGACACGAGGTACTGTGTCAGTCGATGGAACGGAACACATGAAATGCTCACTACTCCACTGAATCATGACAGAGTACTGCCATCTTACAAAACAAGCCCTCCTTTATGAGGTGTTCCTGCAGCTTCACAACATGAAGGAGTGTCTCAAGTCCCCTGTTTCCACACTGTGCTCCACTGAATCATGACAGAGTACTGCCATCTTACCAAACAAGCCCTCCTTTATGAGGTGTTCGTGCAGCTTCACAACATGAAGGAGTGTCTCAAGTCCCCTGTTTCCACACTGTGCTCCACTGAATCATGACAGAGTACTGCCATCTTACCAAACAAGCCCTCCTTTATGAGGTGTTCGTGCAGCTTCACAACATGAAGGAGTGTCTCAAGTCCCCTGTTTCCACACTGTGCTCCACTGAATCATGACAGAGTACTGCCATCTTACCAAACAAGCCCTCCTTTATGAGGTGTTCGTGCAGCTTCACAACATGAAGGAGTGTCTCAAGTCCCCTGTTTCCACACTGTGCTCCACTGAATCATGACAGAGTACTGCCATCTTACCAAACAAGCCCTCCTTTATGAGGTGTTCGTGCAGCTTCACAACATGAAGGAGTGTCTCAAGTCCCCTGTTTCCACAATGTGCTCCACTGAAGTTCAAATATCTCCACAAATGACATTAACATATACCTGCATGCAAATTGTCAGTAGCCTGAGAAGTGAAGTAAGGTACTTGGTGAGCTGCCTTCAAAACAGGTCCTACAGCTGTACAGCTTATGTTCATCACGAGTGGTCAAGGTCAGTCAAACTATTCATGAAGAAATAGTAATCAAGAAACAGTACCAAGGACCATTCCTAGTGCCCAGAGAGGCCAAGTTACACCTAACCTTCCCATGTACAAAAGGACTCTCTCCAAATACCAAGACAAACCTATACAAAGACATCTTCCTTTAGTAGTGGGACTCTCAAGGTAGAAAAATGCCTTACCTATATACAAAGATGCTGTCACCATCCACAAAGGCAACGTTCCCATCCATCATGGGGATGTCCTAATATACATAGGTGACATCACCATACAAAAGGCCATTCAAAGACGTACAATCACTCCTTATAGCTTCATGTTAAATGTCTATCCTACTACAACGACAGCCATTTACAACCAGTAAAATAAAACTCTGAGATAGTGCCAGTCTCCTGATTTGCTCTATACAGAAAATAGTGCTGGATGGACAAGTGTGAGGCAGAATATAGTGAGAACTGATAAAAACATAACACCATTTCTCCTTCCAAACCTGCCAGAGAAATCACTCTCCACATCTGCCCTTGGTGAATTTCGATGTCAACTGATTATATACTGCCCAAAAGAAATTAGAGAACACCTGACTCTCCACTATAGTTGTCATGACAGATGAACCATAGTGAGTGAGTGAGTGAATATGGTTTTACGCCGCTTTTAGCAATATTCCAGCAACATCACGGCGGGGGACACCAGAAATGGGCTTCACACATTGTACCCATGTGAGGAATTGAACCCAGACCTTCAGCGTGACGGGCGAACCCCACCGCCCCGGATGAACCATAGTAATGAAAAGATTGGGGTGTTCTGCAACTTACTTTGAGTAGGATAGAATGCTTGAAACAAGGAGAACTACTAATGCAATAATATCAGAATGGTCCCCACATAACATGTTATGAAAAAACAATGAGTGCAATAGTGCCATAATAACATATAACAGACTGAGCTTAAATACTTCGGCCAGGCCAAGCTGATGTTCTTGGTCAATACGCCAACAATCGGGTGGCAAAATAATGTCATTTTTGAAAATCAGGTTTGATGTATTACTTTCCTAAGGATATTTTGAAATAGAACATTTACAAAATACACACAAAATAGGACACACACATGTTCAAAGTGCATATTCCCATTTAAAAAGAAATGATATGGCCCAGCGTTAGTGAGGTAATAGTATGAAGTGTAATATCTCTGGACAACTGATTAACAAAATATATAAAATACATAAAACAAACGGTGCTGTACATAAAAACAAATACACCATAGGAAGTATAGTAACCATGGTAACAGTTTCAATACCCATCACTGATAAGTGTCCTGTAGAAACAACATCAGAACATAAAACTACATTTCAAACTATTAAACGAACAAGTTAAATATATCTCTCGTGACATGGGTTTTGTGAAAAGAAGTACAATATTGTATCTCAAACACATTGAAGCTACCGTGTTCCTGAGGCAAGGCAGATAACTCACTATGAAAGTCCACTGTCCAACCTTGGAGAACTAGGCTGGAATTATGAAGTTACATTTTGGCTGGACTTATGAAGTTACATTTTTGCTGGACTGTAATTATATCCACAGCCCAATTAAATTTGCTAAACAAAATCGACATCCAGTTCATACACATTATGGTAACTGCAGTGCATATTTTGGTCGATTACAGGATTTCCAATGCATGTGAACCACCCCTTTTTTTTATAATTTCCTGTTTTCTTTGTTAATCAAGTTGATGATGCACTTTGTGAGGTAAGTCCTGTATTGTTACAATAAAGGTCTTCATTGTCTACAAAATAATCGCGACTGTTCTCCTCCATTCTATTGTAGCAAATGCAAGTCATATGACAGGTGGAATCCTATTGGTAGATAGGACCAAAGAAGGGACATAACTCATACCAGTCAGTGGTACCACGAAAAGAAATGAAATTCATGCCTAGTGTGACAGGGTTGGAAACAATCTTTACAGTCAGTTAACTTCCTTGACTCGGGGGGCGTCGGGGTAGCCTAGTGGTTAAAGCGTTCGCTCGTCCTGCCGAAGACACGGGTTCGATTCCCCACTTGGGCACAATGTGTGAAGCCCATTTCTGGTGTCCCCCGCCGTGATATTGCTGGGATATTGCTAAAAGCGGCGTAAAACTAAACTCAGTCAGTCGGTCAGACCTTGCCTCGGGCTAATGTAATGCATCCAGCATGTATAATCCCTGGGATTCAGCAATATCAAATATCAAGGCTTTCAGTCTTGAGGACACGAGTGAGAACACACAGTGAACCCGTTCAGCAAATCAAATGTACCGTGTATCATAGAGGCTCTTTACCAATTGAAAGCTAACAGCAAAAAACACTTTATGATTTCATACAGTCTTCACATTGTGCAGGTTTTTATACAACATACACCTCAATAACTGGTTCTTTAACTGCAAACTTGATAAGATCAGTTATAATTAAATACATACCAAAACAAGGATCAGTTGATTCTTTTACATTACTATAGTTGATCTGCCATGGCATGAGATGTAAACTATAGTGAGATGAAAGAACTGGGAACTTTTACTTAATACATATCTTCCACGAAATTTAGATACATTTCAGTGGATAATAGTTTATCATGGATGAACAGTTTGATCATAATACTTGATGAAAAGTATATGTACCTCAGCTTATGTGATCAAATATTTGATTGGTCAGTTTGACGACAATACTTGATAAAATGTATCTGAAAGTTGGTTGATATGGTCAATACATGATGAAAGCATCTGTACCTTTGATGATATGTTCAAAGCCAGTTGATTGGTCAACAGTATAACCTATTAGATGCTTGATTGGCATTTTAGAAGATGATATTTGATGAACATAGAGATTTTTTCTGGGTTACATCTTCTTTTTATTCTCGAGTACAACGTTTCAGGGCTTGTTCTGGCCCCATCATCAGGTAAACTGAACAGTATAAGGGTAATGCTATTTTTGAGGGCATTATCATTTGCAGAAGCCCACGGTCTTCCATTAACTGCCCGACGAAGGAGGGCAGTTGAAAAAGACCGAGGGCTTCTGCAAATGATAATGCCTTCAAAAATAGCATTACCGTTATTATTGCTAAAATACATGGAATTTGTGTTGAAAAGAAAAAGGAAACAATGAAGGAATTTGACTGTAAGTTTACCCAAATCAACTTCTGACGGGGTTGACTGCCCGAATTCAATTACGTCATCGAACAATTCAAGTGACGTCACAACAGAAAGTGACGATATTCGACCAACATGTCAAACTATGTCAGTGTTCGGTTTTGGTCCATCAACAGCCTTAATAGTGCAATTGTTAAGGTTAGCACCAACAAGAAAGCCAATATTACCGCTATTTAAAGCGGGAATTCGGGTTGCTTTGACTTGTTTGACCCAGAATATCTGCCAGTCGAAAGCAAATTAATGTCGAATGAACCGTAAGCCCACGCACCCATTATGACGTCACTTGACAACAAAACTGATAGTGGCCCGTCGTTAAAGTTGAGCGGTCCAATATCATTTGCAGCGGCCCACAAATTTCTGATAATAGGAGGGCCGTTTCATGATAATTCCATGTATTTTAGCTATAATAACTGTTAACCATGTCATCTGTATCTATTGACCACCACATGTATTGCGTCGTCATAGCATTGTGACGTCATAAGCATTGTGACGTCACGGCCAGAGTTAACAGTTACTGTTCAGTTTACCTGATGATGGGGCCAGAACAAGCCCTGAAACGTTGTACTCGAGAATAAAAAGAAGATGTAACCCAGAAAAAATCTCTATGTTCAGTATAACCTATGTTAAACAGTAAAGTGATATTGGGAATATCACTGAACAATAAAAGGTGATATTTACCACTTTGATGAATCCCATATGCACATAAATGGTGCTGACAATATATATCTAGGATCATAATGGGTGCAAATCAGCGGATCCTGGTACACCTAAGGGCCATAAATCTATAAAGTAAATTATAACTTCTGAAACTGCTTGGACACCTATGCCCTTCCAAACAATGTATAACACAAAATAATTTTGGATACATAGAAAAACAACTTTTCTGCAACAAGAACAAAAACAAACACTTACATAAAATAATTTTCCTAATAAAGTTGAACCATTTAAGCACTGGCGCTCAAAGGCATTTCTTCCTCTGTCATACAGTTAGTGTCATAGTAAAATATTGCATACGTCCATGACAATGCCTCCTGTCATGCTGTTTTTCTTCACTTTCCACCTTCCAACCAATCAATACACACAACAACCCCGTTCCTGGTCAGACATGAACATTACATTGTGAGTACTCTAGACTTCAGGGTACTTTTACCTGAATTTATTGGTCTTATTTTTCTCTTTTTTTTTTTCAAAGGTCAGTGTTGATAATTATGACCTGACTGGTAATTTACAGAATTTACTTTGTCTGTAAATGTAAACACATATCTCAGAACATTGTATCTCAGACTGATACACTGGGTGCCAGCACACTGGTGGCGTGTCAAGAGAGGATTGTGGTATTACATATGTACAGTACATCTTCTACATATAACAGTCATTCTGCACGAGACTTATACTATCACGTATCGTTCAGCAAATATGGACAGTCAACATTCTTTTGCATTTCATCATGACTGATGTCCCCAGATCACAAGTATCACAAAACAGATTCCCTCGGGGTGGAACAGGTGAAGACCTCTCGCTGTACCATCACATCACAAGCAGAAGGCTCCGGGTCGTGTGACTCAGTCGCATCGTCAGGGTAGGCCTTGTCCGGCTCCTTCAGTCTTTGTCGGTGATCAAAGTCTAGTTTGTCTATAGAACTCATAGAACTCATGATGTCTTGAACCTGAAACAGGAAGTTCATCGTAACATCCACGCCGCTGCTGCAGAACAACTGACCAATCATGACAATGTGTCCTGGAGGTAGAGACTATTACTTCAAGAGTCAGGGAAAACATGTAAGAATGCATAACTTCAAGCATGAAATCAATCAACAATTGTATGTTCTCTAATGACATCTGCCAAAAATGATAGTCAAAAGAAAAAGATTATATCTTTGTATAACCAGTGGTAGCCATCTTGAAAAATGGTGGCCATCTTGGATTTTTGATTGGCCAACGTTAGTTTCTGAACAGGGAGCCCATGGTGAGTGATCATGCCAATTTTGGTGCTTGTATCACAAAGTGAACGATTCGGACTATTTTGGTCTGTTATCCGCCCTCTTATCAAGGCCCTAACCACACCAGCTGTCAGTTACACTACAGAAATCTTCTTGCTGCTAACAGACTGGTACTTTTCACTATCTCAGTAGAGTGTGAGAAGACCACGCAGACAGTCAATCGTTAGCCATGCTGTCATTATCTATTTGTTTTGTTTAATTAGAAAAAAGATATAAGAGATAAAACTCCAGAAACACTGCAGTTGACTTGATTCATAAGTAAGGGAAATACAAACAGGTTCATGAGTTATGTTCTGTAAATGAAATATTCAAGGATTGGAATATGTTGCACTGTAGCTAAAAAATACAAAACTTTTTAAAGTCATCAGGGCATTAGGTATATATCGTATGCATAAAATAAGGGAGTTTTGATCATCTTAGCGCTAAGAGTGCTTATTGGAGCATGGCCTAGATCAGTCTAAGTCCTCGTTGTGTGACTCTGATGCTGCAAAACCAAGGACCAGATGACCTAAGAAAGGTTCACATGTCTTCTCGACAAGTAATGTGATAATCAGCTTGTTAAAATAGATCTCTAAGCTCTGTAGCTCACCTGAATTATTAAAAAATAATTTCAGTTGGAAGAATGTTTAAATTGAGTGAGTAGTGTCTTATGTCGCTTTTAGCAATATTCCAGAAATATATTGGCGGGGACACAAGAAATGGGCTTCACACATTGCACCCATGTAGGCAATCGAACCCGGGTCTTTGGCGTGACAAGCCAGCACTTTAACCACTAGGCTACCCCACCTAAGAATATTTAAACCCTGTGAAGGTGATGATGACAAATAATGACCAAAATGACTCTTAAGACTGGATTGGATGTTTGAGAGCATATTTCTGAGAAACCATAGGAACAAGAGGAAACCTTCATGAAAACTTACAGCTCCACAGGCATTGTTGTTTCAGGAGACAAGTCAACAGAGCTATAACACTAGTTGTATGTGTGTACTTACCGTCAACTCTGTGCGGGTTTCTGTAAGGCTTCTGTGGCGGAGGAGGAACCAGACACCCGTGAAGAAGAGCAGACCCAAGATCTTCAGCCCAGCACCAATACCTACACATAACACACATCACCTTGAGAAGACAGTTTCGACCAACACAGAGCAATCTGATCACATACTTCAAACGTCAGGTTATGACAGAGAGGCAAGTACTTTAGTGTAAGCCTTCTATGAAGTTAACGTGTGAAACAACTCACCAACGTATTTGTATCTGAACTGCACGATGTCATACAAGAGACACTGCCCATAGTCCCGACATTTCTGTTTCCATAGCAGACATGCAGTGTCGATGGCGTTACCGAACATGATCGGGGCAGGTATATAAGCTGAAATAAACAACATAAATAACATTGATAACTCTGCACTTACGGATCAATAACAGGGATAGAAATACTTTTTTTTCTAAGTGTGCCTTAGGGCACCAGACAAATATTTTAGGTGTGCATTTCAAAAATCAAGTATGCCCACATGTTTTTAGAATAAATAACAATGATGATAATCATTTGAAATTTAGTGTTAAATAAAGAAATGGGTTTATGGGCATTCAAATATATATGGTATTATTCAGTTTGGTAAAAAATAATTGTTTGGGGGATTAAATGACTAAATGTGAGCTATGACTCCAGAAAATTAGGTGTGTCAAAAGGGCACAGAGAACATCTTTTAACCGTGTCATTTCAATATTTACCGTGCCATGGCACACTAATATATGGGGTATTTCGAACCCTAAATAAGGACTTTTATGTTTCATTAGTTGGCTGACAAAATATTTGGCCAATAATTTAACTTTGCTGCTTGGATTAAAATGAAATAAAGACCATTCAATTTCCCAGATAAAGTACTTTGTTTTTTTCAGCTATATAATGGTGAGACTGGATGAGACAATGCATTGTCTGACATCATGAGCACTGATCTACATGGATGGGATACAATGACACACATCAACCATGTCAGTGGGCCTGACCACCTGATCCAGTTATTCAAAAGAACAAATCAAGTCCTCCAAACATTCCCTGTCCAACTTGAGGAGAGTATTGCTATCTAATTTGTCTGTCTATATACAAGAGTAGCTTTTGTTCTATAAAAGCAAAATCATGACAACGTCTTTGGCCATTATCTGAGAATTCTCTTTTCTATAGTTCAATTACAATGTACCAGATGACAACCTGCTTTTTTGTTTGTGCAAAGTCTCAAGGGTGAACAATTAGTTATGAAGATGTGGTCCCAAGAAACACACCACCATAAACAGAGTCAAAGTCAAACTTGTTGCCCGGAAAAAATTTGAAATATTGAAAGCCCTATCAGCACAAAGGACCAGTTGACATATTTTCTGTGTGTTCAAAGTTTCATGAATACCTATCAGTTTTACAGATACATGCATGATTACAGGTAGACATATGATGGACAGTTTCTCTGTCTGCCAACAAGGAGTACTGGCTACACACATATCAGTGTGTCACTTATCAAGATAGGCCTCCCTTTAAATGTTTTTCCATGCACATTGGGTAAAAATTTAAAAATATTCATCCTTTTTCAACTTTCAGAAAATTCAACCTCACAAGTTCACAGAATACCAAAATTGCAACGCAATGTGTGTAAATCATTTCAATTTGAAATTGATCATGAGACAAACTTCTGCCAAGCTGGTACTACAGTAGCATCTAAGAATATCTAAACAGTTACATAATGTTTTCTGTCAGAATTGTACATTATACACTACATCCTTATATGATGTCTGAGTTCTCCCACCACTATATTAGTCCCGACCGGAACTGTTGTTCTTTACCACTTACCAAACAGTCTCATGATAACAAACTGCATTCCGAGGGCAAACGCTCTTTCTTCTTCTCCAACAGACCTTCAGAAATATAGTGAGTGAGTGAGTGAGTTTGGTTTTACGCACTTTTAACAATATTCCAGCAACATCACGGCAGGGGACACCAGAAATGGGCTTCACACAATGTACCCATGTGGGGATTCGAACCCGGGTCTTTGGCGTGACGAGCCAACGCTTTAACCACTAGGCTACCCCACCGCCCCTCAGAAATACAGCAACATGGAACAAAGTTAGTTCTGTCTCAATCAAGCAAACGTTGTTACTGTTATCACTGGACAGATAATGAAAATCCAATCACCAAGAAAACATTGGTGTTCGACATTTAATATTCTTCTTGTCTTTACACACTCTATATTGTCTGCAGTATATACAAATCTATGACCAAGTTTAACTGAATTCAGATTTTTCACAGGCATCTTTTTCAACAACATTTTATCAAATGTAAAAGTAAACGTCATCTGCAAAATAAAACTTGACAACCTAAAAGCAGAGACCACATTTTAAAGTCAAATCAAAGTTAAATGACCTTGACATAACCAGTGAGTGACCCTCACCTTAATGTCACCATCAGCAATGGCATCTGCGTCCCAGACACGCAGAACGTCATGACAACAAGAAGGATGAGGAACGGCAGTATCTTCTCGCATGTGTTCTTGCACGGCCCACTGGTTGCCAGGGGCGACATGATGACCTCGTGGTCAAACTGTACATGGTCTTGGTCCATGATACAGGAACAACCACTGTAGTTCTGGAAACAGCATTACCCACTCAGCTAACACTTGATGTTAAACAAAACTTGAAATCACAAATTGACAATGTTTCCCAAAGTAAGCTAAAACATATGCAACAAATATTTTTACTGCATTCAATAAAAGATACAAGTTCTCACAACAGTACAACTGTTTTAGAGATAATGGCTGAAACTGCTACTAAACATGAAAACATGAACTATTAACTTTACCAGAGACTCAACTGGTGCCAAGGACAAATCACCACTTACAAACATTCTCTCATACTGGTTGTCTTGGTTGTAGAAGCGGTTAGAGCCAGTGCATCCTGCGTGGCAAGGGGAGAAGTAGGTGATGCCGTTGATGCCACAGATTGGTTCCAGGTGGTTCGGAGAGCAGTCACAGTTCTGGTTACAGGACGACGTCAGGTTCGCCTCAAAGATCTTGTGCCCAGTGCTATTCAGGAAAGACAATATTTAACAAATGTACTATTTATTCAACAGTCAGGGTTTTATGTGACGCACAAATGTGGAAAATGGATGCAGAAAATCCAAAATATCCCGTCTGGAGAGATGCACAAAGATACTGAGAATGTACCTTCAGCGCAACAAGTGTAGCTATGAGTGTCTGTTATTTCACCCATCAGTCAAGACCACTGTCAACATGATCACTGATTCATCCCAGGGTCTGTAGTATTTATCTGAACGTACAGTAGACTGCACCATGTCAATACTTCACAGGACCCTCATAGTACCAGCAAGCACCTGTAAAATGATTGTGGTCCCCTGGGCCCCCACTGGTGTAAGTCAAGGTAAAACCTGTACAATAGTGTGATAAACAGAGCAGTAGCATCCCCTGGTGTCAGGCAAGAATGACACAAATAATACTGTGTGCGCCACCTGTTCACCCTGGTCAGAGACCATGACAGGGTACAAGGTAGTTCTACCTTGACATTTTCAACTAATGAATTCAGATTGATCATCCACATGTATTAAATCTGTTGGACCATGATTTTGTCGCTGACTACTTCAACATAAAGGAAAATAGTATTCTGATGCACATCTTTCACAAACCTGCACACCTGACAATTCCAAACATTGGATTTCAAAACATTATTTACAGTGAGAGTGACAATATATTTCACATGGAAAGTTTGAAGAACCAAACATTTTGGGAAAGTGTAATGCAAAACTTTGTAACATCAGTTGACATGGCGCTACTCTATCACTGTGGTGCCATTTCTACTGTGTTAACGCTTATACTTCCAATCTGTAGAATCTTCACACAAACAACAGTGGCATGTAATTTGATCAAAACATTAGTAAGTCTGATTCACCTTTCCCTTAGGATGAATAATGTTTACAGGACAACTACCTACATGACTTCATTGTGTCTTGTTGAAGCGGTTTAGTGATATATGTAGACTGAAATCTCCAGCAATCCTTTCATAAAGTTTGCCCTTTCAACCTACTGAAAATACTAGGCTCATACACGGGTTTGCTGTCTCTTGGTAATTCTGTCAAGGTTGAGAGAGTGAGTGAGTGAGTTAAAATTTATCGTCACATCGGCAATATTTCAGCCATATCGTGACGAGAACAATTAATTGGTACACATAGTAAGTAATATTAAATTATAAAAGCCTGCCTACGAAGGACAGTAAAATAACTAGATTATCACAGAGAATAATTTAAAACTAGTAAGTAAATCTAAAACAGTTTAACTATAGTTGACAATACAATATAAAACCTGGCTATAGATTGCCAACAACTGAAGGTAGATCACCATACTAGGGACCATGGGCAAGGTTGAGTGGAGATATAATTATGTATTTTCAGTTTTAAAATTTCAAGCTTAAATTCAAAATCTACAATTTTCAAATCTGAAACTTCACATTAACACATTCAATTGAAACTTACATGAAATTTACAGGTATCATCAATTCTATGCTCAGAACTGCTAAATTACAAAATAACTTAAGTTTTTAAAAAAATAATTATTTGGTATGTATGATAAATTAAGGAGACATGACCTACTCTGACCCTCAGCTGTCAGTTGGCTGGTCTCTAGACTGCCTTCATTGAACAACCTAGCGTGCCTGTACCTGACCTCACTGCACCTACCTGTTGAAGTATGGGAAAGTGGCTCCTGCTATTTTGCGATTGTCACAGCCGAGGAAGAAGAAGAATGTGAAGCCACAGAGAGCTAGACCATTCAGCACCAAGGTCAACTGGATGGCACCTGCAAGGGAAAGAAACACTGTAGGTCTGCTATACACCACTGTAGGTCATTAAGGTCAGTTGTACACCATTGTAGGTCATTCAGGTCAGTTGTACACCACTGTAGGTCATTCAGGTCAGTTGTACACCACTGTAGGTCATTCAGGTCAGTTGTACACCACTGTAGGTCATTCAGGTCAGTTGTACATCACTGTAGGTCATTCAGGTCAGTTGTACACCACTGTAGGTCATTCAGGTCAGTTGTACACCACTGTAGGTCATTCAGGTCAGTTGTACACCACTGTAGGTCATTCAGGTCAGTTGTACACCACTGTAGGTCATTCAGGTCAGTTGTACACCACTGTAGGTCATTCAGGTCAGTTGTACATCACTGTAGGTCATTCAGGTCAGTTGTACACCACTGTAGGTCATTCAGGTCAGTTGTACACCACTGTAGGTCATTCAGGTCAGTTGTACATCACTGTAGGTCATTCAGGTCAGTTGTACACCACTGTAGGTCATTCAGGTCAGTTGTACACCACTGTAGGTCATTCAGGTCAGTTGTACACCACTGTAGGTCATTCAGGTCAGTTGTACACCACTGTAGGTCATTCAGGTCAGTTGTACACCACTGTAGGTCATTCAGGTCAGTTGTACACCACTGTAGGTCATTCAGGTCAGTTGTACACCACTGTAGGTCATTCAGGTCAGTTGTACACCACTGTAGGTCATTCAGGTCAGTTGTACACCACTGTAGGTCATTCAGGTCAGTTGTACACCACTGTAGGTCATTCAGTTCAGTTGTACACCACTGTAGGTCATTCAGGTCAGTTGTACGCCACTGTAGGTCATTCAGGTCAGCTGTACACCACTGTAGGTCATTCAGGTCAGTTGTACACCACTGTAGGTCATTCAGGTCAGTTGTACACCACTGTAGGTCATTCAGGTCAGTTGTACATCACTGTAGGTCATTCAGGTCTGCTGTACATCACTGTAGGTCATTCAGGTCTGCTGTACATCACTGTAGGTCATTTAGGTCAGTTGTACACCACTGTAGGTCATTCAGGTCAGTTGTACACAACTGTAGGTCATTCAGGTCAGTTGTACATCACTGTAGATCATTCAGGTCTGCTGTACACCACTGTAGGTCATTCAGGTCATGTACACCAGGTCAGGTTGTACACCACTGTAGGTCATTCAGGTCAGTTGTACACCACTGTAGGTCATTCAGGTCTGCTGTACACCACTGTAGGTCATTCAGGTCAGTTGTACACCACTGTAGGTCATTCAGGTCTCCTGTACATCACTGTAGGCCATTCAGGTCTCCTGTACATCACTGTAGGTCATTCAGGTCAGTTGTACACCATTGTAGGTCATTCAGGTCAGCTCAACCCTATTTTAGGTCTTTCAGGTCAGTTGTACACCACTGTAGGTCATTCAGGTCAGCTCAACCCTATTGCAGGTCTTTCAGGTCAAACACTAGTTTTTCCATAATGTAAGTATTAGATATACCCACACTTTCCGAGGTGTGCCGCTCAATACCCTACTGTTTGAGTTGTGTGGCCTCCGGCGTTAGCCGAGGAGACCACACGACTCAAACAGTAAGTATTAAGCTTACACTTACGAAAGTGTGGGTACATCTGACTTATACCTCACTTCTGGTCGGAGATTCACGAGTTTATTATAACACTTTATGTTCTAATTATGACAATTTTTTTATTTCTTTTCCATCTGTTTCATTTATTTTTAGCCCACTGGTTAAGACCCTCAAATGTCCAGCGTCTATAGTCTGTTTGCAGTGAAACCTACCGATCAATTTCACTTTAAACAAAAAGTACTCAAATAAGTGAAATTAAGATTGCGAATCTCATAATTTGACCTTGCCAAATGAACATCTCAGAATTATATTCAACTTAGAATAAAATTTGTTTAACAAATGATCATAGTTTCAAATCAATATTATTGGTTTGTATTACAATTTTAGGGGTAAAGCGCAGTAGTTGGAACAGTGAAAGAAATGCCCGTGCGATGCGTAACAAGCGTTAACTTCTACCAAACCTGCATGTTCTGGGTGTTTCATTTAATGCGCATACCCCATTGTAATACAAACCAATAACAGCTTTGAAACTATGATCGTTTGTTAAACAACTTTTATCCTAAGCTGAATATAATTCTGAGATTTAAATGTTCAATAGGCAAGGTAAAATTATGGGAATTTGCAATCTTAGTTTCACTTTATTTGATTTACATTTTTAAAGTGATATTCATCGATGCGTTTTAAGCTGCAAACAGACTATAAGCAGTCGATTGCACGGGCATGCACGGGCTTGCACGATTTCCACGATTTTAAACACCAGTTCGGTGAGAATGACTTCAAGTAGCCCTAAATGCAGCGCAATATTACTGATAATTGACATGTGTATGAGCAGACCAATGCGCATCGTTCTCTGACTTCGCATGTGGCATAGAAAACATTTGGAAGATCACCGCGTTAGTTAAGCCATGGATGCTGAAGAGTGGACAGAGGATTTTCTTTCTCAATATGACAGTTCGTTAGCGTCACATTTCGACCTGGATGATAAGGAAGATTTTGAAACAATCGAAATCTCAGTGTGAGTCCATTGAAATAAAATTATATTTAGCCGTTTGTTGTGTCTTTATTGTATACCCTAGTGAAAAGTGTAGGTGTATCATTGATACACCTACACTTTTGAAAATTAATACCGGTCAATACACCTACACTTTTAACAAAGGAAACCATGGCAACGAGACCGGAAGTGGGGTATAATTCATTAAAACCTGTTATGCCATGAACTTAGCTTCATTGTCATAGCATTGCATTCTATATCTTGACTTGTTAGATAATCCGTAAAATACAGAATTTATTTTGCTGCATTTTTTCATTATACCTTGATTTGTTTTCATCCAAAATGACCCAATAACCACATATAAATGAAACTGATCAATTTTTTCGATTCCTATTTTCTAATATAATAAAGTGTGCCTGCTAATAATCCATCGTCATAGAGTTTCTCCAAGATCAATACTGCTGAGGGTGGTTGTAAAATGTGCTGTGCAATACTGACCAATTCATTGAGAGTTATGAATGTTTAAACAGCCTTGAGACTCAACAACCTGGCAATCAGTATCAAGCAAATATAGATATGCTGATTTTTAGAAAATGAAGAAAATTGGATACATGTATTTGCAGGGTAAACTGAATATTGGATTTCAATGTCATGAATAAGGTCATAACTGCTCCTGCTCTCAGATACTGCTTTGTACAAACCTTTCAACATTGAAAGCATGCTATGCTTAGCCATTGCAGTTGAAAGTGTATTGTGATAACATGTTACACAGTGGCTGTTTTGTAAGATATTATTATACATAGTGGTTATGTGATATATTGATATACACAGTGACTGTAGGGTAATATATTGTAGTGTAGTGGTTGTATTGTGATATATTGATATACACAGTGACTGTAGGGTAATATATTGTAGCGCAGTGGTTATGTGATATATTGATATACACAGTGACTGCAGGGTAATATATTGTAGTGCAGTGGTAATGTGATATATTGATATACACAGTGACTGTAGGGTAATATATTGTAGTGCAGTGGTTATGTGATATATTGATATACACAGTGACTGTAGGGTAATATATTGTAGTGCAGTGGTTATGTGATATATTGATATACACAGTGACTGCAGGGTAATATATTGTAGTGCAGTGGTTATGTGATATATTGATATACACAGTGACTGTAGGGTAATATATTGTAGTGTAGTGGTTGTATTGTGATATATTGATATACACAGTGACTGTAGGGTAATATATTGTAGCGCAGTGGTTATGTGATATATTGATATACACAGTGACTGCAGGGTAATATATTCTAGTGCAGTGGTTATGTGATATATTGATATACACAGTGACTGTAGGGTAATATATTGTAGTGTAGTGGTTGTATTGTGATATATTGATATACACAGTGACTGTAGGGTAATATATTGTAGCGCAGTGGTTATGTGATATATTGATATACACAGTGACTGTAGGGTAATATATTGTAGTGCAGTGGTTATGTGATATATTGATATACACCATCACTGTAGGGTAATATATTGTAGTGCAGTGGTTATGTGATATATTGATATACACCGTCACTGTAGGGTAATATATTGTAGTGCAGTGGTTATGTGATATATTGATATACACCGTCACTGTAGGGTAATATATTGTAGTGCAGTGGTTATGTGATATATAGAGAATACTACACGAGGTCTCATTACATACGAATTATACGAAACGAGTGTCCTTCCTATGGTATCTGACCGAGCGAAAGCGAGGTCAGATAACTTTATAGGAAGATCACCAGTTCGTGATAATTCGTATGTAATGAGACCGAAAGTGTGGTATTTTATTTATTACCCACGTCTTACATGCATTTAAATTGACAAAATAGCGTATTTTTGTTATGTTTTGGTTTCAAACCAAAAACCGGTTTCATAAAGAGGTTGCCGCAGAGTTTTGTACTGTAGTAAAATATTTGCATGGCGTCCACACTAATGACGTCACTGCCATGGTAACCGGCGATCCGCGATGCATGTCAGTTGTCATCGCAGCCGTACAGCCTCCTACAGTAAACTACTCCGTTGCACGTCGTTTCTTGGTTTGCAGTTGCTTCATTCGCTAACATCACTGGTGGAAACATTGCGTTTATATTTTTCGACAGATATAATGTCTCAGTTCGACTCACAATTAAACAGCGACACGGCAACGTTCGCAATGTTTACATTCCCACAATGCATTTAAGTTGTAGAATGAATGAATTCACGTGTTTGTTATGAATGAAAAATAGTTACGTCAGAATGTGACCTAATTGAGAGGTCATCGGTTATCCAATCAAATCGTTAGAATTTCAGGTAAAGTCGTTACGACACAGGTCAACGCGATACGACACTCGTGTGACGTACAAGATTAATATGAAACTACCCATACGTTGACCACGTGGGTAATAAATTGATATACACAGTCACTGTAGGGTAATATATTGTAGTGCAGTGGTGTGATATATTGATATACACCATCACTGTAGGGTAATATATTGTAGTGCAGTGGTTATGTGATATATTGATATACAGTCACTGTAGGGTAATATATTCTAGTGCAGTGGTTATGTGATATATTGATATACACCGTCAGTGTAGGGTAATATATTGTAGTGCAGTAGTTTTAATGTGATATATTGATATACACAGTGACTGCATGGTAATATATTGTAGTGCAGTGGTTATGTGATATATTGATATACACAGTGACTGTAGGGTAATATATTCTAGTGCAGTGGTTATGTGATATATTGATATACAAAGTGACTGCAGGGTAATATATTATAGTGCAGTGGTTATGTGATATATTGATATACACAGTGACTGCAGGGTAATATATTGTAGTGCAGTGGTTGTATAGTGATAAAATGATACACAATATATCACAGTTTATATTATATATATTTGCATAAATAGATATAACCTGGGACCCAATGTATAGCAGCAATCATGAAGTATTTATACATAGTCACATCCACATCTACAATACAAGCTCGTAAAGTCCTAAAATTCTGGCCAATTGGACCTGAAGACACTTCTATTTTCACTTAATGGCAGCAATAAGAAGCAGTGAAGGGTAACACCTACAGTGAATACACCTGAATAATCAGGCTGTAATAGGATACTGACTACACTGGCTGGTAAAAATACTTGTTCCCATTAGGCTTTTGAGTGTAGAGGAAAGAACGACTTCATTACTTGTAGTGAGCAGTGTCTCTGGATTCCTGGAGGTCAACAGCCTAAGAGGCTGATGGTACATGCTGCTCTCAGACAAACAGCTTACTGCAATGGGGTCAAGGTCGCAGCAGACTAATTAAACAACACACTTGTCTCTGGGACAGTTGGATCTAAGGAGGAAGAGTTCTATTTTTGACTTCTTGTTAAGCTAAATAGCGGACCTGGGAAAACAAATATACCTATGTTCTTTCATCTGGAGAGAGTGGGTTTTTACACCACAATAAAAAGTATTTCTGTTATATCACTACATGTCATCATAATGGGTGAAGAAAGAAAAAAATGATGCATGTTGCAGACTTTCACAACTTTAGTGAAGCCATGGATACGTTTAAGCAAACCTGGAACTTAATCCAGGTCATCTGGTCTTCAAAGGTAAGGGAGTTATTGTCCGTCAACTTAACACAGACGAGGTGCTGCAAGATGACTCCTGGACAATATTGGTACCCAGCAATCCAAATCAATCAGACTTGGTGATTTAGCATGTCATCTTACACTGACAGTGTGGATCATGACTCATATACATTGTACTGATCACTGGATTGTCTTGTCCAGTGCCGAGGAAACAATGAACACATCTGGACCAGTTTTGACACATAATACTCACAGTACGAGGAGCTATTAGCTACAATCAGGAAGTAATCATCTGTAACTAAGTCTACATTGCCCAACTTAGTGTACGGAATCTTATGTTCATGCAACTAGTTTTGATAGTCTCTAGCTTCACTGTAACAATTTGGGTAATTTATTCCTCAATCTTTAAACTCTGACGTAATGTACCTATGTAAACTCTTAGTGAGTGAGTATGGTTTTACGCCGCTTTTAGCAATATTCCAGCAATATCACAGTGGGGGACACCAGAAATGGGCTGCACACATTGTACCCATGTGGGATCGAACCCGGGTCTTCGGCGTGACGAGCGAACGCTTTAACCACTAGGCTACCCCACCGCCCCTTGTAAACTCTTACCTCAAATCACCTGGACATACTGATGTCCAGGATAAGCCCTGAGATCAGGTGACATTGAAAACAAGTGGGTTTCTTGACCTGAAGATAGCTACAATAACAGACGTGGACATAGTGTTTTTGCTATATTTTGCATGTTCATGGAACTAAACACATGTGTTCAATGACGTGTTGATGACATGTGTTCATGATGTGACAATAAGGTGTCCATTGACATGGAAATAGACTGTCCGTTGATATCAAAATGTTTGCTTGATGACATCGAAATATCAAGATGAGGTATGTTTGTTGCCATGGAGATGAGGTAAGTTTGTTGACATGGTGATGAGGTAAGTTTGTTGTCATGGAGATGAGGAAAGTTTGTTGACATGGTGATGAGGTAAGTCTGTTGACATGGTGATGAGGTAAGTTTGTTGACATGGTGATGAGGTAAGTTTGTTGACATGGAGATGAGGTAAGTTTGTTGACATGGCATGGAGATGAGGTAAGTTTGTTGACATGGAGATAAGGTAAGTTTGTTGACATGGAGATGGGGTAAGTTTGTTGACATGGAGATGAGGTAAGTTTGTTGTCATGGAGATGAGGTAAGTTTGTTGTCATGGAGATGAGGTAAGTTTGTTGACATGGAGATGAGGTTAGTTTGTTGACATGGAGATGAGGTTAGTTTGTTGACATGGAGATGAGGTAAGTTTGTTGACATGGTGATGAGGTAAGTTTGTTGGCATGGAGATGAGGTAAGTTTGTTGGCATGGAGATGAGGTAAGTTTGTTGACATGGAACTAATGTGTGTTGATACCAAGAAGAGGTAAGCCCAATGATGTGGAAATACTGCATAGTGATTGACATGGGGATCCAATGATTATTTGGACATTATGTAGACAGTTGATGAGGAAATAACGTGTGTCTGCTGAAATTGATATGAGGTGTGTTTGCTGACAGATGAGATGTGTTCATTGACATGAAAATATTGTGTGTCTGTTGACATGGAATTAATGTGTAATTGTTTACATGGCAATATTGCATGTTTAATGACATATTGACATTTATAGTGTGATTTGATATACAGTTGACAAAACAAGAGCTTTATGTCATCTATGATTCAGGAAGTGGTTACAAGCAAATCTGATGAAGTCTCGACACCCACTCATAAGTCGACTCTCATGAAGGTAACTGGACAAAGTTACCAGACATTTATGTCATCACGATTCAAGAAGTGATTACAAGAAAATCTGATGAAGTCTCGGCACCCACTCATAAGTCGACTCTCATGAAGGTAACTGGACAAAGTTACCAGACATTTATGTCATCACGATTTAGGAAGTGGTTACAAGAAAATCTGATGAAGTCTTGGTACGCACTCATAAGTCGACTCTCATGAAGGTAACTGGACAACATTAGCAGACCTTTATGTCATCTACGATTCTGGAAGTGGTTACAAGAAAATCTGATGATGTCTCGACACCCAGTCATAAGTCGACTCTCATGAAGGTAACTGGACAACGTTACCAGAGCTTTATGTCGTCTACAATTCATGTACCATGTCCCTACTATAGGCCACATACCTTTAGGCTGCAACTGTAATCGCTTGATGAGATAGCCGCCAATCAGGATTCCAACGACGGCACCGGGAATACCGATACCACCTGAAGCAGGGCACATTTTACATATACTGTGACTGATTGTTGTTCCATAACACTTTTCGGAACAAAGGCTGGGAATAGAAAATACTGGATTCATATACTATATCGATGTGTGGTAACTTTATCAAACTCATCTCTCCTAACTGAAACTAACACTTCATCTCAAGGTTACCCATGTCCCTCCACAAATGTACTTGAACAATTAGTAACTGAGGATGCATTGAGTGAGAGTGAATTGGGTCTAACCCAGCTTTGAGCCGTGCCTTTGTTACATCCTAATTTGTATTGAAAAACAGTTGAATATGAGAGGAATGGCCAAAGTAACACAGGTATACAGGTTGATAACACGTGGGCCCATCAAAGAGCGGGAATAACTATAAGGAAACAAAGCTTGGAATTGGATCTTATGTTAATAGTACATGTATATGATACGACATGATGGCCTGTTTGATTAATGTGAATATGACTCACCTGTAAATAAGTTAGCGACGGATGTAGAAGTACCAAATTGGGTCTCGATGTATTTTGGAAGAAAGACGACAAATCCACTCACAATAGAGATTTCACAACAAATTCCCAGACACACAACTATATACACAGAGTTCTTCAATAGGCGTAGCATGGACCGGGGGATATCTGAAACATGTAACATAACATGGAGTGAGGGAGAATCGAACCCGGAATTTTGGCGTGACGAGCAAACGCTTTAACTGCTAGGCTACCCAACCCCCCACATATAAGATGGAGCGATATATTAGATATATAAATGTAATGCATGCCAAACAGGAACATCATACAAGATGGATATTTGAAATATACAACATAGAAAAAAACAAAAACGTGAAATATTCTGTTGCCTTGACAATCAGTTTCATTGTAGTGAATGACAGATGGAGTATGGTGGGACCAATACAAAGTTGTATCGCAAATTACATGAAATGAAATGCATAACTGAACATTGAAATGATAGCACAATATCGCAGAACATGATTGCAACATGTGCACTGCTGTATTACAATAACATGCTAGGATTTACACTGCAGTGATACGTCTACCTCATGAAGCTCATACATTCTCTTCATTATCAAAGTCCGCTAACAAAACGTAACATGTAGGGTTATAGTCACTTATATGTTACTCGTGAAGATCTGGGGTAGAATAGGTATTCAGCAACCCATGCTTGCCACAAAAAGGCAACTATGCTTGTCGTAAGAGGCGATTAAAGGGATTGGGTGGTGAGGCTTGCTGACTTGCTTGACACATGTCATCGGTACCCAATTGCGCAGATCGATGCTCATGCTGTTGATCACTGGATTGTCTGGTCCAGACTCGATTATTTACTAACCGCCGCCAAATAGCTGGAATATTGCTGAGTGCGGCGTAAAACTCAACTCGTTAACTTATATGTTACTTTGAAACCAAACCCTTATATGCAGGGTGTCCTACAGGTAACAATAAACCCTTATATGGAGGGTGTCCTAAAGGTAACAGTTAACCCTTATATGGAGGGTGTCCTACAGGTAACAGTAAACCCTTATATGGAGGGTGTCCTAAAGGTAACAGTAAACCCTTATATGGAGGGTGTCCTAAAGGTAACAGTAAACCCTTATATGGTGGTTGTCCTACAGGTAACAGTAAACCCTTATATGGAGGGTGTCCTAAAGGTAACAGTAAACCCTTATATGGAGGGTGTCCTACAGGTAACAGTAAACCCTTATATGGAGGGTGTCCTAAAGGTAACAGTAAACCCTTATATGGAGGGTGTCCTAAAGGTAACAGTAAACCCTTATATGGTGGTTATCCTACAGGCAACAGTAAACCCTTATATGGTGGTTGTCCTAAAGGTAACAGTAAACCCTTATATGGAGGGTGTCCTACAGGTAACAGTAAACCCTTATATGGAGGGTGTCCTAAAGGTAACAGTAAACCCTTATATGGAGGGTGTCCTAAAGGTAACAGTAAACCCTTATATGGTGGTTGTCCTACAGGTAACAGTAAACCCTTATATGGAGGGTGTCCTAAAGGTAACAGTAAACCCTTATATGGAGGTTATCCTACAGGCAACAGTAAACCCTTATATGGTGGTTGTCCTACAGGTAACAGTAAACCCTTATATGGAGGGTGTCCTAAAGGTAACAGTAAACCCTTATATGGAGGTTATCCTACAGGCAACAGTAAACCCTTATATGGTGGTTGTCCTACAGGTAACAGTAAACCCTTATATGGAGGGTGTCCTACAGGTAACAGTAAACCCTTATATGCAGGGTGTCCTACAGGTAACAGTAAACCCTTATATGGAGGGTGTCCTAAAGGTAACAGTAAACCCTTATATGGAGGGTGTCCTAAAGGTAACAGTAAACCCTTATAATATATGGAGGTTATCCTACAGGCAACAGTAAACCCTTATATGGAGGGTGTCCTACAGGTAACAGTAAACCCTTATATGGAGGGTGTCCTAAAGGTAACAGTAAACCCTTATATGGAGGTTATCCTACAGGCAACAGTAAACCCTTATATGGTGGTTGTCCTACAGGTAACAGTAAACCCTTATATGGAGGGTGTCCTAAAGGTAACAGTAAACCCTTATATGGAGGTTATCCTACAGGCAACAGTAAACCCTTATATGGTGGTTGTCCTACAGGTAACAGTAAACCCTTATATGGAGGGTGTCCTACAGGTAACAGTAAACCCTTATATGCAGGGTGTCCTACAGGTAACAGTAAACCCTTATATGGAGGGTGTCCTAAAGGTAACAGTAAACCCTTATATGGAGGGTGTCCTAAAGGTAACAGTAAACCCTTATAATATATGGAGGTTATCCTACAGGCAACAGTAAACCCTTATATGGAGGGTGTCCTACAGGTAACAGTAAACCCTTATATGGAGGGTGTCCTAAAGGTAACAGTAAACCCTTATATGGAGGGTGTCCTAAAGGTAACAGTAAACCCTTATATGGAGGTTATCCTACAGGCAACAGTAAACCCTTATATGGAGGGTGTCCTAAAGGTAACAGTAAACCCTTATATGGAGGATATCCTACAGGTAACAGTAAACCCTTATATGGCGGTTATCCTACAGGTAACAGTAAACCCTTATATGGAGGGTGTCCTACAGGTAACAGTAAAACCTTCTATGGAGGTTGTCCTACAGGTAATAGTAAACCTTTATATGGAGATTATCCTACAGGTAACAGTAAACCCTTATATGGAGGTTATCCTACAGGCAACAGTAAACCCTTATATGGTGGTTGTCCTACAGGTAACAGTAAACCCTTATATGGAGGGTGTCCTACAGGTAACAGTAAACCCTTATATGCAGGGTGTCCTACAGGTAACAGTAAACCCTTATATGGAGGGTGTCCTAAAGGTAACAGTAAACCCTTATATGGAGGGTGTCCTAAAGGTAACAGTAAACCCTTATAATATATGGAGGTTATCCTACAGGCAACAGTAAACCCTTATATGGAGGGTGTCCTACAGGTAACAGTAAACCCTTATATGGAGGGTGTCCTAAAGGTAACAGTAAACCCTTATAATATATGGAGGTTATCCTACAGGCAACAGTAAACCCTTATATGGAGGGTGTCCTACAGGTAACAGTAAACCCTTATATGGAGGGTGTCCTAAAGGTAACAGTAAACCCTTATATGGAGGGTGTCCTAAAGGTAATAGTAAACCTTTATATGGAGATTATCCTACAGGTAACAGTAAACCCTTATATGGAGGGTGTCCTACAGGTAACATTCAACTCCTTTCTCTAGGATAAAGTCAGTCCCAACAGTATACTCTTATTGATGTTGGGCTCTGATAAGTTGATATACTGTCCAAGTGAATGTAATGTGAGGAATGAGTAGAAAGAATTCTTATCAACAGTATCGTTAAATAAAGGCACTCTGCTTGCATCAAACGACAGAAAAGCTGACATGTCTGTCATGTTCACTGTTGGTACTCTAGATGAGAAGTGAAACTGTAGCCGACCCTGTAACCTGTGTGTCCCCAAGAGGGCTTCTTTCATCAGGCTTCTACTCACTTAATACTGTCATAAAACTCATCGATGAAATCCCATCAACATGCCATCACGGCCTGCTTAAATGGATTCCCCTCTAATTTATTAGATGCATCACACAGAATGTAGGGCATGAAGTGGAGAGTATTACAAGGCCATGTGAGGTCTGATTGATGCAGAGGCTCTCTGGGCCATGTCATAACTATAACAGAGGGGAGATGTAAATAAGGTTTCAAGATATTTTTACGCATCTAGTAACATTTATGTATGTAAGTGCAGGGATTTACAGGAAGCGAATACCTGCGTCCTATGTGCATAAAAATTGACAATGGACGCAACAAAATTTATTAGCGCATCCACAAGGACGCAGAAAAGTACAAATACTTTTTGTAAAAATTACAATCAAGTAACAATAAGTTATCACTGAGTTTACTACTAGCTGGGTTATGGTATCATTTGCAATTTAATTACTGTAACAATGCGATGATCATAATACACAATACAATAAAGTATTAATAATAATATTGAAGTGTCTGGGACCCCCCATTTTGTTGTTAGGACCCCTGAAAATTAAGAGTATGAGGCCACGGGACCCTCAAATACAGGAGTCCAGGTACATCCCTCTACATGTGAGGCTACCACTACCAGTCAGTACTTCTGACAGTAGTATAGTGCGACCACAATCAGTTGTAGATGAATACTCTACCAACATACAAGCTGACATACATAGAGGATATTATATTCGTGCCCATGTCATACTATGTTTACGACACGAGTACAGTGAAGCCTCGTTAATCCGGACGGTTGCGTTTCTCAGTAAATTCGTCCGGATTGCGAATAGTCCGGACTACTGAATCAAGACCCAAGTTGCTTCCCTAAGAATTACAAAAACGACACGAATCTGGATAAAACAAATAAGCATTTAATGTAAAGCTTAATTCATCACATCAATAATTTTACCGAGTGACATCCGCATGTTGATCCGACGTGTCTGATCACGTCCTTCCTCAGCACAGGTGAGGTAATGTCTAACAAGCGATCTATTGTAGTATGCCTTGAATGTCCGAATTATTCCTGCATCCATCGGTTGAATATGAGACGTGGTATTTGGTTACATTTCGCAAAGTTAGCGAAGCACACTTGTGACTTGCAGCATTGTCGTAAAGCAAAATCACTTTTAGTCCACGTGACCGGATCTCTCTGTCAAAGTACATTAACCAATCACAAAACAGTTCACTTGTCATCCACGCCTTTGTATTGTGGTGTCAATCAAAGTGTAAATGTACAGTATCTTCAGTCGGGAGCTTTTTATGTCTAATTAAAACAACAACCCAGTTGGCCAGTTAATTAAGTAAACATCGCCGGGCGGTGTTGTTACGGTTCGTGAACACGACTTACAGTGTCCGGACTGTGAAGCAATTTACTGTTTATTTTACTGATTGGTGACAGCTACTTACCGTCCGGTTCCGGAAACCGAATTTCCTGGATTATCGAGGCAAATTATATAGGCATAGATTGGTAACAAGCTGAAATCGCCCGGGAGGCGAGACTTCCGGATTATCGGAGTCCGGACTAACGGGGCTTCACTGTACCTAAAGCGAGAGCTAGGGATATACTGAAATTAAGGCACGAGTGTCGTAAACATAGTATGATATAGGCACGAACATAATATTCTGTTTATTACCGAAGTCCTCAAATTGAGGAAAATAAACCAAAATCTACTTTCAAACACAGGCTGGCTACCCGCCGTCGCCGCATGTAGAACGCAACATCACAGAAGAAACGCGACGTCAGAGCCTTGTTCATGACGTCACGTCACCATGACAAAGTGATATTTGCCCTAGGGCATCGTATGAAAAATATGAACCCCAATATGTTCGCCCTTGTAGGTAATAAATACACTTACTGCCCAGCACAGGCAGGGGGACAACAAGTACCTTCTCTAAATGTCCTTCAGTATCATACAGCTTGGGGGCAGAACCATCAGTCTTCCTCTTTTCTGGACATATTGAATATACATGTGGTGATGTTGAATGTGGGTCAAGTGATGTTGAATGTGAGTAAACCGATGTTAAATGTGAACGTTTAAGAAACGTGATATTAAATGGAAGTGTGGAGATGTTGAATAGTTGGTAAAGTTAAAAGTGAGTAAAGTGATGTTAATGGCAGTTTAAAGGTGATGCATGTTGACAAAGTGATGGTGTAAATGAATGAATGAATGTGTTTAATTGCAGAAAAGCGATGTTGAATGTGAGTGTCGATATGTTGAATGTGAGTGTCGATATGTTGAATGTGAGTGTCGATATGTTGAATGTGAGTGAAGCGATGTTGAATGTGAGTGTCGATATGTTGAATGTGAGTGAAGCGATGTTGAATGTGAGTGTCGATATGTTGAATGGCAGTGTAACAAGGCTGAATGTGAGGGGAGAGATATTGAAGGAAAGAGTATTGTTTAATTACCAAGTCAGATGAAGTTTCACTCATCAGAACAGTGTACTCAGCATGAGTCTACCCAGACATTTCTATAAAAAAATCCATGTTCCAGAACAACATCTATTACTAGCATAAGTGAGCCAGATTACTCCAGATACCAATTTTATAATGTTCCTGAACAGTTAACCTTCTTATAATCAAAAACACCCCTGCAATTAGCAGTAACACAGTTATGTGTATAGTATATTATTGTCAGCAGCAACACCATCAGACAGACTGGCCTGGAGATAATGAAATTGTTGGGAAACTGTTTTCTTCTTGAAAAGATCCATCAACAAATAATTGCCTTTAATGGAGGATCAATAAAGGTAAGCCACCCCAATCATATCCTACATATGTAGCACATGTTCCCTGGCTGTCAGCAGCTGGCACACATACAGATACATCAGGAACTCACAATCACTTAATATGATGTAATGGGTGAGTAACTGGTTGATGGAAGGGAGAGATCGATGGGAGTGCAGCTCGGTGGCTGGTAACAAGCTGACAGTTGCCTCACCATGGGGGCCAAGTGGATCAATCAACATGGAGGTCGATGCTGACACAAATCAGAAAAATGATAGGAATGTTGTTGTTGTGTTAGGTGCTTTTGAGGTCGCCTTTGCCGGTTGGCATGTCGGCAGACCTAGAAAAAATGATAGGAACTGGGCAGGGGGATTCTTATAATATCTGCAAATAATATTTTCCTAACTACTGTTAACTGTTCTAACTTTCAGCGGGATTGTAATGCCAAGTAAATGGACATGTGCACGTGATATTTAAATCTTCCTGTAGTGAGAGTTTCAGGACATCTAGTTCCTATATCTACTTCAGTTAATCAAACACTGAGCCATGTTGCTTTTTATGCTGGTCAGCAGTATTCCAAATATGTTTGGGGCTCCTGTACATATCTGTTTTAATTGTTTGTTGTTTAATGCCGCACTCAGCATTATTCAAGCTATATGGCGGTGGTCTGTAAATAATTATGTCTGGTCCAGACAATCCAGTGATCAACAGCATGAGCATCAATCTTGGCAAATGGGATACGATGACATGAGTAAAACTCTGAGTCTGTATCAGACAAGCCAGAGGTTGATATCAAGAACACCCAATAACACTGGGGTACGATGATACACCCATGAAATATGTCACTGAGTGACTAATTATGAACACTCAGATTGTGACCATACATTGACATGGGGAATAACAATACTCACACTGTTAAACATGATTTCATCAGTGAGTATGGTTTCAGTTAGACTAACAACTAGTCCCTGAAATCAACACATTCTACAGAAAAAAAGCTCATAGTAAAACTAATAAAATATAATGAAAAGGAGCCCTGAGACTTTCTTCATTCCTGAAACTGTGGAAATCTAGACTTGCAATATTTTCTAGACTTGTGAGGGCTTTCTTTGATATACAGTAAAATCCTGATGAGTCGAATCGGTGGGGACCAAGTAATAAATTCGACTTATCGATGTATTTGAGACATAGGTATGTCTATGAGGGTAGAAAAAAAAGATGATCCAGTCCTAATTCTTCCGCCTAAGCATTTGTCTATCTAATGATTTCCATATCACTAATAGGGACACCTTATCAGTTCCAGTCTGATTAGCACAGACAGTGATTTCCGTAAAATCACTAATCTGCCTTTTGAACTCACCCGTCAATGGCGGAAAGGTGTGAGCCGCGCTGGTTTGTTAATTGGATCAATTTGCTACACCAATCAACTTCTCATTGACTGACTTCGGCTTATGTATACAAGATTGCTGTTGTTTGAATCTCATGGGACCAAATATTTATGAGACGAATTCGTGTAACCGGTATTCAAATGATGACAACTATAACAGGGAATGGTCGGGACCGACAGGTACTTGGAGTTATGCATAATATTCGAGACGCCGGCATTCGACTCATCGGGGATTTGACTGTATTTGCTTCAGGGTCTGTATGACAGACTAGGTTTCAGTAATATTCAAGCAATATCATGGCAGGGGACACCAGGAATGAGATTCGCACATTGTACTTTCATGTGGACTCAAAGACAGACCTTCGGCATGAGCGAACAAGTTAACAGCTGAGCTACTCCGCTGCCCCTAATATTTGATGAAGGACACAGATACTCCATAAATACAAGTACCATATAATCAATATACTAGTATCAGTCAAAGGGTTTCTCTGGAATTCTAAACTATGTGCCTTTGGCAAGTAAAACTAAATCAAAATATTGTTACAGATTTAGTTTCTTTTCATGCTCTTATTTCATGATTCTGAGAAATTGGGAATATTTTTTGTTGAAAATGGCCTCAGTGTAGTCTAAAATCAATCCCTCATCCTGCATTTTCTTCAAATACAAGAAGAGATAATGGTTGGTTTCTTGATAAAGATCAAGTGAAGATATTAGTGAAGTCAATTTCGGGGAAACATCAAATATAACTGTGATGTCATCAACAATGGAAGAAGTCATCTGCAATTATTTACAACAATATGTCCTGCTACAATGGGCCGAATTCATAAACTATAAAAGGGGCAGTGGTATAACCTTGTGGTAAAGGTATTTGCTCAGCAAAAACCCGCCATGAGAACTGCTGGAATATTCTCAATAGTAGTATAAAGCCAAACTCACTCACTCACTCACTTCTAACAAATGAAAGCATTGAATGAGCCAATGTCACTAAAACATATCTTTTGCTCAGTAAGAATTATATACTAAGTATAATTTCACAGATCTTACTTGGACAGCATAAATGGCTTAGAGGAAGGAAGTAGGACTATATTTCATTTCTTGGGAGAAAGGGACACTTTTCTACTTTTTACTTTTTTGCTAACAAACACAATTTTGTCCTAAAAACAATGTCATATGTTGAGGATTGTAGTTCATGGATAGCAGAGTATGCCTCAAATGATGTGAGAAATTTGAAACATATTTACTTATTATAAAAGTAAAAAAATGGCTAACATGCACGGCCTCATGGAACACATAGTTTATGTGCGACTTGGTACGAGATTTTGTCCGAGTAAGACCTGATGGGATTGAAGCAGATAGAGTTTGGGCTAGTGTTTACAGTGTCAATAGTACTAAAATCAAAGACAAGAATGGAAACATATTCATTTTGGATGATGGGTGTGAGTGAGTGAGTTTAGTTTTACGCTGCACTCTGTAAATAATCGAGTCTGGACCAGACAATCCAGCCAGTGATCAACAGCATGAGCATCGATCTGCGTAAGTGGGAACTGATGGCATGTGTCAACCAAGTCAGCGAGCCTGACCACCCGATCCCGTTAGTCGCCTCTTACGACAAGCGTGGGTTACTGAAGATCAATATTCTAACCCGGACCTTCACGGGTGTTTGGATGATGGGAATCAAACCACAGACTCCCAATGAGTAGTAACCTGGTACACTGACCATTAGACCAAACAAATGGTTGAAGACACATGGTACATGTGAAGAAGGTACCATGTTCACATTTCCTGTATAATGATATCCAGACAGACTTCTACACATAGTAAACAAATATCAAAGTTTATGTTGTTTCCACTGTATGTGTCAGTGAAAACATTTCTCTAGGCTTTGAGTTGAAATTGTATACAATGTGAACTGTAGGATTCAACAACTGGCTACAAACCTGAAATATTTCTAAAATCCATAAACCTAGAGACCTTTGAATAAGTATTTAAAGTCAAAATAAAAACAATGCAAAAAATCTCCTGACATAATCTCCTGTACAGTGATCCTGACATAATCTCCTGAACAGTGATCCTGACATAATCTCCTGTACAGTGATCCTGACATAATCTCCTGCACAGTGATCCTGACATAATCTCCTGCACAGTGATCCTGACATAATCTATTGCAGTGATCCTGACATAATCCCCTGCATAATGATCCTGACATAATCCCCTGTACAGTGATCCTGACATAATCCCTGTATAGTGATCCTGACATAATCTCCTGCACAGTGATCCTGACATAATCTCCTGCAGTGATCCTGACATAATCCCCTGCTGTACAGTGATCCTGACATAATCCCTGTATAGTGATCCTGACATAATCCCTGTATAGTGATCCTGACATAATCTCCTGTACAGTGATCCCTGACATAATCCCCTGCATAGTGATCCTGACATAATCCCTGTACAGTGATCCTGACATAATCCCTGTAGATCCTGATCTCCTGTACAGTGATCCTGACATAATCCCCCTGTACAGTGATCCTGACATAATCCCCTGTATAGTGATCCTGACATTCCTGCAATTGACCCTGACATAGTGATCCTGACATAATTCCTGTACAGTGCTCCTGTGATCCCCTGTACAGTGCTCCTGACATGATCCCCTGTACAGTGCTCCTGACATGATCCCCTGTACAGTGCTCCTGACATAATCCCCTGTACAGTGCTCCTGACATAATCCCCTGTATAGTGCTCCTGACATAATCCCTGACATAATAGTGATCCTGACATAATCCCTGTACAGTGATCCTGACATAATCCCTGTATAGTGATCCTGACATAATCTCCTGGACATAGTGATCCTGACATAATCCCCTCCTGACAGTGATCCTGACATAATCTCCTGTACAGTGATCCTGACATAATCCCCTGTACAGTGATCCTGACATAATCCCCTGTATAGTGATCCTGACATAATCCCCTGTATAGTGATCCTGACATAATCCCCTGTACAGTGATCCTGACATAATCCCTGCATAGTGATCCTGACATAATCCTGCATGTACAGTGATCCTGACATAATCCCCCGTACAGTGATCCTGACATAATCCCTGATCCTGACAGTACAGTGATCCTGACATAATCCCTGTACAGTGATCCTGACATAATGATCCTGACATACAGTGATCCTGACATAATCCCTGTACAGTGATCCTGACATAATCTACAGTGATCCTGTACAGTGATCCTGACATAATCCCCTGTACAATGATCCTGACATAATCCCCTGCAGAGTGATCCTGACATAATCCCCTGTACAGTGATCCTGACATAATCCCCTGCAGAGTGATCCTGACATAATCCCCTGTACAGTGATCCTGACTGAGAGGAATCCATGTCCAGTGATTAAGACAGCCAAGAACAGCTGAAACTATCTTCTTTGGAAAATATATATAGGTAAGGCACCTCTGGCATTTTTCACTTGGAGACCTTTTCAGAATTCAAATTTAAATATGAAGCCTTCAATATTCAATGCTGATCAGAACCTGACATGCACAAATTCACAAATATTTACACACTAAAAGACTTTAAAATATTTGACTTATCAATAAGCTTAAATCCCTCACTAGAATGAAAGACACTGGTTACCATGCAAGGAGAGGGAGCAGCAGTTGGCACAGACTAAGACAATCGATGCTCCCTTGTCGCACATATCCTCCAGGCAGCTGTTTCATTCTGAACTTATGCCATGCTTAATCAATGAATCTGAAATTCCTTCTGGAGTATTTGTGAAGGTACCCTACAATAATCAGATCATAGCTCAAAGGTTACTGTCAATTTCCTGCCGTGGAAATATCTAGATGTGATTTTTGTGTCTAATTAGGTCCATCACTTAACACTTCTCTCTACAGTAAGAGAATTTAAGTCAGGGCATGAAGTCAGTTAGATTTCTGAAAACGTATTGATGTGTCCATAAATTGGGCATGTTATGTACAGTGGTTGGAGATGCAATGTTTTCACGTGATTGCAAGTTGCTGGATTGAGGAGCTTGTGAACTGTTTATGATTCCTGAGAGATGCAATCAAGCTGTAATGAAATCAACTTTTTACAAGAAGGGCAGAAACTGACTGGAAATCTGTTTCATAACAGCTAGGATCTTACATTCAGATAGTATCAGCTTTGCTTCAATGGCCTTTGCTGGAGTAAATGTGAGAATTAGGAGTGTGGTCTGACAATGTCTTCAAACATAGGTGAAAGAAATAGAAAAATGGGAACACCTTATTAGGTCAAAGGAAGTTCCCTGGTACAACTGACCAAATGTATTTTTACATCAAACTACAGCACTTTGCTAATTTCTGCCTCAGGTGTCGTAAGCATCACTTGCAGTAGACCTAGGTCTTAGGGTGAATTTTGCAACATTCCAAACTATGGTTTTGTGACACGTTAACAATCTTCCAATCATGAACAAAACACTTGTACCGCTCGGCCACTGTATCTCACCAAGAATATCATGATCACGATATCCCCAACCCATGGCACTCGTTTACAATAGAAGTCATTTCCAAAACAACATTTCAAAAAACTGCAGGCAATTCTCCCCACGTAATGACCTCCAACATGAGTAGCAGGTAGGACAATATCTGGCAAACATGACTAAAGCAATCACCAGTTTGATAGCGTCTCCTGAAGCAAACATGCCATCACTGGTGCCACATGCTGATCTATTATTCCACCAAGGACTTAATCATGCAACCACCATACCAGCAGGTAGCTGTTTACACGAGACCATTGTTCCCAGTCATGGCTATATTATGCGCAAAAATATTTTGTCCTGCACAAAACTACTGCCCACGTGATGAGCAGCATCAGCAGCGCTATGTGCAGTACTAACCTAGATAGAACCCAAGCGAGAGACTAAATCGTGCCAACTGCAGTTGCAGCAATATTAAAGGCATTTCAAGTGTGAGTGAGTGAGTGAGTGAGTTTAGTTTTACGCCGCTTTTAGCAATATTCCAGCAATGTCACGGCAGGGGACACCACAAATGGGCTTCACACGTTGTACCCATATGGGGAATCGAACCCGGGTCCTCAGCGTGACGAGCAAAAACCTTAACCACTAGGCTACCCCACCACCCCGAGTGAGTGAGTGAGTGAGTGATGTTTAACACCACAAGCACCATGGGCTGTGCTCAAAATGTTTGTGTCTACTACCTCTAAGAGATTGTTTATGTCTACCAGCTCTAAAAGATTTCAGAGATTTGTTCAATATAACTTTTCGTAACACACGACAATGTGTAATAGAGCACCAAAAATTGATGCACAAATCCATCACCATTTTCATAATAAAGATAACCAAATATTCGTCCATCTATACACTGGGAAGTTTCAGTTCTACCTTACCTTTAATAGTCTTCCCATACTCCTTGTCTTCATCCTCCTCCTGAGACAACAGGTCCTCCTTGGCCTTGAGCTCCATCAGCTTCCTCTTTTCCTGGATGAGAATTTTAGGGAAGGCAAGGAAAGGAACAGCCAGCATCAGGAGTAAGAGCCCACAGATAATGAAGCCGCCCCACCACGCCCCAATCCAGTTGGGACTGGATGTGGTGAGTCCCACGTCGTAGATGAAGGTATCGACGTAGTACTGGAGGAGAAGCGCCCCAAGAGCGTAGCCGAGGACTGGACCTAGTGCACCAGTTGCATAGATGAAAGCTGCAAACAAAGCGGTCAGCGTAAGGATACAGTGCAGATATATCTTGTACCTTCATGTTTATGTATCATGCAAGAGATACATCAAATGTCAGTATAAATGTCAATATCACTACTGTAGTGGAACAACGGTATCTTTACCGTCTCTGGTTCAAACAACATCCTTAAAGTCTTTGGTCTGAACAACATTTACCTTACAGTCTCCATTTCAAACAACATTATTTTAACACTCGGTGGTTCAAACATAATCATCCTTTCGGTCTGGGACAAACAACATTGTTTTAAACAACACTGTTGTTACAATGGCTTGACCAATATTATACTCCAACAACATTATCCTTACAATCTGATTCAAACAACATAATCTTTTTAGTCTAATTCAAACATTATCCTTACAGTCTATTTCAAACAACATTATCCTTACAGTCTAATTCAAACAACATCACCTTTTTAGTCTAATTCAAACATTATCCTTACAGTCTATTTCAAACAACATTATCCTTACAGTCTAATTCAAACAACATCAGTCTATTTCAAACAACAATATTCTTACAGTCTATTTCAAACAACATTATCCTTACAGTCTATTTCAAACAACATTATCCTTACAGTCTAATTCAAACAATATAATCTTTTTAGTCTAATTCAAACAATATAATCTTTTTAGTCTAATTCAAACATTATCCTTACAGTCTATTTCAAACAACATTATCCTTACAGTCTAATTCAAACAATATCATCTTTTAGTCTACATTCAAACATTATCCTTACAATTTCAAAACATTATACAATCTAATTCAAACAACATTATCCTTACAATCTATTATCTTTTCTAAACAACATTATCCTTACAGTCTAATTCAAACAACATTATCCTTACAGTCTAATTCAAACAATATCATCTTTTTAGTCTAATTTAATCATTATCCTTACAGTATATTTCAAACAACATTATCCTTACAGTCTAATTCAAACAACATCATCTTACAAATTCAAACAACATTATTCTTACAGTCATTTCAAACATCATTATCCTTACAGTCTAATTCAAACAACATCATCCTTACATCTATTCTTACAGTCTCAAACATTTCTTAAACATCAAACAACATTATCCTTACAGTCTAATTCAATATAAACAACATCATTATCCTTACAATCTACTTACAATCTACTTCAAACAACATTATTCTCACAGTCCATTTCAAACATCATTATCCTTACAGTCTAATTCAAACAACATTATCCTAATGGTCTGGTTTAAAACAAGATTGTTACAGTCTCTACTTCACATATCTTCCTTAGACCAGTCTACAACTTGGAACATCATTATTCTTACAGTTTCTGGTTCAAAGCGGCATTAGCTTCACAGTTTGTTACTTTGTAAAAACATTAACTATCCTTATATCCATCTAAATGAACAATGAACACCATACACACATAATGGCTAATTGTTTATCAATCCTTTTAGTCTGTAGATAGATCAGTGTTACATAACCAAACATTTTGTAAACACCTGTGTATATTTCTTATAGTATTGCTGCAGAATGAGGGGTATAACTAATACATTTCCCAAACACAAGTACTATAAATTCAAGTCCACTTTCATCTCCTCTAGCATGACTCCAAGACCCAGGAGAATTAACACATAAACTCTTAGTTTGACACAGATTGTGCAATATCTTAATAAATATTGAAGTAAGAATTGCCTCATAGCCAGCCATAACTTTAATTATGTAAAACTACCAGTCTCAGCTCAGAGCAAGGGTATAATCAAGAAACATTTTGGTAATCAA
This sequence comes from Haliotis rubra, assembly GCF_003918875.1. NCBI lineage: Eukaryota > Metazoa > Mollusca > Gastropoda > Lepetellida > Haliotidae > Haliotis > Haliotis rubra. The sequence goes on from NW_025767057.1 coordinate 2,639,364, forward strand.
TACCAAACCCTCACCCTTTGAAGAGTGTGCTTAAGACTTTGCTTTATCACATCTAATAAGTACACATCACAAAAATAAAGCCTGGCTCAGGTCTACATGGAAATTCAAAATGCGTTGTGGTTTTGCTGACTCTGCAATTCCACTGATCGGTTGAGTATGCCTCTGGTACAACGCTCGGTTCTCTGGCCAGACACACTCATAAAATAAAGAATGGTACTCCTCCTCAGGTGAAGGTCGTCCTGAGCAGGCCGATGCAGGTTTAGACACTTGGACAGAAATAACCCATGCTGGCCACAACTAGTCTTCAGTGGGAACATTGCCCAATTCTTGTGATTAAGGGAGTTAAGAGTACACTGGATGCATCTCATATGCTTGAGTTTTGTTTCTACAATACACTTACTTCAGGAGATTACAAATTTGAAAGAAAGATCGTAAGTCAATTATCAAGTCCGTTTTGTTAATTAGGCCCATGTTCTGGGATGTATCTAGACCAGTTCAGAGGCTGATGTTCTGCTGGAAGGCTGCAGCTTATGTTGGTAAAATTGCCCAAACTGAAATTACAAATTGCCCAAACTGAAATTACAAATTTCCCAAACTGAAATTACAAATTTTCCAAAATGAAATTACAAATTTCCCAATTCATATTCCACATTAGTGCCAGCTGTTAATATTTTGTAGAAATGACTAGTATTTCACTGACCCATATGGGGAACAATATCAATGTTTTCCTAAATTGTCTGCCAAGTGCACTTAGTGTGCAGGAATCCTCGCTGCCTAGTTAACATATTGTCCATACACATTTTCTCACAAGATGTTCACTTCTGAATGAAAACATACCTGTTTCAGTTCTAAAATCTACATCATTTTCAGGCTGGATCATAGGATAATGACTAGAAAATATCGCAAAATTACTATCGTTATACGTCTCACGATAAATTTTTATTCACGATAAGAAATATGCCACGACTCATGAATATTGTATGAAATTTTATATTTCATAGGGCATAAACAGTCTGCTTAAATATCTGGTCTCATACTTTAAAATATGTCAATTCTATTTAAATTTCTGATAAACTGGAGAGTGAAAACCAGTTAGAAAAGCATTAGAACATAATTTATATCTATGTACATAATACACTGATGATACTGTACGAACACAAAAGAAAGAAAGAAATGTTTCCTATTCATACACAGGTAGGGAAGTAAATGTTCCATGAGCAAAATGACACAGGACTAAAATATGAAATAAAACAGAAATGAAACATGAATCTATACAGGTATCACATATCATGTCATCTACTGGTGAATCATCACATCCATAATATTGACAGTTTTATACAAGCTTCATCATGCTCTCTCAGCGATATCTCGAGGCCTACTGAGAGGGTAATGAGTGCGTCATTCAAGTTGCAATGTGTTACTGTCTGCAGGCCAAATCTATACTTCAAGGCCGATTTGAATAAAGATACAGTACAATATTATTTGTAAGATATATGCAAATATTAACATTAAAGCTTACACTGACAAATCTAGGCATGTCATATGATCACATATTTCTCTGCGAAAATGGGTATCGTGATACGTATCGAATCATGACATGGGTATTGTGATACGTATCGATTCATGAAACTTCTGTATGGTGACATTCCTACTTTTGATAGGTTGAGTCCCATCCGGGATTCGAACCCACACCCTCAGAGTCAGGCACCTAATCGCCAGCATACAAAGTCAGCCGCCTAACCTGCTCAGCCACAGCGGCTTCCAGAAAAATGGAAGTCGGACCACTGGTAGTCTAGACTGCGGACTTTGTGTCCCCAGGTGATATGGCATTGTGAATTCAGTTTGTGCTCTTTGGCGCTGGACCTCTGAAGGTTAGAATATTGATCTTCAGTAACCCATGCTTGTAAGTAAGTGGCAATTAATGGGATGGGATGGTCAGGTTAAGCTGACTTGGTTGACAAATGATATCCGTTCCCAATTGCAGATCGATGCTCATGCTGTTGATCACTGGTCTGGTCAGACTCAAATATTTACAGACCACCACCATATAGCTGGAATATTGCTGAGTGCGGCGTAAAACTGAACTCACTCACTCCCTCTTTGGCGCTGGGTAGTACAACCATACCTACGAGATTCCTCATTATAATCAGCCCTTTACACAAGCATGATACCATTCTGCATTAAGATTTGAAGATAACTCTATAGAACAATAAATATAATTCTAAGCAGAGTTTATAATGGTTGCCAAATTAAAGGTCTTTCAAGACAAATAACCAAATGCCATATAAGGCTGGACTGCCAGGACATAGTCTCCAACTGTGAGTGAGTGAGTATGGTTTAAGCGCCGCTTTAGCAATATTCCAGCAATATCGAGGAGGGGAAACCAGAAATAGGCTTCACACACACAGTGCCCATGTGGGGAATCAAACCTGGGTTTTGATTGTAGCGAGAGCATGCGCTTTAACCACTAGGCTACCCCACCACCCTGTCACGGACTGACAGATTATTGTTTCCTAAAGAATAAGATTTTCTGGCAGAGATATGTATCAATGACTTCTAATGATCCTGTGACATAATCTGAACATTGTTTGACACATTGCACACACACCTGCGTTCAGGTTGAACAGCAATAGTAACAGTTTTAGTCCATCAGTAATGCAATAACAAAACCGAAAACAATTGTCTAGTCTACTAGTAATTATGATACTTCAACTATTGGGCAGATTGACAAGGACCATAGGACCATTGCCAACTTCTGTTGCTGTTTAATAAAGTGAAGAACACCATAGTCCAGGGCAGAGACCAAAGCAAGACCAGGAGAGTCATGAATGTGCCAGGATACATTACCCAGAGGATGCAGCCGAATGCTATATCTCGTCTGAAACATGCAACATGCAGCACAATACAACATCTACAAAAAGCATCGCTCTCAGAGGGAAGCAACTTTGGTTGTCATATACTTCTGGAGTGAGTGAGTGAGTATGGTTTTTTACGCCCGTTTTAGCAATATTCCATCAATATCCGCGGTGAGGGGACACCACAAATGGGCTTCACACATTGTGCCCATGTGGGGAATTGAACCCAGGTCTTCGGTATTGTGGCCGAATGCTTTAACCACTAGGCTACCCAACTGCCCCATATACTTCTGGAACTGATGGCGTGCAGATTTGACTGACTGGAGCAAAGGCTTCAGCTTGAATTTATATCTTATTTATATATTTTATATGATTGCCCTACAATAAAGCATACAACTTTATGGATAACAACTTCTTGTTTATTGCATAGGCGGCGTTTTGATATAGATTCTTACACCTTCTTCACTTAAAAACATTTTGGCTTGAAAATGATGCAAGAATCAACCGCGCACTAAAAGCATTGGCTGTATGCAATCAACAAAGTTGTCATCCATAAACATGATAAAGAATCATATGATTTATTATTGACTCACCAACTTCTAGAATGATGATCACACAATGATTGCTCTACCTTTGATAGATTAGAAAAACAAAACACAAAAATGATATAAAATAAAAGCGTTACCTACTTGAATAATAATTGATCACATGCATGGTATGCTATCTCAAGCCAATGTAAAACAGAATTCAGGCCTTCTCAAAGGTAAATATGTATCCAAGCTGCTGTAAACATACTAGGCATGCAGAACCTCAAACAGTATCAACATTTCACCGCACAAATCAATACAAAAACTTTATGTGAACAAACTACAAACATGGCTTCACAAATCATATTTTTAAACATTTTTCCAACTAAATCAAATCTAATTGGTTTTCAAAAATCTATAAACCATGCAACATATATGTGTACCCCAGGAGCACAAACTCATGTTTGTTCAGCCATATAACATTTAATGGGTGACAATGTATTAAACTAGTTCTAATTCCCTAAAGGCAAAAAAGAACACTCATTGGCTGGATACAATAGTGTTGCTTTTCATAAACCTTTAAGTTTTAAAAATATATTAATCAGGATTTCCAATACAATTGACCTTTCCTATTTATGCTTGCAGAATAAAAGGAAAATAAACTGAATGAAATGTCTAACAATGAAAATATCAATTCTTGGCAATAAATGAAACTACTTCATTGGACTAATGAAAATTAGATTGGTTGTAATAAGAATAAGGGAATGTTTCAAACAATGAATGCTGTGGTGGCCATTTTGAATTTTTCAAAATTCAAAACTATTTCAATTTAATCTGTTTGATTGGCATTTAGAAGTTGATGAACAATATGAAAGGTAAGACACTTTATGGATGACATAGCTAGGCACATGCAGAACATGTTACGTGAAAATAATATTGCTATGTGAAGCAGACTGAGAGAAGATATTTTCAGTGCAAAAACATGGCAACATTCACTCAGGTGAGCAAATAAATTGAAATTTTGACAAGCTACAACAATGACTAATGACAAGGATCGTTCTCTGTTTCACAATCATTTACACCTCTTATCTATTCCACAATTATTGACATATTTTGTTAACCAAGTAACAATTAAAATATTAATTGTTACAATACTGAAGTGTCAGTAGAAAATATTTCTAGGTTATACTGGGCATTCTTGCAGGAATCCTATCTATTCTGTTTTCAGCGATATCAAATACTTTAACTATTAAAACAGCATATTTATCTCATTAAAAACACAGACAGCTGATCTGCTAATTAGGGAGTAACTATGGTATCATGGATGACATCAACACGAGGGAAGGTATCTAGAGTATTTTTATTGGACTTGATACTGAAATGATAACCAAGTTTGTCAATAATTTGCGTCAGCAAGATAAGATAAAAGCGTCATCCCCTTCATGCTGTGTCCTCACTGGAGCCTGCGCATCAATTATTGATCAAACTTCGGGAGAAGAAAAGAGTGCTTAAAGAACGAATACATCATAAAAGTCTGCTCTCAAGCCAAGACATGAAACAATGGATGTCTGTTTAATTTGTCTCAGTGGTTGCAGACCACGACGGTTCCATGAAAATTTGTCAAAAGTGCTTAGTATTGGGAAGAAGTAGTACATGACTATAATCAACCACAAGTTGTGGCCATGTTCTCACTGGTCAGGTGAGGTGTGGGGGTGAAAACAGGGCTAACCATCATGGCCAACACTACTGCACACATAGCATCATGCATGCACATTTATGTGCATGATGATGTGATGTGTGCATATACTAGTCGAGACTTATATCACATCTAGCCTACTGTGATACAATGCCACAGTTTTAACATAGATACCCCCACATTATTCTGACAGAGCCAATCAGTACCACAGCATACCTTGTTCATCTCATCATGCCAAGCCTCAGGCAGGGAAACAACAAGTAGCCTGTTTTAACATCTACTGGCAGGATGTGCAAGGATCAAAACATGGATCTTTCACTCCATGGGCAGGCAGCTCTCTCTGCTACCAGATGACGTAGGTGGGCAGATGGACTTTTTGTATAACTACTAGCATGACAATATTGATTCAGATTAGGTATTGTTTGGCCATGTTTGTTTCATCAGTATCTAGGTTTCACTGGAAAACAAAGTGAGTGAGTTGTACAGATTCTGTGGTACAGACAAGTGACCAGAGGCAGTGAGTGGATGTGTCAGTCCGTGCGGCTTGAGGCTGGATTTAACAATATCCCAGCTAAAGCCATGATAACATGGCAACACCTGGAATGGGTTCAACACAATTATATAACCCATGTCGGGCCTCAAACCCTAGTTTTAGTTTGAACAAGTGAACATTTGAACCTCTTGACTAATCACTGCTGATGAAAAACATACGACCATCTACCCCTTGTTCACAATGCTAGTTTGTCGTGTTCCTTACATATATACATTTCACTTCTTCCTACTTATTCCCAATATATCAAAGAGGGTCAAAAATGGATAATTGATTCATTGGATCCTTCCTGAAAATCCAACTCTTAAGGATTGATGAACTTTAAAATGATCTGTCTCTTGAAATACTCAAATGCAAAAGTACCTTATGTTTATAATATCGTTCTGGCCCCGGATTACACTTTCTCAGTAAAGCACTGATTCTAGTACTTTTGTTTGGTTGACTCCCATCCGGGATTCAAACCCACACTCTCAAAGTGAGGCATCTGATTGCCTGCAAAACAGTCAGGCAGCTAACCCACTCTGCGCTGCAGTGTCCAGTTCCTGTATGGGACTCAACCTAACAAAAGTACTAGAATCGGTACTTTACTGAAACAGTGTAATCCCAATTCTAAGATGCTTTGGTGAAAGATCAAAGGTGCCGACAGTACTTTATCAGGCGATAAAGTGCACTTTTGTATTACGTCACAATGTAATGCATTTCTAGTCTGCCCCCTCGTGTCGAACAATTTTGCATTATGTCACAATGTAAGTGGCGTCCGCGATGCATGTGAGTTGTCATCGCCTCATTACAGCCTCTTACAGTAAACTACTCCGTTGCATCCCGTTTCTTGGTTTGTAGTTGCTTCGCGCAGCTAAGGTCACTGGTGAAAACATTACGTTTATGGTTTCCGGCGTTTAAAATGTCTCAATTTGACTCACAAGTTTTCAGCAACACGGTAACTTTTATGCAATGTTTACATTCCCACAATGCAATCGTGGAATGTTGCTTGACTACTCAGCTTCATCTTGATGTACTGATCTAAACTTCACGTTGGTAGTAGAAATCACGGCGTTCATATTGCCCCATATGGTTTTACGCTAATAACAGATATAATTAAAATAATTTAGAAGATATTTAATGTGAGCCTAAACCGTCATCAAACTGTTTATCATTTGTTTTTCCTTATGCGTTAGTCTTAGCGTAGAAGTGGCGAACACATCAATAGAACAGTCGCGTCGTTTGTTTTCTGCCTTGGATTAATGTGGCATAATTATCCTTAGAAAGTATTAAATTTGGCATCTTAGAAAGAAATACAGTTAAGCTCTACCACCATGTATAGTGTAATAAAGCACACTTTAGCCCTGAACTATTCGTCCGAGTGCTTTAGCGTTATAATAGTTCAGAGGCGAAAGTGTGCTTTATTACACTATACATGGTGGTAAAGTGAACTGTATTTCTTAAATAACATGCTACATTTGACCCTGTAACTAAATGTTCTAAATGACATTGTGTATTGATGGCGATATGTGTATGTAACAATGAATGACTGAGATCAACACAACCATGCAAAGTGAGGGAAGCCAAGTGGTTAAAGTGTTAAATTTCGTCAGCCAAAGACCCAGGTTCGATTCCCCATATGGATACAATGTGTGAAGCCCATTTCTGGTGTCCCCGCCCTGATATTGCTGGAATATTGATAAAAGTGGCGTAAAACTAAACTCACTCACTCACTCACAACCATGTGAAGCACTCCCTATCTGACAAGTCCACAGCCAAAGGGATATCAATCCAGCCACAATCTGTGGCATGTTTGATCACTGTCAGAACCAAATGTAATATCAACTAGACATGCGCTCAGCTGCTAAAATTTCGAAAGCAAAACAATTCACCAAATAACAGATCATCCTTGTCTATTATCGGGAATCAATAGGCAATATGTTACTACAGTTTAGTTTTTCGCATTTACAGTTTCGATGAGGACATTACATAAGCACAAAAACATCCATGACTAATCATGGAAATATGAGTAGATGATATGTCAAAGATGGCATACAGTATTCTGGTAACTAGGGCACCAGTGAATACACTATGAAGCAAATGCAATATGTTTTCCAAATGTATAGTAACCATTCACAGAATATCTATTCATGAATACTTTATGTTTAATATCAAGGAATTAAAATAACACACATAATGTAATTGCTGAAGAACATTTCAGTGAAATGTTCTGTGAAGTGAAAAAGCAATACATCATGAACAAAGCTGCTTATAGCATGATGACAGTGCCGTAAAGGGTCACCGGCAAAATAACACAAGTTATGCTACTCCATGGAAGGGATATATTCCATTTTGTGAATATCACATAGATAAACAACAAAATACTGGCAAACAAGGATAAGTTGGACTGGTGCAGACAGGACGTTTACGAGAAGTAGGTGGTGCACGGCAATGAGCAAACCCATATGGTTTGTGAAAGGTAGAGCAGATGTAGGCTAGTGCATGTGCATTGCATGACGATGAAATTGATTCCGCGTAGCTGCACACGCCTTGCTCATAAGACTCTCACATCGATGTAGCAGGTTGCACTACACTTGATCACGGACAACTTGGGTCCCCAGATTATCATGAAAGTGTGTTAAACAATAATATATCAAATTCCTCATAAAGGTGGAATAATTATGTGTCATCACTTTTTGCAATATTTAATCCTGAAGTCATTTACAGGCATGTATTATGTAACCTGTACAAAAGGCTGCCTTTAGAGATGTTTCTCTGCAGGTTTGACATTTAACATGTTTTTTCTACATTTTCTCTCTTAAAATGTCAACAACTTACTCAAACCTCACAACTAGGTGTCATCTGCGTGCTGCTAAAAGGCTAAGGATTAACGCCATTTGTTCACAGGGGAAGAAAGTCCACAATTTCTCTAAGCATGTTGGGTTATTTTCTAAATTTTCTAGTGTTTTTAATACGACTTCCCCTTCTGTGGACCCTGTTATTGTTTTCATTTGAACATAAGCATCTGAGTACCTAATTTTGAACACTGCCACTGAAAAATAGACATGAGAACGGCAAAGCACAAAAACACTGACAATTTACCTGGGGGTCTTGTGGGTCTTTTATTTACATTGGTCTCAAAAACAATCAAAATGAAACAAAAATCCCGGAAATTTGCGGATCCGCAGACAATTCTCATGTCTGAAAATACAGATAATTAAACATCTTTGTTACCATGGTAACAATAAAAGAGAGAGATGAAACTGACTTACCTAGGTAAGCGGGTGCCTTTTCCTTGACCACGTGATTATCAACGTATGTCGTTCCAAGGGTCAAAATTGGTGTGCCTCCAGTCCCAATAAATATCTGTGCCACAACCAGTATCAACACGTACATCCAGTTCCCAGAATTCTCATCTATACAATCTGTTGAAAAATAACCTCCTCTATTTGCTCCTGGGCGGCTTGCAAATACTGACATCAGTTTTATTTGACACATCATAGCCATTGTGGGCCGGTGTATTTTGGCCCAATGATATGTGGCATTGCAAAAGTAGTGCCCCAATTCCCATGAAAATAATGCCAAAGCCAATCCATTTTGGTATATTTCTCCTGCCACCTAAATAACTTACAAAATAACAGCAACAAGGGACCCAAATTCATGCGAAGCTGCGATAAGCCCTGATATTGAACTGCCAATCTCGAACCTCTTCTCAATAGTCGTTATAACACTGTTTAGGTACCCAGTTGACAAGCTTCGTCGTGTCGTAAGGAGCACACACATGAAAAAAACACAAACAGCTTGATATTTGCGCACTGTTTTAAACACTTTGGTCGGATAGTTCCAATTCCACACTCGTTGCTCAACTTCTCCTGTCCGTGCTGCCAGTTTCCCTCTTGGTCGACACTTTCGATGTAGTCATCTTTTCCGTCTTCCCTTTCAGGAACTGAGTCTGACTGCTGATGGAGTACCAGCTGTTGGAACTCTCGAAGCTGACCTGAGGGTCAAGGCCACTTGGGCCACCCCAGCCTTCACGTACTGTGTACACTGTAGACATGGTACTGTCCGTAGTGATTCCAGAAGTTTGGTACACTAATCACACTTGTGTTTCGCAAAGTAACAGGAAAGCCTTCAATAATCTTGGTGATGTGTTTCGTATTTACGTTGTAAACTGTTGATTACACGCTTCATATGTAAAGATATATAGTTGATTTACAAAATAGTGTTATGAGATAATAATCTAGGCAAAATATAATTTGTTATATATAAATGAATATATTGGTCCAGTGGTTTTGGTCAGATAGACAGGTTTGGCTGTGGATATTGTTAGTCAGCGGGATTGGTGTGGCTGTGCAGATACGTGGTCATGGGGAGAGGAGGGTGTTGCTTTCACCTCTGCCCCATCTTTGTATTATCTGTCCTGCAAGATTGCCATTTCTGAAACAGAAGAAACAGCCATGAATAAAGCATTCATAATGTTCATCTTGAAGAGTTAAGCACAGTTGGCATCGCGATATAATGAGCAGGTTTGGATTATCTCCCTCACACATCACCACACAGTCTACTCTCACATAAATATAATGTAGTGTCTCGTTTCACACAGTATCACGAAGTGCTACAACTTCTGTAATACTTCCACAAAAGTGCTTGCCCCAGGCCTTACAACTTTACACTCATTGTGAAACCCATGGGCACAATTATGCAGCTGACAAACCTAGAAACACAATCTGGGAGACCAGGACTTGAACCCACAATCACAGGTTCCTGGTGTGTAAAGGGGCATAACTCTGCACCCCAAATAGCAGTGCCTGAGACTGCATGGTCACTTAGCACCCATTAATCAAGCAATTTCTGCATCAGACTACACAGGTTCATGTGAGATGATAGATACAGCAAGTACAGTATATATTAAAAGTAAAACAATATACATTGTACATATAAATTAGATATTAAGCATACAGCAAGCGTTTGTGTCATATTCATGAATATTAATCACTTAATTTTTAAACTGATGTCCATGATGTAGGCATACAGCTGATACCAAACATGAGACATTGCTAATGAGCGATTATGACCAAGGAAAACCGATTCAATGGTTGACAGGCGTTGATAATATTTCAACATCCTACCTGTACTTACATGTACTTACCTGTGGTGGTTGATCAGGCCGCTGAGGTACAACAATAACAACTGATTCCCAGATAACAATTTCCAAAACAGAAGCTCCGAGTTCCTGGCTACTGCTCTCCACAACAGGACCCAATCAAGTGATAATATCGACTGTATAGTGACGACCAGAATGAAACCCAATCAGCACATCAAAGTATAGATTAATGCCTTTGTGCCCAAGTTCACAAATGTTCTATGCAACAATCCCACCAACCATCAATGAACACAAATAGGAAATAATCAGCGTGATGATATTTCTGCAACAAAGCAGCAGCCGCCCTCCTCAGGGTCACAGTGCCATGGATTCAGAAGTATATAATTTGAACAGCTTTTAATCCTCTTTTTGCTCATTCAATTACGTCATGCGATTTCAGAGACAATCTGGAATTCATCAGTCCGCGAGGAGAGCTCCATATGCAAACTCCACAAAACAATAGGTATGCCATGTTGTATAGTCACTCATATTTACCAAATTTAAAACATTCATGATAAGCATGCTTATATATGCATCACACAAAGGGGATTATTGATTTCAGGGCGGATACCATTTGGATGGGCGTGGCACTCTGCCATCTGGGAAACGATGCCAATCCAATCTCCAATCATTAGGTTGTCAAACAGTCAATGCTCTGTTCATTTCCAAAACAGTGTTATAAATCCGCCATTTGTCTGTGAGCATCACTGAGCACAGATTGTTTACATGCCCACACATACAGTTTATACGGTGCTAGAAATATAATATTGATGAAACTAAACAAAGCACATCAAATATCGGTTGGAAATGCGATAGTATGTTATTCAGCAATAGAATGTAAGGATTCACTCCATGGTTATAACTAAAGTATATGAGGGTATAATGAGTTATTGTCATCAGTCAATTGTACCACGCCAACAGACTGGTTCCACTGGGAAAAGGTTTACTTCCAAACTTGTGGGGGCGGTAGCCTAGGGGTTAGGGTGTTAGCTCATCATGCTGAAGACCTGGGTTCGATTCCCTACATGGGCACAAGCCCATTTCTGGTGTCCCTCGCCGTGGTATTGCTGGAATATGGCTAAAAGTAGCATAAAACCCAACTCACTCACTCACTCTAAAACTGTCCCTAGGTAACGCAGTTTCTACTACAGAGAATGCACATGCGGCTCAGCTATGTTCAGGTTGGCTTGATTTTCGTATAATGACAAATATTTGACATAAAGAGGGAATATGGTTGTTAAGTTTTTGTCCATTTTATTACAACCCTTGGTTTGAGATTAGCACACCAGAGATGAAGCATGTTCAGAGTCTCTGTAACGGCTAACAGCATCAAGGGAAGGTGAGGAGGTAAGTCAGCGTAACATTACTTTGAACAGTACGGCAGTTATATCACGGCATGCCATCTTTATGTCATCTGTATGTTGCAGATGTTTACTACTTTGCTGAGGGGCAGTGGGGAAGCCTAGTGGTTAAAGCATTCGCTCGTCACGCCGAAGACCCAGGTTCGATTCCCCACATGGGTACAATGTGTGAAACCCATTTCTGGTGTGCCCCGCCGTGATATTGCTGGAATATTGCTAAAACCGGTGTAAAACTAACCTCACTCACTCACTCACTCACTCACCATTTTGCTAAAACCCTCAAGCTGGAAACACCACAAACACAATCAGGGTCAATCAGGTAACAAACCCACCATCATAGCTATCCCAGGAGATATTGCTGTTTAACAAACCTTGGCAGACCATTATGACCACATTGGTTACAGTGACATCACAATCAAATGACATCAATGATCATTCTGTTGGTTACCAATACTTTTTCCATTTAAGACTGTTACAAACGGTAACACATTGACTTTGTCATCCAAAGTATCCAAAAAGAATCTCACCCATATGTCATTCGCCATAAAATATATCTCTACTCCATGACAAATGTTAAAAACCCTGAGGCTTGATATATGATATCAGGGCTCCAGATAATGTTTCAACATCAGGAGTACGTACTCCTTATTTGTTCAATATAGGAGTACTGGAAAACCTTATGTGTATATTTAGAGTACTGAATGGAAATTAATGGAATATCAGTAATCTTGTGTTTCGTTTCATATATGCACCACAATATTGCTACTCTTGTGTTAACAGGTCAATAAATAATAAAACAATACTTTGTTTCAGATAAATACGTCTGTAAGTGATTCTAAGACCGTACACCATTGCTGTGGTGCGTATCTGCTACGTTTTTTAAATTATTTCCCACCGTATCGTGCATATTTTTATCCGATTTTTTATTTGATACGGCCCTTATCTGGAGCCCTGTGATATTGATGTATGACATATTAACATCAACACACGTCAATACATATTCATACTGGTCAACAAGCCGCAGAGTTTACTTGTGTCGACATGCAGGCATATATTTGATCTAAAAAGACACATGGGAGATATTTTCTAATCTGGTCCTTCAACAATACCATCGGTGAGCAGAGTACACAAGCACACTGCAAGGTCCACCAACATGAAGATAGTACTAACGAAATGTATGACCTTACATGACAGAGTCACGACACAGGGAGAGATGTATCAGCTGCAATTCTAGCATCATGAGTTGAAAGATAACATAACTTCGACACTGTACACTACCTGCCTGTTGATGCCTAGCGAGGATTCTAGTGATGGTAGACACATAAAGAGTCTTGCCACTGCAGTTGAGGTTGAGATTGCTTATGTCTTCCTAACAGTAATGCCTCTCTCAGAGGTTCAGTTAATCAAACCAAATTTCTTTTCCTTTTTCACAGTTGAATGTGATTTTTGGGGTGTTTTTTGTCATTGTAACCATGAAGGTTTTACAAAAGGGAAAACACACATTTTTTCATGTCATTTGCACTGCAAGTAAAAAACATGATGGAACGAGGGTATTCCCAAATTGAATGACGCAAACAATGAACGGTATTTTTTCTTGAAATTTCTTTTTGTCCGTTTACATTTGTTTTCAGAAATTATTCTTGTAGGTATTTCACAAAGAAAAAACTTGACTTGAATTTCTTTTTACAGTTAAGTATACATCATTCGGCTTTGTGATGTTTTATCACATAATTTCACCTTTTCATTGGTTAAGTTTACTACATGTGTCTGTTCACCTGAAGTGATACAATGTAGTTTCTTTACAGTGCATAATACTTGGAAAGAAACAAGTTTAAGGTTGGAGTGCACATAATGTTCGTGGGTGCATGATAGTCCAGAAAGTACGGCCAAAATCATTTAACAAACAGTTACTTCTACAGGGACAATCAGGGACAATAATACATATTTACAGGACACTGTTCACTGTGACCAATAAACCTTGAAACCACACTGATGGCTTGTCAATTTGTCTTCAAATGATTAATTCTCTCACATCAACCACAGACAAATAACTAAATACGCTTCAGAGAAGTCCAGCTTTACAGCTCATTATAATCATTGTAAAAATTCTTTCTTACCATAGTGAAACAATGGTCACTGTGAGATTATCCCAGAGTAGTGATACACGGCGTGGTACGGCAGTTATCACCCACTTGAGACACTATTCCAGTACTTCCCGAGGTGCCTGTCACACACACATCCTTCCTTTCCCTTCTCCTCATAGACACTTACACATCATGACATGTCAAATTTCATGAATTTCAAATATATGTTGCCTTGACATTTTGCAGTTATATATCTGATTATTTTTCATAATCTCTCCAATCCAAGTGAGAACTTTGATACATATGAGACAAGAGTGTCTGAGTCAGCTTGTGCCATATGTCATTAGAAAAATTATTACTTTTGATGAAATGTATAACAGCTTAGAGCCTTGCTAAACACAGGCACATGGTCTTTTTAACATACAAATTTAACTTTTACAGTGTTCTGCCATGTTAGATGCGTTGACAACAATAACACAATGAAACTGTGGATCCATTCAGCCCCAGAATCCCCATGTGAGACAAACAGTCGGTCCTAAAGATCCATTCAGCCCCAGAATCTCCATGTGAGACAAGCAGTGGGTCCTAAAGATCCATTCAGCCCCAGAATCTCCATGTGAGACAAGCAGTGGGTCCTAAAGATCCATTCGGCCAAAGGAATCCCCATGTGAGACAAACAGTGGGTCCTAAAGATCCATTCAGCTCCAGAATCCCCATGTGAGACAAGCAGTGTGTCCTAAAGATCCATTCAGCTCCAGAATCCCCATGTGAGACAAACAGTCCTAAAGATCCATTCAGCTCCAGAATCCCCATGTGAGACAAGCAGTGTGTCCTAAAGATCCATTCAGCCCCAGAATCCCCATGTCAGAGACAAGCAGTGTGGATCCTATCCATTCAGCCCCAGAATCCCCATAGGATTAAGCAGTGTGTCCTGAAACAAGCAGTGGGTCCTAAAGATCCATTCAGCCCCAGAATCCCCCCATGTGAGACAAGCAGTGTGGTCCTAAAGATCCATTCAACCCATGAATCCCCATGTAGAAACAAGCAGTGGGTCCTACCATTCAGCCCCAGAACCCCAGACAAGCATGTCCTAAAGATCCATTCATCCAGAATCCCCATGTGAAACAAGCAGTGGGTCCTCTGGCTCCATTCAGCCCCAACCCATGAGGTCGGGTTTAGAATCCCCATGTGAGACAAGCAGTCAGGGATCTGGGTTGACACATGTCCATTCAACCCCAGAATCCCCATGATTATTTACAGAGAAACAAGCAGTGGGAAACTAAACCTACCATTCAACCCCAGAATCCCCATGTGAGACAAGCAGTGGGTGGATCCTACCGAGAACCCATGTCAGAATCCCCATTGTAGAATCCCCAAGCAAGTGGGTCCTACCATTCAGCCCCAACCCCAGAATCCCCATGTGAAACAAGCAGTGGGTCCTACCATTCAACCCCAGAAATCCCCATGTGAGACAAGCAGTGGGTCATACCATTCAACCCCAGAATCCCCATGTGAGAAACAAGCAGTGAAACAAGCAGTGGGTAAAAGATCCATTCAGCCCTAGAATCCCCATGTGAGACAAGCAGTGGGTCCTACCATCCAACCCCAGAATCCCCATGTGAAAATAGCAGTGGGTCCTACCATTCAACCCCAGAATCCCCATGTGAGACAAGCAGTGGGTCCTACCATTCAGCCCTAGAATCCCCATGTGAGAAGATCCATTCAGAATCCCCATGTGAGACAAGCAGTGGGTCCTACCATTCAACCCCAGAATCCCCATGTGAGACAAGCAGTGGGTCCTACCATTCAACCCCAGAATCCCCATGTGAGACAAGCAGTGGGTCCTACCATTCAACCCCAGAATCCCCATTAGTGAGCCAAGCAGTGGATCCTACCATTCAACCCCAGAATCCCCATTGGGGCAACTCAGCCCTGGAATCCTCAAGGGAAAGGTGTTAATATAATTAGCATCAAGTTATCATTGCAATCCAATAATAGTTTTTGTAATCACATTTCCCTCTCCATTTGTCTGTGACGGCTATGACAGAATAATGGCTGTGCAGACCAAGCATCCTCCTCAGTCTGGTGCCAAGATATGGCAGCCTGCAGAACAGTACTGTGGCAAAAATGGTACGCTGTTCCTGACAATAAAATCACACTAGGCCAGTGATCAAGTAATCAGCTTCTTTCGGCTTTACACAAAAATTGAGATTAATTGAATGATTGAACCTAAATTAGAATCATTGCCTGAAAGAATGAAAAATGTGATGAGACCAATAAATTCTTAATTGGTTGATGAAAGAGACCAACTAAGTTGTTCTGATCTGTAGCAGTGACGTGCTACCTCACAACACTTGTACACCCTTGGATGGAACTGTTGCCAGATAACAGACAGCTTATGATCCTGAAAATCAATCAGTCAATGAAACAGTGACTAAAAAAAACGTCAAAAGCGATAATGTCCCTCTAAGTCCACCAGTATACATCATCCTAGTCACCAGGGTACCTCATTAAGGAGTAGAGAATGATTAACTGGAACATCAACGCCATAATCGACACGTCCGCAGTGAGCCCACCCTGTCTTAATTCACTTGATATTGATCAGCCATGAGGAACCATACAAGTAGAAAGCCATGACCAAACTCAGACAACTTACCTACGTAAATTGCTGGTAGAAATTATTAGATTACCTCCAAATGAACAATGTCTGCCATACACAATGTAGTGAAGAAACACCAGCGTAATACCCTCCACTGAAGAGGGCTGGGACCCACACAACGCCATCTACACATTACGTATCACATCCTCCAGAGATACCCCACAAGAAGAACCCTAGCTAGTAATTTCTGTAACAATCTTAATACAATACGATTCTGGTAAGATAATCAAGTTACATTCTATATATAGAAAGAAATGTCTGAAATTAGATCGCCAATTTAAACAATATGCTTAGCTGCATATACGTCATTGCCTGTGAAGCTGTGAGCTTCTAATTTTGAAAGGTAATCATGTGTTGGTGCTGGAGGGAATTTCGGACATTGGTCTGATAATTCTTCAACTTATAGGTCATCTTCATGGCTTGATGGGTCACTGTGAAATGCTGGAGAATAAGAAACAACAGCTTTCAATGTTTTATCTAACCCCCATTGTTTCCGTTACTGAAGCCACTTCGGTCACATTCAGTGTTCACCTGTATAAGGTAAACAGATAAACAGGTAAACTATTCAAATCAAAACAGCAATAAATATATCTATCAGTGTTAACTTAAGGCCTTTTTAAGTGGGATTTGCATGCTAACGCAACAGGTAAATAGGGAAAATGGTTGGTGAAATATCCACTGAAAATGCAAAATGCTTTCCCCCAACAATACGACTATGTAGAAGGGGTGAGCTTTGTACAGACAATAAGTTTTGATTCCGTTCAAAAGCAAAGCAGTCAATGATGAAAAGAGCATACCAACCAATCCAAACTGGTTTACAGAAGGATGGTCCTGTTATATCAACACCTGGTTATACATAGTGTTATATCTTGCTCATGTGTTTAATCAGTATTATTCAATATCATGTACAATGATTAATTCCAGCGGAATGTACCTCAACAACATCGATCAAAATATCAACAATAATCAATGCTCAACTGTCCAGCTATGGTTTGCCTTTCTCAAACATTGAAATACAACACAACTACATCAATTAATGAGCAGAGATCTGTCTTCCGGGTGGTCAGATGACTAGATCACAATGGCCGCCGGCTGCCTGAGGGAGCAGACGTGTAATGATGGCCTTACAGGACATGTTCCCACTGGAGGCCCCGCGACAGTTGTCTCCTATGGATGCCCAAGGCCCCAGCGGGAATCTTCAGGGTGATCAAAACAACCTCAAAAAAGTACTGCTTCCAATCACATGTCAGACTCACACTGCGATGTGATTCCACATGCTGACTTCTGACAGAATAAAGATGAACACTGAGCAGCACATATGTACGCTACAAAACTGCTGACTGCTTTCATTCAATGGGGACGCCATACATGTTGTACTGAGTGGCATATTCATGTCCTTTTCCACATACACTACTCTCCATTATGCTTAGATGATGACGATGATGATGATTATTGTGTGCCTCCTCGTGTGTATCTGCTTGTGTGTTTGTTTTCCTTCGTCAGTAACTGTGACTCATGCTTATCTGGCATTTCAAGGTTAGTTTCAGTCTCAGTGATCAAATGGTGATGGAATTCAATTAGATAATTTCAGGCCTGTTTTCACATGTTATTGTGTTGTGTTATGAATGATCAATTCCCCAAAAGGAAAACAACAGCAACACATCCATGATGATTGTACGTCTGTCATGTTGATTTTGCCATGACAGCATGGTGTAAACAATTCTGTCAATTACAGTTTTAAAGTCTACATCAGTTGGACAAATTAATGAGTGAATGGACTGTTTTAGCTCTACTCTATCAGTACAATATCACAATGTGTCAGCTTACAATGCTGCTCTTAGTAGTCTGTCATACAGGCCCTGAAACAAATATACCTAATGCAGCCTATGTACATCTTGAATATATGGCAAGTCTCAATTACCACAGTTTCAGAACGAAAGTCTCTGGGATCTTATTTATTATATATTATGAACATAATTGAGGAACTGTTTTTTCTGTAAAATATGTTCCTTTTAGAGAATATATGTTAGCGTCCTGTACAGTGGGAGAAAGCCCCCAGTGTTGTAGTATACCATTCTGTGTTGAAAACATGCCTGAAGCATAGATCACTGTAGAGTTGACCTGGGAACATGTTTGCAGCAATGATCAGCTTGGTGTCTCAATGGTTACAGAGTGCATGACTGACATGCCATCAGTACCAATCACGACCGTAGGCAATGACTGGAAACATACCATCAACACAACTCCTCAATGACCGTTGGTGAAAAGAATTTCAATAAGCACTGCGCAGATGGTACAGTTGACTTAGTAACATGCCATCGGTACAGATCAAAACTGTACAGAGGCTTTGAAACTTACTATTAACACAGCTCCCCACTGCAAAGTTGGCATGGAAACATGCCTGCAGTACAGATCAGTACTGTAAAGATGGCATGAAAACATGCCTGCAGCACAGACCAGCACTGTAAAGATGGCATGGAAACATGCCTGCAGCACAGACCAGCACTGTAAAGATGGCATGAAAACAAGCCTGCAGCACAGACCAGCACTGTAAAGATGGCATGAAAACAAGCCTGCAGCACAGACCAGCACTGTAATGTTGCCCTTAGACTAACGCTTAGTCTCTGAAAACATGTAATTTTGATTGTAACAAAAAACCCATTTAAATTTAAAAGTCCCAGTGAGTTGGGAGATTCACCTGGGGAAATCTAGACTTGCTTCATTTAGGGTTTCATCATTGCAGGAAGTGCTAGGCACATGGGAAAATAATGTGGTTGAGGGACTGTGAGACAGACTATGGTGACCTGGAAACATGCTGGCAGCAGCATCAGCATGGTATCTCCATGGTAGCATGGTATCTCCACCGTTTATCATGAGTAAGTGTGTCAGGGATGTGGGCAGAGGCTGGAGGGTGGAAGAAGGGAGCTCAGACTCCAGATACTGGGGGTGAGGTTTTGGGGGTGGGGGAGGGTGAGATGATGGACAGGGCTTTGGGAGATGTGGTGGAAAATGGGAATATTATTGATTGGGTTGGAGATGAAAGAGAAAGAAGGCCATATTAAGTAACACATTTTGATTGCTTACATTTGGCCCCAACCAACCCTAGCTAAAGTAAGTCCATATCAAATACAGCAAAACCCCTAACACCTGGACGCAACAGACATCGATCAGAAGGTAGTTCATTTAAAATTTTGTTTGTATATTTGGTGTTTGTTTTTTCAATCTTAATTTTCTAGTTGATAATGTTTTTATACAAAAGAACTGATGTAACCATGGCTAGTGGCAACATTTGTCCTATTGCTCAAGCACACTAAGGCTATAGTGAAACAATTTCATGGTATTGCATAATATTGCATTAACAAGAAATATTTCCAGAAGTTTTTAACTTGTTCATAGCTTCACCGAACTGATCATATATGCGCTGTACCAGACATGGCTCTCATCAGGACTGCTGACCAAATGAAAACAGGGAAACCAAAGAATTAGGTTTCACAAATTGTAGCTACATCCCATCATGACCACTAAAATGAAAAACAACACCATCAAACACTGTCACAAACTCAGATATAGAACACATAGATAACGGTAACCTTGAAAGTAGAATCCAGGCCAAAAATAACGCTGATAAATGCTGTAATTAGGATTTGAGATGAACTTATCTGAACAGTAAACAATACTTATTTTATATTGATTATAGAGTATCTTTGGGAAGAAAGCTACAACTTTATTCAACTGTTCAGTAGGCTCTGACTGGACAAGCAATAGCTCATTGGCTGTGTTGGTAATAATCTGACCAATCGTCACAGGTGCCATGATACCACCAAGTATCAGGGGGTGAGGGTTACAATGGCTCTATCAGCTCAGATGCTCATAAACATGATAAGAGTATGTAAGACTGCTGGACAAAACTTGGCACTTTCGCTGTCTAAATGACATACTTTGTGTAACACTATTTGTAGTAGCAATTTCGGTGGCTGAGTCGGTCAGACGGTTGACTTTGTGGCATTAAAATGCCATTCAAGTGGGTTTGAATCCTGAATGTGACTCAACCCTAAAATGTTCCAAAATTTGTACTTTACTGAGAATGTGTAATCCAAAATCAAAACATGTTATGTGTAAATGCTTTTAAAATGTCCTGTTTTCATATCTTCACAGATAAAATCATGCTTAGTGTCAGAAGTCACATTTCTTAATTCACTAGAATATGAGAATCCTCCCAGTGATAAACTGTTAAAGCATTACTACATCATTAAGTGAGGGCAATGTTCAATATCATTGTCACACTGATTGTTCACAGAAAATATGTTGAATAACCCTTTAATCAAAGAACCTGCTTCAACATTGGACAATTGAGTGAGTGAGGGAGTTAAGTTTTGAGCCGCACTCAGTCTGAACCAGACAATCCAGTGATCAACAGCATGAGCATCGATCTACGCAATTGGGATACTTTGGACAAGTACATTTTGACAGTTTACTTTTCTGCACACAACTGATCAGTTAAGCACAAAAATATTATTTTGCCACCATTTTGAACATCTAATTCCAACACAGGCTGTCCATGTGCTGTCATGTGCTCAGTGACCAATACACACTAACTGTTCCACTACTGGGGACTATATTTAGGTCTACATATATCACAAAGGTTCACTGTTCTTTATAAAAGATGTGAAATTATTCTAGGTGAAAATAAGCGCTAATCTAAACATTCGATGAAATAACAAACAACTCAGTGTATTGTTTATACATCAGCTGACGTGGTAGAGAGAATGAACAATACAGCTGTTATATCACAGCACGCCAGGCTGATACGGGAGGAATACCCACTAGTATTGGTATCACTCTACTAGGCTGTAGCGATTTAAATTTCAGATTTATCCAAGATGATCCTTCTTGTAGTAGTGGATATGACATTGAGTCTACATTATTTATTCCTATGTTCGAATTATTGCAACATTAGACCGACATGTTATGTTTACATCAAGCTTCTTGATAGCAACACTGTGTTGTTTAGTGATGATAACCAATATAATCATATGTACATGATCAAACTAAAATTATTGATTAAGTATGTAATTATATTACCCTCATGAAAAGATTTTGCTAGGCTGATTTAATATATATCAATTATCATAATGTATTCCATTATAAAATTTACATTTCCCTTATCTTTAGGATAGTTGTAGTAGCTCGTACTGTCTACTGTATCATGGTTATTTCAATTATTTACAGTACTGAAAAGGCCCAAGGCCTTACAACATTTTAACATTCAGCAGCAAAGGGTGCAATAGGCACTTATTCATTGTTATTTGTAAGGGTGAGGTCCCTATATAGGTTTTTCTATGCCTGTCAATCAATCACATTTTATTCAGAACTATATGTTGTTTTAACCACAAGCGTAGGTATATTGTTGACAAACAAGAACTACAATCAGGTTGAATTTGAATTTGAACCCATGTGTGCCAAAGGCATGCAGCTCTGGACAGCAAATTATGTCACTGACTGAGTTTGGTTTTACCGCTTTAAGCAATATTCCAGCAAGAGTGGGGCACACCAGAAATGGCTTTATGATGTGGGGATTTGATTTGACAGCCAACGCTTTAAACTAGGCTGCTGAACAAATTATGTCACCATGAGGAGTTGTTTAGAATGATTAGACAGGTGTAAATGTGCTGAACATGTTGAGGATGTAATCAGTGGACTTAATACACCTCACCAACTCATGCAAAACTGAAAACTCTGAATACATGGATATAAGTCACTGAGGTAGAGAAAAAGTAAACACATTCTCTAATACCTGGGGAAATGAGTAAATTAGGCCAGTCATGACAGGCACCTCAACAGGCTCAAATTCACAAAATAAAATTCTTTCCAGATTAATTTCAAATTCATAGCATACAGACAAATGTAATAAAACTTAGTCATTACTTGTAACGATCCGTTCGCGTATCAAGTGAATCGAACCCTAAACTTTCATGAACTCAATACGATATTCATGATCCACAGAATTGAATATTCATGAATACTGGACAAAGGAGTGTTATCTTGGTTATTACTTGAATTTGGGTGTAATTTAATTTAAATTTAAATTTAAAGTGAGATATGCAAGATTAGAATACATCTAAGCCATCAGGATAATTCTTCACACTCATGTATATTTATTTTGACAGTAATATGGTCACCAGTTGTTGTGATGATAAATATAACTGTCACCATGGTCAAAACATGTCAATGGATATATTTTGTTATTGATTCACTGAATATAAAGAATCATACTTCAGCTGATGCCTAGTTGTTGTATTTAATACCCAATAGTCGTGTTATATCATATTCATCTCACAGTGGATTCAATACATCCCCAAACATTACAAATATCATCAGGCACCGAAACACCCATACCTTTCCTTACAAATATATTCATCATTTCTAACAGTATCTTCATACAGTGAGCCATGAAGGTCAGGTTAGAATTGATCTTCAGTAACCAATGCTTGTCGTAAGAGGCGACATACGAGATCGGGTGGTCAGGCTTGGTGACTGGGTTGATAGGTCATCATATCCCAATTGCATAGATCAATGTTCATGCTGTTGATCCCTGGATTGTCTGGTCCAGATTTGATTATTTACAGACTGCCGCCATTTAGCTGGAATATTGCTGAGTGCGGCGTAAAACTCAACTCACTCACTCACTCTTCATACAGTCTCTGTCCAGTATTAAAAGGCAATGAAAAGAAATCTCACTGATCATGTCTATTAAAGTCTCAAATATCATATACGACTTATGGATCTTTTCAATGCCAACAGCAGCAGGCTCAAACAGATGTGACAGACCTGACCAAGAAAATACAGCCAACGACAGCCAATCCATCAACCAGAAAACTCAACAAAATAATATCCTTGTGTATCCAACTGTAGTGTTCTTGATTATCGCAAGAACATCTGTAATACATGACACTAACTTATGAAAGACACCTTTATCCCAAACACAAACCATCGTGTGATCCAATCTGCTTTGTTACAGTAAATACTGCAGTCCAAAAACGTATGACGTCCAAAAACATGGTCCAACACAATTGAGTGAGTGAGTTTAGTTTTACGCCACTTTTAGCAACATTCCAGCAATATCACAGCAGGTGGCCACCAGAAATTGACTTCACACATTATACCCCCGTAGGGAATTGAACCTGGGTCTTCAGCATGACGAGCGAACACATTAACCATTAGGCTAAACCACCGCCCCTAATCCACCACTAACTTGAAATGTATAAGGACATGTTTGATATGTAAGATAACGGTTCTAGTATACCTTTCCCAGATATATATTGTAGTATGCATGCTACAAGTGTTCATGATTCCACCTGTTCATACAATATAATTTGGGAAGAGGTGTAATGATTAGAAAACTCAAAACCCACCTTACCACTTTCCTCACAACAACAAAAATATAATTAGGGCAGTAAATGTCCCCAGTTCATTTTACTTCGGATAACAATTGGATTAGAAGATCTTACTATAACTGTGTGAGTTAGTGAGTTTAGTTTTATGCCGCACTCAGCAATATTCCTGCTATATATATGGCGGCACTCTGTAAATAATCGAGTCAGGACCAGACAATCCAGTGATCAACAGCATGAGCATCGATCTGCGTAATTGGGAACTGATGACATGTGTCAACCAAGTCAACGTGCCTGACCACCTGATCCCGTTTGTTGCCTCTTACGACAAGCATGGGATACTGAAGATCAATATTCTAACATGAACCTTCACTTCCATTTTACTATAGGAGTGAGTGAATGAGTCGGGCTGGAATCATCTTTGAACAAGTTATATCACAAGTTACGTCACCGGGAAGCCTGAAGTGAAGCAGGTCTATGATGGTCACCACTTAGTGTTAAACCAACAATCAGGTATAAGACAAAATATTATGGATGTCAACTGGATGTCAGGTGAATGGCGAAGGGGCAAGGAAGAGCCCAGAAATGTTGTGTATAAGATGAAGTTGACATCCATAGCATTTTGCCTTATACTGGAATACCAACCTGTATAATCCTCTCAAAAACCTCATAATCAGGTGTTTGGTAGTGATCAGGATTTTAATGATCATAGACACATGCCCAACAGACACGACAAATTGAAGGATTTTGAAGACTGGGCCAGCATGATCCCACTAAACAAGCAGTGGTAGATAAGTTTCTTCCACTGTGTCAAGTTTCATCATCTTCAGTATTGTTCCTAGTCATATTATGGGTCTGTGTCCTTGAAACTAAATATATCTGTGACAAAATGGCAGTACTGAAGGAAACATGTTATTCCAGCTATTGTACCACAAATGAAAATGTATAGATAGACCAAAATGATACAAGCCTTCCATTATGTTATTATAGGAAAATAATAAGCTCACATGTTTCTGTTTACTGGATATTTTTATGCATCTGATCATTTTGTTTTCATGAAATAATAACTTCCTTCATTATGTTTATCAGGGCTAGGAAATGTGTGTGACTACTTATGGCCATAAAGCAGAACAATAGTTGGGTTCAGAAGGGACCCGCTGTGGTGGTTATAAACACTACCTTGGTCTGGGGATACAGTGTGATATACACCAGGCTTACACAGGAAGATACTGGAGCACAACCCATATATCAGATAAGATGGTCACCATAATTAACTAGGCTTGCTGAAAGTAGGACCAACCTCACAAGGCTGGAAAATATGTACCACCTGGAGTGAGTGAGGAAGTGAGTGAAGTGAGTGAGTGAGTGAGTGAGCGAGCGAGTAAGATAAATAACCAGGTAATATAAGCCTCATTATGTAACACTGGTAATAACCAGGCAAAGTAGTTGTTGACAGCATATGCACCTATCATTGCTGCCACTGGCTTCTCTATTTTCAGTTCTTAAAAGTAAGGGAATTGTTTGGCCTTAGAATACCACTGACTGACTGAGTTTAGTTTTACGCCGCTTTTAGCAAATTTCCAGCAATAACACGGCGGGGGACCCTTTGAATACCAAGTATTAATTCCTATGTATGGATATTATGTACATACAGTACAACAATGCACAATACTCAGTACAATATTTGCAAAGCAGTTAAGTAATGGCTTCAAATGGGATTCCAATATGGCTGCTGACGCACACATATTCACACCGGTATCACCATAATTTGAACATCCTTTTTCTAAACAAGTAGTTCCTGAGTATTTCAAGCTGACCAGACAGATCATCGGGTTCAACTGGTGGAAGAAAAGTGTTGGCCTGGCTGAACCAAATTAAATCAACTGAAAAATGTACATGTATCATGTACATGTTTGGAATTACTTAACATCATATATGTATAAAACTATTCAATAAGTATGCAAATGATTAGTCTGTCAAAGAAACCCTGAAACTCATATATCCAGTACAACACATGAAAGTCTATACTATATAGCGAAATAATATAAGAACTATTTTTTATGTAAAATATGTTTATTTCAGAGACAATATGTTAGTCTAGTAAAATGTCTTTGCAACTGGTCCATTGTACGACTTCTATTAGCCATTTTTATGTTTTTGTGAGAGTTGAGGAACAACCAGATATCTAATTACAAACATTTACTGAAACTTTATAACACACTGACAAAACTGGCTTTTGGAAGATCGTAACACATAAAAATGCTCCCAATTCTTTTACAAATATCATGTTTTATGTTAGGTAACTGTGGACATGAATGTTATCTCATTCTCAAACAACAAGTACAAGGCTGCTCTCATCCACAGACAACAAAATCTCCACAGATGGGTCCATGTGTTTAAAGAAAGGATGAAATTCTGTTGATGAATGTTTACTTATCTTGAGACTAAAATTTGATCAAACACATTCAAGCCATGCATCGAGGCCCGAGAATATTGCAACATGAACAGAAGAAAGTCTTGTCCACACAGAGAATACAAATCCCTGCCTCAATGGCTACTGGCCCCAACTCTGCCACGGCCATGACCTGTCTGTATGCTGCTAATCTAAAGCACTTGGAGCCACCAACACAAACGACAAAACAAACAACTTCGACTTTGGGATTTTCATCATAATCTTCTTTATGACTTGTGTTTCAATGTTTACTGAGCTACTGTAAGTTGCATTGAGTTGTTCTCCGCGTTCATTAGGGATATAAACCAACAAGTGAATACTTTCACCAGCTATTTCCACACCTCCCTTCAGATTGAGTTGACATGGTTTAACCAAGTCAGTACAGAAGGTAACCGACACTCGGAAATTCAAGATTCTTTCTTTAAAGAGGGTTTCTAAGTAATACATGCTGACCAGACAAATGCTGGGGTTCACCAGTCGCAGAAAAATGTTGGCATGGCTGGATCAAACGAAATTCCCTGAAAACTCTACATTTATTATGTATATATTTGAAATTGATTAGTATCGTCTGTGTATGTGACTATTCAACAAAGTTTAGTCAAATTGACCACAGGCGGTTTTCATTAAGTCAAACAGCAACCAGTCAAACTATAATGTAAACTCCACTCCAAACAAATCTAAACAAACAACACATTGCATCCACATGGCAAGTGTTGTTCTTAGTTACCTCCCTTGCTTTCCACCCAGGTGCTATTCACCTGGTAACATATGACAATAAGAACCACATTCTGAGATCAAACTACCTTGGCATCCCTTATCCAGCACTGCTAATACTGCAATAAAAATCTACACACAAAATACTTTTCTTAAAACTCTCCCATCCAAACTTCATTTATTCAGGAACCTGAATCTAACAGGTGTTATGAAAGATCTAATTTGCTCCAACATAACAGAAATGTGGTGATAACTGAGACAGCACATTCTAATTGACTAATGAACCATTAATATAAACAGTATATTACAGGGGAGTACCGGTATAATTGCCTCAACATGCTCAGGTCAACTAGCTGAAACTGGTTGAAACCAAACTACAACATATACATGATATAAATCTCCATAATGCTTTACAAAGAATATTATGTCTTTTCCATTTTTCTCTCCCAAGAAGTAAAACAAAATGTTGAACAAATCCCATTACACAGAACAAAAACATTTACAAGCACTAATCCTAAGGACACACACCATAATGCCTCAACAAATGTTTTATCTCTGAAAATATATAAGTTTTAAGGAATCAACTAAGTCCATTTAAGCTGAAAGGAGATCAGAGATTCAGAACTGAACCTGTCCAAAACCTAGACTTTTTCAGTTAGGTTTCAGTGGAAGAGACAATTATATTGTTCAGGGACTAAGAGGCACTCTACAAAAAGCATGACATTTTCCCATGGTAGGCTGGCAGCAGTTCCTATCCTCTTCCCAGTAATTCCACCTTCATGATATATAATGAAGATTAACATATGTGATTGGGCAGTCAGTGAGAGGATCAGTCACCACTTCATTATTAATTAAACATACCATTTACTGGGCTACCACATCAGTATGGAGGTGGAGTTACCACTTCTCAGTACATAAGGACAGTCAAACTCCAGGAATACCACTAACCTGTATTTCATTGACATTGTTGTTTGGCTGGCAATTAGTGCTGTAACCATGGTAACTCTTGCCAACATGGACAGAGAGATAATAGAACTAGCTGGAACTTGAAGATGAGCCTGTTGCATGCCATCAAATTGCTAATTTCTCGAAAAAAATTCTTGTTCACGAAAGTGGCAACTAACCAGAATGCGAAACCTGTTGTTCTTCACCACAGTGGTCAACATGATCTCAATTCACACCATGTATCACCGAATATGAAGAAAGGTTTTGTTCCTACAGAAGTCTACTGGATAACATGGTCTGTATATCATAAACGACCTCCTGGAACACTATTCCTGCAACAGCACAGTGTATCAGCTTGCTGCGGAAGCACAGACCACAGTGAAGCAAGACATTTACAAGCTTGATGAAACCTGCCAGCACGGGGAGAAACCCAGAACCAGAGCCAACCTGGGTTTTGAACCCTCATCATTGGGGACGGCAGGGTAGCCTAGTAGTTAAAGCAATCACTTGTCAACGCTGAGGACCTGCATTCTATCTGCAACATGTGTACAATGTGTGAAAACCATTTCTGGTGTCTCACACCATGATATTGCTGGAATATTGCTAAAAGAGGCGTAAAACCAAACTCGCTCACTCATCACAGATTTCTTGCACACCTATTGGACATAAACCTGCAATTGACTGTTGTGTCCTGAGACACCAGATACTTGAGTTGTAGGGGGCACAAGGTTTCTTACTGTGGGTATCCCATAGAGTGAGTGAGTACTGTTTCACGCCGCTTTTAGCAATATTCCAGCAACATCACGACAGGGAATACCAGAAATGGGCTTCACACATTGTATCCATGTGGGGAATCGAACCCGGGTCTTCAGCATGACCAGCGAATGCTTTAACCACTAGACAACCAACCAGCCACGTATCCCAAAGAGAAACATGAACAGTGATGAAGGTCCAGGAACAGTATTTCCACGTTACATAAGATTGAGCACATTCTGAAGACATTAGTTAAAAATGAATAACAGGTCCACAAAATGAAACTGTGTATGATACTGTTTAAATATTATGTAAGTTCAAAATTATGAAATAGTAGTAGGGCTGCAACAGATCCATGATGAAGTGAATATGGATACAGGGTGACGGGCGCAAATATTGTTTAATGAATAGAATAACAAGTCATCAGCTGATGAATGATTCTAAGTATTCAGTGAAACGATAACAAAATACATCATTTGGTACGTTCCTACTAGGGGCGACTATTGAGACGGAAACAACTATTGCGATAGCGATAGTCTATTGCGACATGCTATTGCAATAGCGATAGTCTATTGCGACATTCCATTGCGATAGCGATAGTCTATTGCGACCAACTATTATTTGCTCCTTGAATTGGCTCATTTGAAGTCATTTCCCAAATGAATGTATAGTTTATATGATATTAAAACAACTTCTTGTTATTCACAAATTCAAACATGAGCCGCATGTCGCCAAGTTTGTTTAAGAGGTAACAGGGACGGAAAATCAAAGTGAATGAATCTGGTACTTCCTGTATTTTGCGTTGCGCATTTACCAACAGAAGTGAAATATTAAACTATCAATAGTCACACATACTATCGATGCATCGATAGTTTTTCGTTTCTACCATTGATTAATTGCTATCGGAGACTCAACAATTGCCATCCATCGATAGTTCGATGCATCATTACAGCACTAGTTCATACCATGTTGAGAACATTAATTTATCACGACAATGACCACCGTACTGTCCAATGAAATCTATTAGAGTGTTGACTACTATGCTGACCGGAGTGGATATATTCCATTTACCATACCTCAGTTTGTAACAAATTGAAACTAAAACATTCCTTTTTTAAAAATTCAGATATATTAAATTCTAGTGATCATGATGACTGAATTGAATTCATGCATGGACTTAGTTCAATTCACCAAATACGTAAGTGAATCGTAACAACCCTAAATAGTAGTATTCATTCCTTTGTCGGGTGTTTAGTGACAGACTCAACAATATTCCAGTTTTATGGTGGCAGTCTGTAAATTATCAAATCTGGACCTGACAATCCATTGACTGACATGATCCTCATTCCAGGTAAATAGATCCACCAAATTCCATCAGGTTGCCTCATACAAGACTTCATTCTCCAAGTATCTGCCTCCCTGATGAAGTTTCCTGCTTGTTTACACCCATGTTTGATTGTATAGCTATCTGCATCCGATGCTGTGTATTGTCAGTTACTTTACCAAACCAGTTGAGCGGGAAATTAAAAAGCAATCAAATGCCACCGATTTTACTGTTTCCTTAATTTACATCACAACTTTCACTCCTATTCTGGTGCTGAAAAAAGCCAAACATGAAACATTGTCCATTTTCCCTTTGACCAAGTCAGTTTGGAAATTACTTGTCCTGAGTAATTTTACACTGGCATTTGTTTAATATCTGCTGTACTCTGATCAGGTGTAAACTTGGTGATGGAAGGGTATGGACAAGACCCAGACAATGTCACACAATACAAACATGGCACCGTAGAGCAGTAACAACAGGTTTCCTGGACTATCACTTTGATACATCGCATTAACTGCATTAAATTCCATTACCATTTATTTGGAGTGAGTGAGTGAGTTTAGTTTTACGCCGCACTCAGCCATATTCAAGCTATATGGTGGCGGTCTGTAAATAATCGAGTCTGGACCAGACAATCCAGTGATCAACAGCATGAGCATCGATCTGCGCAATTGGGAACCGATGACATGTGTCAACCAAGTCAGCGAAACTGACCACCCGATCCTGTTAGTCGCCTTTTACGACAAGCATAGTCGCCTTTTATGGCAAGCACATGGGTTGCTGAAGACCTATTCTACCCCGGATCTTCACGGACCATTTATTTGGAAATAACAACAGTTTTATTACCAAGCTCAGGGCCAACCTGACCCACTTTAGCCAGAACATGCCCAACATTATCTGAAAACAACCAGATCATAAATGTACATGTTTTTTCAGACATGCATTCGCTGGATATTGTAGAAACCTGACACCACTTCAATTACCATGATTACATATTGCCATTATTCAACAGCACTTGTTTTTTTATTTTTTTTAACCATCTGTTGACCATAATGATAGAACTGAAACATAGTTGTGTTTCATATCCAACTATTTTTAAGTGATTAAATACTGCTCCCATCATTACCATGACAGCAGGACAGCTGGATTCTTCACACCACAGAATACATATATACCTTCAGTGTGTGATATTATGATTCTACCACTGTAGATCAGTGTTTTCAGGTACACCGTGGCATGTCAGCTTAATGTGGGAGGGAAGCCTGGAGTAATGCCACTTTGGTGAAATCCATGAGAATGTGTATGCTAGTCAATCAGGGCAAACAGGCATGTTGAAAAATGGTACTTCTTATCTTGCTTGGTTCTCAAAATTAGATAAAAACAAGAAATGGGCATTAAACATTTTCCCCATGTGGGGAATCGAACCCAGGTGGGACAAGCAAACACTTCAACCACTTGGCCCACACCACTGCATGGACTGAGCAATGCAGCGATTCATCTACCTCTCTAGCCGATTGTCAGAAACAAGTTGAGTAGGCTGTATGTGACTCCTTCACATCGTATCATTCTCCAGCCATCCCACACAGAACTAGATACACTTGACATTTCACGGAGATTAAATCTGAGCTATATTGTAGGTTCCTTTATGTCTTTAGTAGGCTAAAATACTTCACATCTGAAACTGACATTTGAATACCGTTGAAAGAAATATGAAATATTGTCTTTTGCTCTTTGGAAAAAATTATTTTTCCACCAGGTTGTCAGGTTTTATGCTGAGCTCAGCTGTTTCATCAAAAACATTCATATTAACACAGGAATAATGGGATACATGACAAGTGCCTCTGAGAACATGCGTATGTTGATCTTGGTGGTGATAGATAATGATTTGAGAAACAAGAATGATAGAGTGAGTAAGTGAGGAGCTTTTGGCAATATATGAACAATATCAAGGCAGGGAACACAAGAAATGGGCTCTACACACTGTACCCATGTAGGGAACTGAACCCACACCTTCGGCATAGTATGTGACGCTTTAACCACTTGGTTATCCCACCAACCCATGATCCATCATCAATAACCCATCTGAAAACATATGCAGGCATTCTTACACTGCTGCATGTTATAAATTCAACACAAAGAACAATGTACAACCCACCACAACAGTTACATGGGCACGTGGCAAGTGACTATACTTCGTTAACACTAGTAATGACCTGATACCTGATAACCTCAGTCTTGGATACATTAGATCAAGCTATATGATATACACCCACTCTGTCATCTATTATCTTCTCAGAGTAAACTGCTGACAGAACAAAACTGGCCTTTGCTCAAGTCACGATCAGAGTAAAGTTGAATGAGATATCGGAATAACTTAAGAATAAACATGATAAACTTGTTAACCTAAATCAACGATCACTGTTGACCATGCAGTCAGCTGTCATGTGATAACTGGCTGCATCATGTTGATAGGGAAAGGGATCAGAGGTCAGGTGCTCGAAATGCATGTCTGAACTTAGATCACGTACACGTTACGTCCTCTACTGTAGATACACATACAAAGACTTATGCATACACTGAGGAGGGGATGAAGCGGGAGAGGAAGGAGAGGTGGGAGGGAGGAGGAAGAAGGTGGGGGACAACTTCTTATCATGTTGGAATCGGGTTACTCAAATATTTTACTGAGCTGCTCTCAATCAATCACAAGAAAAACATTACTACCCAAAATATATAGAATCAATCTCTTGATTGAAAGCATTGAACCACACCTAATTAAAATGTCTAGACCAAAATGAAATCTGGTATCAACATGAAGAGAAATAGAAGTTTAGCCAACATGCACTGTAAAATGTTTTACGAGCAGCTGCTTTAATAAAACCTTGGAGTACAATGATAGGCCATCAAGAATATCCTCACCATGCACACAGTTTTATGAAATAGGTAATGATATACTTAATATTGCAAAACAGTCTACATTCAGTTGATTGACAATTTCATGGAACTTTTCTATTAGCAACAGGATTCATATGATCTCATTGTCAATGACCAGCATGATGCCACTATGATATTATCCTAAAATGATAAATGTAATGTGTTGTAAAACCACTACGGTGCAAGGTTTGAAGAGACTAATCAATAAAGATGTCATCTTATATGAGGACGATGATTCATCAAATGATCAGACTGTTTATAGGATGGTAGCTGTCAGAAGAGCTCATCGACATGCAAATTAAGATACATCACGTAATAAATATCAACAGCCCCTATTCGAGTTTATAGATGTTTCATGCATACCTTCACGGTCGGTACAGACACTGAAGCTTCATACTAAACAAACCTACCTGATCTTTACATTCGATTGACAGCTGAATAGAATTTTTTGGATATGTTGTCTCAGTCAGTCTTCAGTAGTGTATGAAATAACTATCCTTAACTTAAAAATAGTCGTAATCCTTCTTAATCTTGCCTTGGGAACAAAGAGCCAACAGAGAAATCGCACTTCCCGAGTTCACAGGTGGTCTCAGATAGTAAACAAAACACTTCCTCCAGCGAGTTGCTCACGCAGTCGACGTCATCTCCAGTGACCATCAATATTTCCACCTCCCGCGGAAACAGAGCGTCCAGAAAATTGTACGGCATATGCCTTTCACTTCCTGTTGTTTATAGGAACAGTTGAATACTTACATAGGCAGTCTTGTCCTTCACATCAAGCTTCCCTACCAAAACCCGAGCTGAGTTAAAGCTGTCATTCTGTACACGGCAGCCATGCCGTATTTGTTATTTCCTTCGGGCAGAATGGAATACACGAACCCGATTGGTTGGCTCTATTACAGCTCACAGTAAATTAATGGCGGGAAAAGAAAAGGATTGAGATATGGAGATTCTGCACACAATTATTGGTTTTACTCCCCTTTAGCGTTAATCCCTTTCCATATATTTTGGAAGCCACATGTTAGGTGTAACCTTCAGGATTTAATGTTGTCCCTCTCCATACTTGTGTTATGGCTTAGAATGAAACAATATACAGCATCAGGGGCGGATATGTACAGCTTTTTGAGAAAGGGGTAGACTAAGAACTAAATGAACATATTTTACAGAAAGAAAAGCTCATATTAAAAAAATAAAATATAATGAAAAGGAGCCCAGAGACTTTCTTCATTTTCAGAAGCTGTGGGAATCTAGACTTGCCACATTTTCTAGACTTGCGTGGGCTTTCTTGGATATATTTGCTTCAGGGTCTGTATGACAGACTAAGAAAGGGGGCGCACATTTCATTTTCACGAGAGTTTCTATTGTCATTTAACTTTCAGGACTACTAAAATAGCATTGTATTAGATAGAGTTGCATAAGATGCATGTACAATTATTTTCATAGCACTCTTACATTTAACACGAGCAAATAAATACCCAATTACGTTTTTCAGGTACAGATAAGACATTTCTTAAAGTTCATCTGAACATTTAGACCTTTTCGTTTAAACATATTTGCATTTAAGAAAACCGAAACCTGGATATGCGGCTTATATATGATATGAACGCCGCTCCAGTAAATTATTATCCCCCGGCATGTAATGCGTGCGTGCGTGCGTGCGCGTGTGTGTGTGTGTGAGAACGCCTCGTCCGTCTGTAATCATTTCCGGAGGATAACTAAAAAAACGTTCAATATTTTTCAACAATAATTGGTAGATATATCAAACAGAACTTAAACTGGTGCCTTTTGCTATCTACAGGTTTTTGTCATTTTTATTTTTCTCGGTTTCCATGGAAACGGTTTGGACTTAATCTCAAAAGGGAGGGGTTGGCTTCGTTTCTGGATCACAATTTGAAAACCGTTCAATATCTTTCAACAAAACATGGTAGATATATCAAACAGAACCTAAGTTGCTTTGTTCAAATACTTTGTTCAAATACTCTTCAAATACTATGCAGTGATCATATATTTTACGTCAAATGATTAAGATGGATTAGTGATATAGACAATAATGTTCATATACATACAAGTTTTTTAGCAGGTATCGCCATTTCCTTATAAAATGGCTTACTTTATTTATTACATTTGCCCACACATCTCTTCCTAGGAGTTTGGGTAACGGATACCCTGTGGAAACCCGTAGAAAGTGGGTAATGGTAAGTTTCCGTTACTGCGGAAACTCAATGTAAAAGAACGGAAACTTACTGGATTCTAGGTGGAAAGTTAAGTTTCAGTCCACTTTCCATCAGGTTTCCGCATTGCGGAAACCAAGTTATTTTCCCTGTGTCTAGTTCCATGATACATTCTACTGCATGGACATCCACCAAGTAAAAACGCAATAATAACATCATCGTCTTGATCCCAGATTGACTATTGTACTATTGATGGAATATTGAATTCTGTTCAAGTCTAACCAAGTTGTCCAATAGTAATATTTACAGCTTATCGAATAATTTATGTTTTGTATTTTTTCAATTTAATTCTACTTTGCTGCAGAAGTAAGTTAAACTAAAGCAGAGTGGCTGCATATGAGTGACAGGCCATGCAGTGGCACTAAATGAAACTATCACTCTGTTCACTGATTGCTTTAAAAGATGTCAGTACACATGGTTTCCATAACAAACAAATAATTCAAGGAACATTTCTAGACATATAACTATAAGGCTGCTTTAAGAAACATGATTATACATATTTGGACTTATAGGCTTGTGAACTCTGTGAAGCTCATCTCTGATTAGACAGACAGTTTGACCACGGCGACGAAACACAGTCGTTCTAATGAGATGGTCTTGAGAGGTAGTTGTCGCCCTTAGTCGACCAGATCGGCGTCTGTCACTCACGTTATTTGTCTGTTGATATTGTGATTGTAATGTGCTAATTACTGACTGTCAAACGTTAAGGGCTCGTATCATAGTGCTCTGTCTTGTTGCAACTTCCAACATGCCATATATGGAATATTGCTGAAAGTAACGGAAACTTACAATTACCCACTTTCTAAGGGTTTCCGCAGTAACGGAAACTTACAATTACCAACTTTCTTAGGGTTTCCGCAGTAACGGAAACTTACAATTACCCACTTTCTAAGGGTTTCCGCAGGGTAGCCGTTCCTGGTGGGACAGACGCGGCATGTTAGAAAACGTTTGAATTGAAAACAATATCAGACAGAATTTCAGTCTGGTTTTTATCACTGAAATGTACAGCAACACGCTGAATGGAAGTTTAAAACATTATCCCGACTATGTTCACGTGCACATCATGACAAACGCTTGCACGAAATAGGCGTGTCTGCATGGAATTCATAACACGTTGTGAGTGGAATATTCATTTTCTAAATCCATATAACATATAACCTGGTTCCCGGGCGGTGGGGTAGCCTAGTGGTTAAAGCGTTCGCTCGTCACGCCGAACACCCGGGTTCGAATCCCCACATGGGCACAATGTGTGAAGCCCATTTCTGGTGTCCCCCCGCCGTGATATTGCTGGAATATTGCTAAAAGCGTCGTAAAACCATACTCACTCACTCACTATAACCTGGTTCCCCCAAAATAACCCCCCAAAATGGAATATCCACTACTTTGTTGTTGATCATATACATAATCAAATGACCATTACTCGACTAAAGAGTTACTATTTGTTAGTTGTTTAACGCCGTACTCAGCAATATTCCAGCTGTAAGTAATCGAGTCTGGACCAGACAATCCAGTTATAAATATCATGAGCATCGATCTACGCACTTGGGATGTGATGACATGTGTCGGACCACCCGATCCAGTTAGTCGCCTCTTACGACAAACATGGGTTGCTGGAGACCAATTTAACCCGGATCTTGAGGGGTTTCAAAGGATTACTAGTAAAACAATGAAGCCTCATTATACCGTATCACAGAATCTTAATTCACGTTGTGGCAATCAATGATTTGCTAGAACAAACGGGTAGTTAACTTATAAATCAAACCTATGTAGGTTGATATCGTCACCACGGGCAACAGAGGGATTGGATCTACCGGTAGTTTGGCCTGATTTCGGTTATCCCAGCCAAACATGCCTGTAAACGTTTACATTCGGAGTGAGTATAGTTTTACTCCGCTTTCAACAATATTCCAGCAATATGAAGGCGGGGGGCACCAGAAATGGGCTTCACATATTGTGCCCATGTGGGGAATCAAACCCTATCTTCAGTGTGACGATCGACCACTTTAACCACTAGGCTACCCCACCCTCGTTTGCCATATGGAACCATCCGGTACGATGTTCGCACACCAACACTGTTAATAATATGAGTATATGGGATGCGAACAACGACCAGCGGATCCTGGTACGGCCACAGTCCGTAACACAACAGAGCTCACTGGAAAAACGCTCTATTTACATAATAAAAACACCATGGAAGGCATACCTGGGCATGAGGCACGTATGTAGTATATATCGTACATTACACTTGTATGTGAGTGATATCGTCCAGCATTCGGAATGTGCAAAGTGAACATTACACCTGTAGAAAATAGCTTCCGAGAAAGTTAAACCATAAATAGTACCAGCATCAACTATTCTCGGTTTAGATGAACTTCCTGTAAGAAACGTGATGAACTGCCGTAAGTAATGTTGTTACTTGACACTCTAGCCAATAAATTATTCGAATCCAATATCAGCAACCTGTTATTATATATGGAAACGTGTCGACACACACGGCGCTCGATCCTGTATCTCCTAGCATGGTTCTGAGCAGTCCTGGTGTCGCCATTAATGCTGCGGCAGTGGCAGGTTGACAGAGTAGCAGTGATATTGGTCGCCACATTAACAGTGATCGTGATCGATGTCAACACCCTGCACGATCCTGCTTAACCCCTGTTGATCATGCAGGCACGGCTCAAGTTGACTTTGGTACACCAATGTGGCATAAAAACTAATTTTTTTTAGTTCACAGTCAGGTCGACCAAAGAGACCCATACCTACCGAATCCCATCGCGCGGTTCTCTGTTCAACAGTCTCCCAGTGATGTCATCGTTAAAGTTGATTAGTTTCATTTATTGATTTTGTCATGAATTTTTAATAAAAATAAATAACTAGGTATTTAAGCGTCCGAATATTTATCTTTCCGTTTTGTATTACAGTTTCTACTGGCAACATGTACATGTTCGGAGATTTATTTCGCTTTCGCTTTTTCATTCACGGGAGTTTGGTCAACTGTTACAAGGGGAAAGGCAGATCGGTGGATGTCGTCTTGATGAAACACAGTTAATACATTCATGGAGGATTTATGAGAGGGTTCTTAATGCTGTTTGTTTTTGTCTAGCATTTGATTGAACTCAAAATATATGTTGAATGTATTGTTTTAGGGAGAACACAGCATGATCTTCGAACTGCTTTGACAAACAGGTCACCATGGAAATCGATGCTGCACACTGGTCTGTCTCTGTCTTTTAAAGCACAGTACATGGATAGATTCCGGGATGATGCAGCTGTCTGTTAAAACCAGAGGTGTTTATTGTGATTTGATCCAGTTAGAACTGAGTACTTTCCAATAACCTGGGTAGTTTCATAGACCTTCACCCATGAGACAATTGTGAAAACAGTCTAATGTTTAATAGACAGTTTAATGATAAGGCTTTGAGGTACCCTATCGTCTTGGGTCGTTGCTCACGGAATTATGCCAATGGTTTGCCTGCCTAGAACTGGATTATTTACAGACCTTTTCTCGGTGGGATTTCAGGGTATAAATCGAGTCACAAGCTACCTTTGTTGGTAGCAAGGACGAACTTAATAATGAATCGGGTTCTCAGGCGATCGCTTAGGCATCTTCCCAAGAGAGTTAACTGACCTTCAAGGCCCAGTTGTAATCCTGGCCTTACTAGAATGGGATTTCGTTGATCGATCGCAGCGCCACCCGCAGGGTACGAGTTATGTCTATGCTGGGTCCCTGTTTCCTCATCAGTCAGTTTCCACCTTTCATATGACATTCATTTGTTTCAAACAACGTGAGGTCACCCGGTCAAGACCATCCGATCGATAATCAAGATCTATATTGTAATAAATCGCCACCGGAAAGTACCCCAAATCACTTTAAGCACTTTGACTAAAAACATCAGCTGAATTGGAAAACAATGCGCCGACGTCCAGCTGACGGTGCACGTTTTGCAAATCCTGCACTGATTACTCTACGATCTTAAAACACACTCGTTTATAATGGTCTGGCCAAAACTCCGAAATTCCAGCCCTTGTTTTTAAAAAGACGAAACTGGACTTTCGTGGCTGATTAACTCCATTTCCTCGGGAAAAGGAGAAGTACGGTAATGATTAGACTGTCTCGACGTACTCTTACCAACAATAGTACTGATTAACTCTTCTGTTTCAAGCATACTCAAGTCAGCTCTGAAGAAACCAAGTCATGATTGTGAGGATCCAAAAAACTACAGACCTGTTTCAAACTTATCGTTTATATCCAAGCTCAGTGAACGCGCAGTCTCCAGTCGTCTCATGGGCCAGCTTTCCCGGCATTGAGGTGTTTCAACCAGCCTACAGAGCACACCACATCACAGAGGCGGCTCTGCTGAAGATCCTGAATGACCTACGCTGTGGTATTGACACAGGACAAGTGGCCATGCTCACATTACTTGGCCTAAGCAGTGCTTTCGACACGATCGATCACCAGAGGCTCCTCAAAAGACTTGATACAGAACATGGAATCAAAGATTCAGCTTTAACCTGACTGGCATCTTATCTACAGGACAGGACTCACGTCGTTGTTGTTGATGAGTCTATGTCAATCTCAGCTTGAGTAAGGAGTTCCACAAGGATCCGTGCTTGGTCCGATTCTCTTCACCCTTTACACTGTATCACTTGGCTCTGTTGCAGAAGACCACAATCTCGTATGGACTATTGTAACAACCTTTTGGCCGGATCTCCATCCTGCATCACTGTTCACCTCCAACGCATACAGAACGTAGCTGCCCGCAATACCTCCCAGAACCCCAGAAAACAGCACATCACACCAACTCTAAAGGACCTCCATTGGCTGCCCGTGAAATACAGAATCTCCTTCAAACTCCTCTATCTCGCATACCAGTGCATGGCAAACACAGCTCCAGTCTACCTCTCAGATCGTCTGCGGCATTATGTCCCATCTATACAATCGGTATAACTGGCACTGATCTCAAGTGGATTCAGTCCTATCTCTCTCACCGCACCCAATTCTCAAGCACGACGTAAAACCCAATCATGATTAATACGGCCAGTGGGATATTTTACGTCCGCTTCGTTTCCGAGTGCTCAAGTACTTCCGCATGAGCAATTGATAATCATGTCATCTAAAGTGCTCACGCGGTATTAAATGTCCCACAAAAAACCATTATAAAACGAAAAAAGGAGTAACATTTCCTTTCAATACCAACGACTCATGCTTTACCAGGCTACCATGTATCATGATTCATTAATCAATCACAGAAATGTGTCAAACGAAAGTTATGTTGCTTGCTCCTTCGTTAACCTCTGA
Organism: Haliotis rubra; assembly: GCF_003918875.1. Classification (NCBI taxonomy): domain Eukaryota; kingdom Metazoa; phylum Mollusca; class Gastropoda; order Lepetellida; family Haliotidae; genus Haliotis; species Haliotis rubra. Next base: position 2,680,255 of record NW_025767057.1, read on the forward strand.
CGTTTCCCCACCTTTCATTTTGTTTTCTTTGTCCAAAGCTAAGATGTAGACGACAATAGTATGATTTCAAAAGTGTCTATGAAAATAAAAAGTAAAAACTGGCCTCAGTATAAAATCATAAATTGGACAAAAGGGCGGTGGGGTAGCCAAGTGGTTAAGGCGTTCGCTCGTCACGCCCACATGGGCGCAATGTGTGAAGCCCATTTCTCAGGGCTACTGAGGTGGAAACAACTATTGCGATATAGCGACAGTCTATTGCAACATACTATTGCGATAGCGATCGTCTATTGCGACAAACCATTGCAATAGTTTTTTCTCTTTGAAATGTCCCATTTGAAGTCATTTCCCAAATGAATGTATAGTTTATAAGAAATAAAAACAAGTCGAAGTAGTTTCAGTCTCTTTTAATAACTGACAAGAAACTTGAAACCCAGATCAAGTAAACAGTTATAACATGAACTCGATGATGCTGCAAGTCTGCACATATAAAAAATCAAAGCGAACAAATCTTGGTACTTCCTGTATTTATCAGTTTACTAAACTATCGATAGTCACACATACTATCGATGCATCGATAGTTTTTTTTTGTTTCTACCATCGATTAATTGCTATCTGAGACTCAACAATTGCAGTCTATCGATAGTTCGATGCATCGTTACAGTCCAACCATTTCTGGTGTCCCCCGCCGTGATATTGCTGGAATATTGTAAAGCTAAACTCACTCATTCACTCACACTCATTTGGACAATGTTTGATAGTGGGGCATAATTTTTCATTCGAGCTGGTTTTATTAATGGATGAGGATACTTTTTAGCAATATTCCAGCAACATCACGACAGGCGACACCAGAAATGGGCTTCACACATTGTACTCATGTAGGGAATCGAACCCGGGTCTTCGGCGTGACGAGCGAACGCTTTCACCACTAGGCTACCCCACCGCCCCTGGTTTTATTAGAGGATGTAAGGTAAATAGTACAGACACAAAGAGCCATATTGGTTTTCTTATTTTATAAGTATTCTTATTTATTTACATATTATATTGCTCGAACGTACATGTTCCTCGAGCTCTTGGGCCAGAGACGAAAGTAGTAGGTGCCTCAATGAACTTTGTGTGTTAACTCATGTGTGTGTTTGTCAGACGTATATCTCACACTGTACACAATCGAATATCATCACATGACCAAGTTGGTTACAGCCCATTGGTTTATACCAACACTGATCACAATCAACTCTGCTCATGTCACGTTCAAGTATACTGACAGCATAGCGCATGGTTGAGTGGTATGTTTTCATAACCATGCTTCGTGTCCTTGTCAGCCTTGACAAGTGATCATTTCCATTCCAGATTTTGACGTCACAAATTGCTAACTGAATGCCCATTTGTAATTAAGGTAATGTAAAACTGCTAGACTGGTAAATAAATTCTTCAAAAAAGAAACGCACATGCCACAAATAAGGACATGTTAATCGTATTTAAGTGTACATAAGTCGATTAAGCTTGAACATAGATAAAGGAAATTCGACACACGGGTGAACATATGTATTGTCATTGTCAGCATTAATTCAGTTCACTCACTGCACATGTGTGGACACAAAGGGGGCGTTCACATCAGTACCTGGTGACACCAGTCCTTGCAGTTGTCACTGCTCGACACCATCTTGGAAGGATTGCAATGTTTTTTACTTGGGGAATTCTTCGCCATTCCTCTAGACTAAGGCTTAGCCTCTGAATATATATAATTTTGATAGCAACAAACAAGCCCATATATATTGAAAAGGAGCCCTAGGTAGACCAGAGATTCAGAATCCTCTGAGACCCAGCGAGTTGGGAGATTCAAGTACCTGAGGAAATCTAGACTTGCTTTATTTAGGGCTTTAGCACTGCAGAGAGGGCTTGGCAGCAGGGAAATTAATGTGGTTCAGGGACTGTGAGACAGACTACCATTCCTCCTGCAACGCGTTGGCAAGTTCTACAAGAGTTTACGTACGCGTCGATCAAGTTCGTCCCAAAGTTGCTCGATTTGGTTTAGACCAGGCGATTTGGAAGGCCAGGGAAGGACATTGCACTGGCGAGATAGGCACCAGTCACACGAGATGTGCGGGGTCGAGCGTTGTCGTGTTGAAACAGCTCCCTGTGGGAGGATGTGAGGTCGCAGGATTTAGTCGATATAGCGATTTGCTGTAAGATTGCCTTGAACCACCACTAGCTCTGATGTACCCGTGTAGGGCACGTTTTCTCCACCAAATCTGTCCACCTGTCGAACGCAGTCCGGCGCCAAAACGTTCCTGTCGACGTCGATAGACACGTTGTTTCACATCACGTCGTTGCAGCAGGAAACGTGATTCATCGCTGAACCAAACGCGTCGTCAGTTCCCCAGGTTCCATGCCTGTACCCTGTTGCACCATTGGACACGTCGCTGTCGGTGTAGTCGTGTCAGGACAGGTCCAACTTTTGGTCGATATGCTCGAATTCCCACTTCTCTCAGACTATTTCTGATGGTTTCGTCGGAAATTCTTCGAAGACCAGGTACCTGTCCTGCAGTGTCCGTTGCTGTAGCAAATTGGTGACGTAGGTGAAACACCCGGATGAATCGGTAATGAGCATGAGTGGTCACTCATGGACCTCCAGTTCTGGGACGATATTGGGTCGAACTGAAGCGGGTATATCGATGCCATAATCGAAATATGGTGCTGTGGTGGACGTTGAAGTGTCTTGCAACGGCAGACCGGGACTCTCCTGCTTCCAATGGCGATATTTCGGTCAGTAGCATTCAATCTTGGGATTTTATATCTTCGTCTACATCGTAAATTCGTAATGAAATGATGAATTTGGTTTGGCCTTTTTATAGTGGATGTCTCAATTCATGTTTCTGACACGTTGTATGAAAAACGTTTACAAACACATTAAACCACGACATCATTAATGGGATTCAAACATAGAAATTGTGTCAATGGCGATTGATGTCAAAATATATCGAAATGAACTGCTGAAAACGCCTGTGCGTTATATTGTTTTTTTAAAGAGTGTATATCAAATGAATAAGTCCGGAAAGAGACACATTTTTCAATTTTTTTTTATCGAACTGACAAACGATCTTTTACCTACAAAAAAACACACTAAGGCAGTACATAATGTAGTGTTTTAAATGTCAGCAAAAATCTTTACTTTTCACCCCGTGTCGTCCATTCCTAAAATGGACAACTGTAGATGAGGTATTAGACTAACGCTTAGTCTCTGAATATATGTAATTTTGATAGCAACAAACAAACCCATTTAAATTGAAAAGAATCCCCAGGGAGACTAGACATTGAGGAATTCTAGACTTGCTTCATTTAGAGCTTATAATTTTTCAAGGAGGGCTAAGCTGTAGGGAAAATAATATGGTTCAGTGACTGTGAAACAGACTTATCCCTACTAGGAGGATAGACTAACAACTAGACTCTGAAATGAACATATTTTACAGGAAAAGATCCCCTGAGACTTTCATTTTCAGAAACCGTGGAAATCTAGACTTGCGACATAATCTAGACTTGCATCTGTTTTCTTGGATATTTTGTTTCAAGGCCTGTATGACAGACTACCAGGAGGATGCAGATGGCGGCATAGTGACAGGTGTATTGAGGGATGGCACCATGATGGTCTTGCTAGGACCCAGAGAGACCCGTGATGGAAAGGTGCTGAAGACTCAACTCAAGTAGTACTACCTGATCGATGGCAAGAGTCAGCACTTAACAGCTATTGGGTTGTGTTCCATCTAGTGCTCATATGCATATAACCTCTTTGTGTATACAATCAGAGACCACATACCGATATGCTGTTTGATATCTTTGTGTGCATATCATAAGCCTTTTCAATTCTATAAAGGTTTTACATTGGATTGGGATTGGTTATGATGTAAAAAAAGAAAACAATTCAAGTTTTAAAATCTTTATTGTCTGTATTCATCTTTTCACAAAGTAACTTTTGTAACTAAAGTTTCACCGCACAAGACGTCACTGCTTTCAGTATCATGAAACATGCGTAAAAAATAGTTAGCAAATAATGTCCAATGAGAGCCATTGTCATTTCTTGTGGCGATACTATCAATGTTCTAGGTAATGACTGTTTGGTTGGTTGGTTGGTTGGTTGGTCGGTTGTTTAACGCCGCACACAGCAATATTCCAGATGTATAGCGGCGGTCTGTAAATAATCAGATCTGAACCACACAATCCAGTGATCAACAGCATGAGCATCAACCTACACAACTGGGATACGGTGACATGCGTCAAACAGGTCAGTGAGCCAGTCCACCCGACCCCGTTAGTCGCCTCTTACGAACATCATGAATTACTGAAGACCAATTCACACCCGGGTCTTCACGGATAGGTGATAACAGGAGCGGTCCAGTGGTAAATGGTCATCAGCATCTTAGCCACTGGCATTGGTTGAATTGTGAATGTCTCTCGTGAGAGTATTGCTGTGTTTTAGATCGCTGAGGTTGAGCGGGGTGTCCTCTTTGTTAACAGCAGAATATGCCTGCGATATTATGCTGGTTGCTGCAACAGGTCAGGTGCACGGCACACGACGGAGACATGGGCTGGAGGGGTTGCTGAAAGGGTTGCTGCAGGGGGATGACGTTCTGATACTAGGGACCTGGAGGACGACGGACCCCAGACACGCAGCGTCCCTCTCCGACGCCTGCTCCGTGGACTGATCAGTCTGGGGAAGTAAGCATTAGATGTTTCACACATTTACAAATGCAATAAGTATGATTGTGACGAAAAAGAAATTTAACACCATTTGTTTTTTGTTTTAATTCCACCTTTATAGAGATAGATGGGCTCATGGGTGGGAAAAAGGCTTAGTACGGGGACTGGTATCTGTTTTACCTTCAGTGAAAGCTCGGTGTCCTTCTTACGATTCTCCTCCAGCAGCTGTGACAGGTTGGTGCTGACTTCCCTTCCGGACTTCTTTGTGTCGTCTGCACTTTCTCTCTTCAAAGACGCAGACGTACTGCGGCCTGGACGCGGGCTGCTCTCTTCTTGGCATGTGGTAACCGCGGGGACTGTGGAGGATGTGGGGACTGGGAGCTGACTCTTCGTCCCCGACCCCTCTTGTGTTACCTCGTCCTTTGCACCCTGGAACAACGGATGGACGTTTAGACGTGAGAAAAATATAACTCGTGAGAAATTACACACAATCAACATTATCGGAGACGATGCTTACCCCTCCAATCTCGATGCCTTTGCCCGACTTGTGGACTATAATCGGTGCTAGAAAGGCCAAACGCTCCTGCTTCCATAAACATTTCTGCAGCCGGGTCCTCTTTGACGCCCCTTGGTTGGATTTGCGGCTGTAGTCAGGTCGCCAGTTTTTCCACATGCGTAGAATTTTGGCAGCTGCAAACAACAACAGAGACAAAAAAGCTCATAGATATCCGTGGCAGAAATGGACATAAGAAAACATAATATACATGCTGAAGAAACCCACTTCGTTAATGTAAAACTATTCATTTCTTCATGGCATAGGATAATTAATGGAATGCAATCTAAAAAGACGAATTTGTACAAAAATACTTACGGGCCCAGCCTTTAGTCTCAGAAAACGCCTTGAGTTCTGCATCTTTTAATTTCTTATTTGTCCAGTTCCCATGTCTAATGTCATAAAAATGATCTTAATAAAAGCTGCACCAATCTGTCGTTGACGGGCAGCATCTTCATCGTCTGGCTCATCATCGTCGTCGGCCTCTCGAATTCAGTTTCAACGGGTGGTTCTATTTCTGCAGGTTGTTGGGCCTTTTTAGATTTCTTACCTTTACCTTTAGGTCCCACATTGAGCATTACAAACATGTGAGTGCTCTTCCATATACTGGGGACTCTAGGCCTAAAAACCGCACGGCAAATGCACGATCACCGCTCAGCCTCTGCCCGTGCTCCGTACGAGATCAGTGCAGTAGCTGCGGTGGCCTCACGGAAGCGCACCATCTCCGTGCGATTTCTGTGCAGCCTCCATGCAGATTTGCCTTGACCTGTCCCCAAGGTAATCGCACGATGCCCGTAGCCAACTTAACGCCGTAGCCTGCCGTCATCCACGATGGTTAAAATCGTACGGAAAGTCGTAGACTACTAAGTCTTTATCGTACGCCGCCCGTGGCAAATATAATCCAGATCTTTTTTCTTTTTTTTCCAGATCTTAACTTTTACCATGGCTCGACGCCAATTTACTTGTGGGTGAGTTTACTTGATAGACTTTGGAGGGGTGGAATAGTTTTGGAAAACAATGAGGCAGAAATTATTTTCCCGATGTTTTAGCAAAAGATTTGTCCTCCTACTTACAGAGAAGCAGGGACCTAAAATGTCTGAAACACATATACGCATGTACGCACGAGTGTCAGTGTTCTACTGATTTTACGAGCGTCAGATGTTTCCAAAGCGGGGATAATGCCTGGATCTTTACATTAGTTTCATAAATGTATGTATTAATGTTTTATCATCTAAATATTGCATCTGTTCCGCAATGGAATGTTTCCTGCAATAAATATGTCTGTCTCAAACTGTCTTGCCATCATTGTAAAACACCTGAAACTCAATTCACTACGATACGTTTCTGGTTATCTCTAAAAGCTATGCCAATCATTCAGCGGAATATGATTTAGTTAAACAATTTTATGGAGAAACATCTAATATTTCTATGTTCCTTTCCGAATAAAATAACACAATATATTCTTCAACAAAAATAAAAACATTTTGAGGGTTTGTATTTCATTTAATACTCGCCAAATATTCACAAGGGCCTCGGGGTTAGTTAGAAGTTTTCTGAAATCTGGAAATCTGGGATGTTACTTTTAATATCAAACAACTACAAGGTAAATTCTTATTGGCCCTACAGTCAACCTTTAGCTTTCTTCGCGACGCTAGGTGCAGCTATAGTCGGAAGAGATGATGCCACAGAAGCTGTTGTAAAGGGAGCTGAAACAACAGGACATTATGTTACGAACCAGACCAGTTAAATGACTTTGAAAATGGAAGAGGTAATACGCTGCCCTCCATTAAGGCTAAAAATGTGTCTGTTCTCTACTGCATAACTTTAATCTACTGGCGCCGGGAACAAAAATATTAATCAGAAACAGCTTATGTATAGAGATAAGAGTGAGTGAGTGAGTATGGTTTTAAACCACCTTTAGCAATATTCCAGCAATATCACGGCCGGGGAGCGAATGCTTTGACCAGTAGGCTACCCAGCCGCCCCTTATGTGCTGAGAGATTCCGAATGGCTACAGCTATTCGACATTAACCTCTTCACTTATATTCTTGTGTTGAGGAGGCAAGAAACATAGAAGTTATACATGGAAACGTGTCACGTGTTCGTGAGTGAATTGGGTTTAACGACGCTGGTGAGGTCAGGTGACCATGTCTGTCTAGTTTCCTAGTTTAGTTACAGTGATGAGAGGCGGTGGGGTAGCCTATTGGTTAAAGCGTTGGCTCGTCACGCCGAAGACCCGGGTTCGAATCCCCACGTGGGTACATTGTGTGAAGCCCATTTCTGGTGTCCCCCGCCGTGATATTGCTGAAAAATTGCTAAAAGCGGCGTAAAACCAAACTCAGTCAGTCAGTACAGTGGTGAAGCTAGGCCACAGTAAAGTCAGCAGTCAACAACTCGTCAATGCGATATGAACTAACACAACTTACTTTTAGTGATTTTCGTGTAGTACACATTGTCTGCCTCTTTCACGGTTTTCGACTTTGTTTTTCCGTACTCAACGTTGAGAGCCACACACACGCCGGTGAGCGTATTGTAGAACAACGCCACACAGGTTACCTCCCGAACACACAGTCGAGCGCAGTCTGTCAGGGAGTCTGTGGACGACGTCCACAGCATGGCGCCAGCGGACGACATCGCCAGACTACTGTAACGTGTGTCCTGGGCCATCATGAACTGTACTGGGCCCACGGGAACGTCGGCGTCCTTGGCGGCAGGCAGCAGATACCCCCCATCTGTTGTCTGGGACAAGGTCATCAGCATACACAGTGCAATCTTAATCATGATGGTGATTGTCGAACCAGAGCTTCTTGGGGGAATCAGAACCTCCTGGGGGAACCAGAGCCTCCTGGGGGAATCAGAACGTCCTGGGGGAATCAGAACGTCCTGGGGGAATCAGATCCTCCTGGGGGAACCAGAACCTCCTAAGGGGAGTCAGAACCATACGTTGCACAGTGGTTACTGCCACCGTTTGAAATTATAACTGGTGTTAGAAATCGAACCGTTTGGATAATGCCACTTTACTGTGGTGCTATTGGTTTCCTTCCTGACAGTTCCAATCACCAAGGTTTCCTTTGTGGCATCTAGAACCACCAAGGGAATACACCTGTGGCCTCCGGAAGTTTAGTTCAAGTGTACTCAAAACACGTTATTGTCATTGCTAGACACCTATACACGTGGCTTTTGTGCAAGCTGGGTGGAAAAGGTTCACTAAAAGGTCGTTAAATTGCATCGTCCTTGAGATAGACTTGTAGCAGTTCTGCTGTCACAAGTGTAGTCGTAGAATGACAGTGGAAGCTGTGGATGTTTTTTTAAAATTGTGTAACGTTAAGAAATTAGTTACAAAGTCGTTGAGTAAAACATTGATCAGCATTTATTTAATCTATTAATTATGCCCCTTGGGTATTTCACGTCACAAAAAATAAACTTAAACACGGGGTTTTGCGTGCACACGGCATTAACGATTTGATAAATATGAAAGGTAATTATATGGTAGTCCATTATGTTGGTACATTGAAGATAATATAACGGTGTACGAATACTTCTCATATCAAACCACCTGCTGTATCTCAACGAATTTGTAAAGATGTCGATGTCACCCATCGACCAACAGCTCTGTCATCTCTGGTGTCAATGGTGGTAACTTTGATGTGTGGTATTAACTTGTATCCGATTGCGACCTCTCTTAGTATTGGGAGTAAACGTTAGTCGATTTGTCACAATGGAATACAGTGTCTTGTCCGCAATGCCCTATAGAGGCCACACCCTGCTAACTGGTTACTACTCATTCACGTATATATACATGTATATTGCTGACATGTATATTGCTGACATACATCTTCCCCCATGCAGTGTATGCCGATACCCCACCAATTCGTTATGTCATATGTGAGCTGCCAATCTTATTCCTCTATTGTCTTACCAGCAGCCATGCTCGAATGAAGTTGAACAGACTCGGAAACTAAATAGATGCGCTTTGCTATTTCAACGGTTCGAGTGAGTGTGTGTGTGCTCTCGTGTGTGTGTGCCTTTGTCAACTCTATAATATCTTATAGCATGCGAATTCTTCAAGACAAGTGCAAATTAAATGTTTCATCATTAGGTTGAGGATCTGGTGTGGATTTGTGGAGAGTTATTCATGCAGAGATGTTTCCATGTTAGCCTGTCGTACAGACCCTGAAGCAAATATATCCAAGAAAGCCCACGCAAGTCTAGAAAATGTGGCAAAGTCTCAGGGCTCCTTTTCATTATATTATATTTTTCTTTACTATGAGCATTTTTCAGTAAAATATGTTCATTTCAGAGACTAGTTGTTAGTCTACTTCCAGGAGCCCATCTTTGGGTAGTAGAAGGAAAGGTAATTTATACCAATCAGCAAGAAAATTCAAAGATCCATTGAGTACCAGATGTGGGATTTCACCACAATGATAAGGGCAACATTTGTTTCTGTGTTTTTCAACCCCAGACTGACTGTACATTGGCCGCCAACACGAAAATAAAATAGATACTTTTCACCAATACCTTTTTATATTTCCGCCGACATCGAACTCAGGACCTACCATCAGTGTGCGAAATAGTTTCCACATTTTGCTAGACAGTCGGGCTCGCTATGCCTGAAAGTAACTAGCCCACACTATAATGCATTAAAGGGTATAAAACTGTTCAATAGCCGAGGTTGCTAACTTTGTGACCGTAACATCTGATTCAATCTATTTTGATTTTCTCTGCTACTTTTCTTTTTGTTTCTCTGCTGCTATTGCTTGCAGTGCAATTTGTGTTATGAATTCAAAATCTACCAATTTGACAACAAATGATCTTGTTGTATACATTTATTATTTCTTGAATACCGAAGAAAACAGAATAAATTAGTTTCTACGACAGGTCTTTTGTTCTTTTCCATACACAGAGTTCCCACTGCCATTCCAAAACTGACAAAATAAAACAGAATTAAATTTACCCATGTTTTTGTCTCCTTTTCTGATCTAGATATGAACATGCATATCAAGATAGATTCTTTTTATTGTACACCTGTGAAGGTCTGGGTTAGACTTGATCTTCAGTAACCAATGGAGGCTTGTCGTAAGAGGCTCGCTGACTTAACTGCCACGTGTCATAGTATCCTCAATTGTATAGATCCGATGCTCATGATGCTGATCATTGGATTGTCTGGTCCAGACTCGATTTATTTCCAGTCTGCTGCCATATAGCTGGAATATTGCAGGGTGTGGCGTTAAACAACCAACCAAGGTCACGGTGGCGCGTGAAAAAAAATATGACAAATGCAGTCCTAAGAGCATGAAATGCTTTCTTTTCAGTCGCGTCTTGCAAGTACATATACGTCCGCTTCGTTGAACACTGAAGCGATATTGGGATCTTTTTTTATTTTATGCGCATTTCGTTCGCTGACTTAAAATACAAACAAAATATAACATAAAACCTTGATGTGAGGCACTGTCAGTGAAAAAGTTCTCTTGTAAATGAATAGACGTGCGACACTGTCATTATATGTTTGCCTTTTCGAAGCAACGTACGAGATTTGCCATAATTTCTGGTGTGACCTGTGAAGATCCGGGGTAGAATAGGTCTTCAGCAACCCATGCTTGCCATAAAAGGCGACTTTGCTTGTCGTAAGAGGCGACTAACGGGATCGGGTGGTCAGGCTCGCTGACTTGGTTGACACATGTCATCGGTTCCCAATTGCGCAGATCGATGCTCATGCTGTTGATCACTGGATTGTCTGGTCCAGACTCGATTATTTACAGACCGCCACCATATAGCTGTAATATTGCTGAGTGCGGCGTAAAACTAAACTCACTCACTCACTAATTTCTGGTCTAATGAAGATCCTTTTCGGCAAGGCGTTTTTCAGGGGCAGGCCTTTTTTAAATGAATTCCATTTTCAATGTCGGGTTAAAAGTCTCTACTCGATATGTCTCATCGCCTCGGTTGAATCACCAGCGTTTATTCTCATATTTACGATAAGTAAATGAAAAACAGCTTTCGCTTCAGGAGCATTTATAGGAAGGTCCGTATATATCCTATGTGATGCCCGTATCAAATACACTACCGTCGAATACCTATTTCGAAATTGTTTCATTTAATCGCCTTACACATGGGTGTACACCCATCCCCTCTCTCTCTATCAATGACTTTAGCTTTATTTATGATGTAGACATGTTATACCTTCAAACATCGAATAGGAGGAAGTAGATTTTGCAATTATTACGACTATTTATTCGTTTTTGATGATGTAGCTTATTCACGTATAGAAATAGTATAATCAGTTCGATTGATTTTATGAAGCTTTACCAAATGTATTCTTTTGCATTAGCAAGCAATTTTACTGTCGTCATGTTTTCATTCCTGCAGTATCTGTGAATTTATTAATCAAGATGTTTTTTTACACTTGTCAGTTGTCATATTTTCTTATTCCCATTGAACAACGAATTTCACGAGTTACCTCCCTTCCATCACAGTCCAGCACGCGCTTGACCAGACGACTGAACTGATATTCCGTGTAAGACAGGTAGGTTAACGATTTTACATACAAACTATTTTAGAGGGGAAAAGTGACATACATTTTTACATTTTTAAATGAAATTTGCAGGCCTGAAATTCAATTCTAGAGACCTGTCACTGCTATGGTGAGGCGTGCATATAGATGCCTTGGGAGACAGTGGAAGGTGGTGTCATCAGGATGGGATGGGTGTGGGGGTGTGGGGGTGCGAGTGAAGGAAGGGATGAAGTCGTGAATGGTGGCGGACAAGAGGTTGCAAATGTACATGTGGATTGTAGTGTGAATTATGTGTAAATGGGAGACAAAACCTGTTGTAATATTTTGGAGACGGGCATTGGGATTAAAATAGTTAAGATAACAACATATTTGATATTGTTTGATTTCAACCACAAAATAGTTTTTAAAATTAACTATTAACTTGTTCTGGCTAAAACAAGTCTTGTACATATCACTGACTTACAATCATGATAAATCAACTCATTTGATAGTGTGTTGAGTGAAATATTATAGCATCAGCCATGTAATACTGCCTTTATAGAATTGACTCGGGTTCTGTTTATCTCATATACATTATTATATAACTTATTTCAGATTTTCAGTACCTCTCCCCGCAAAAATTGTTCAGTATCCACCACAAATGTATCTTGTACATATAAGTGGAAGTGCCAATTAATGGTGTTCCTGCCTAGACACAGATGCTGGGACCACTGGTTCTAAAATGGCAGGCTGGAAGCGCCCTCTGTCTACTGTGAGGTGGATCACTTTGATCATCCTCAGGGAAGACAAACTGAAAACATATTTCTTGTTATTTTGTGCAACATCAAAGCTACAAATCCCTGCAATGAATGTACAGAGCTTATCTTGCCTGTGTTCACACAACTTCGTTTTCAGATATATCTGTTTAAAACTAGAGAGAGAAAAAATGTTATCAGCAAAACCACAAAAGCACTTCACTGTATCTCTTAATCTCAAATTAGATCCTGAAAATAAACCAGACGATCTGTTAAGAAAATGTTTGATAAAAACAGTATCTCAGGTTATTTATATAATAAACCAATTCAGGTGAGACATCTTTGTGACCTACATTCTGATAAGGACGATGGAAGCCTTCATGCAGATAGAATCCCAAACTGAGACTATTTCCCTACAACAACACACACTATCTCTAAAATCAGCTCCAAATTCTTTCCTTATGGAAAACATAGCACAAAAAAACTACTATCTGCTTGTTACAGAAAATTCAGGCTTGTATGTTTAAGTTTCCTCGGTGACGAAATTTATTTTTCCAATTGTCTATCTTTAAAAACATTTGCTTGTGGTGGTTCTTTAAAAGATAGCGTGGTTATTTAAGGTGAGGTCCTATTATACAATATGGATGGTGGTCCTTCAGATTTGATGGTTTGAATATTTGTGAGAATGAAGATCTGTGCCTAGCGTTTTGTTGTATTCAAAATATGTATTTTGAAGCAAGAATGTACAGAAATGTTTACAACATCTGTATCTTAGATTATCATTGGTGTAACACAGCATTTTACTGAAGGAATCCTATATTTTCTTAGGCCAAAGATGAAATTAAGAATGTTTTTGACTGATGATTATATGTTTATGCCAAGGCTGATAGATAATGTGTCAGATATGTATGATACATAGCAAAAATAGTTTGGCCTTGAATCGTCCACCAGATGCACTTGATGCTTAGTTGTGTCTTTCTGGTGATTTTGTATCATGTTGGTGTGGGGGCGGTGGGGTAGCCTAGTGGTTAAAGCATTGGCTCGTCATGCTGAAGCCCAGGGTTCGATTCCCCACATGGGTACAATATGTGAAGCCCATTTCTGGTGTCCTTTTTTGTGTTGAGTGAAATCTGGTAGAAACCATGTTGGCAGATTGGGTTAGATGGTTGACTTTGTATGTTGGGAATAAGGTGTCACTTTGAGAGTGTGAGTTCGATTCCTGGATGGGACTTAACCCTCAAACGTATAGTATCTGCACTTTATAGAGAAAATGTAGTTCCAAATGAAATGTATATTACCTTTGACCACTTTCTAAATGGGATTATCTATGACACCTCATTGTATGTATTATAAGGTAGACAAAGACCATTCAGGGTTTTAGGTGATGCTGAAGTGTATGTCCAGTATGCCCAAAATGTAAAGTACCAACAAGGGATCAGTGGTGTTCCGATTAATTGAAATAATCGAAGATTGGTCGCAGTGGCCAAACGACCAAGCAATCGATCACATTTTCTCATAATCGAACACAAACGATTTTGGAACCGCTGTAATAGAGTTTGAAATACTTGATGATAGAACATATTTAGGACGTTGTCACAGCCTGAAAACGTGTTTATTTCTAAGAAAATTCACTTCACTTTCTGAAAAGTCATGACTGAATATTTCTTGAAGAATCTGGGAAGTTTATGTTACACTGGAACTGAATCATTTTACACTGGATGTGAAATTTGCAAATGTAATTTGTGAGTTTCAAAAAACAACAACAGAGAACCAAATGTTTTTTCTTTATACTTATCTGCAACTACAACCTGAATAGGACAATCTAAAAAATGACGCAAACCAATTTTTTTCAATGATTGGTCGTTGGTATTGAACCAATCATCAATTGTGAGATTTCAACCAATTCCCAACAATACAAGGGATACACAATAATATTCACTGGTTACCATATTCTTTACAAGAAATAAAAATATGTAATTAACATATTTCCTTTATTGTTTTGTGTTTGTTTGTTTGATGTTTAACTACACACACAGCAATATTCCAGCTCGAAGGCAGTAAATAATCGAGTCAGAACCAGACAATCCAGTGATGAACACCATGAGCATCGACCTACACATTTGGGATACGATGACATGTGTCAACCAAGTCTGTGAGCCTGACTACCCAATCCCGTTAGTTCCCTCTTATAACAAGCATGGGTTGCTGGAGAGTGATCACTCTCTCTCTCTCTCTCGAACGAAAGTCTCTCTCTCTCACTTTCACTCTCTCACTCTCGCAAGGAATGGTCATCTCAAAGTCTGAGTATACTGTGTCTGCATGGGGTGTTCATACAGCATGGTATAAGAGTTGAGCATGGCATCACTATAAAACCAGCTTTAGTTTGGGCTAGTACAAGCAGCCACACATACACATGCATGCACATCGTCATATGAGCGAAATATTCGAAAGTTTCACCTCACATCACCCCACCTCACCTTACTCCTTAACATTGGAAAGGACATTTAAGTATCAATGGAGTATTTGAACTTTTTTGTTTAGAAAACAAGTGAATGATTGCCATTCATTGATTCAAGCCAGCAATTTATGCCTGAATGCATGCATGATGCACGTGCATCTTGATTTCAATGATGTGTTTGTGCGAACTCTTCCCTTTCCACAACCAAAACATTTCAAACCTCAATCTCAATCAATACTGTTTTGGGCAATACAGGCTATATGACCATGATTAATGTTTGCCTCATACTTGACTTCCAGTGTATATTTAAAAATAATAGGTTCAAATACTCCATTGATACTTAAATGTAATTTCCAATATCACAACATTTCTTTTGTCTTTCAGTATACTAGTCAAAATATGTTAAGGATTCTTTGATATTACTGCATGTATAGTTTATGTCCTGCCATGACAGATTAACTGTAGTAATGAGAAAGAATCGTGGAGGTCCTTCACTTGTTTGAGTAGTATACATGCATCTCTAGTAAGAGTACTGTAAGGTGTAGTCGGAGCCAGGGCAGAATGACTGATGTTTCTCGGTCGACCATGTGAGGATACTGGCTCATAGCTGACAGTCACAGCCGTGGCAGACAACTCTCACTGTAGCTGAATCTGGGAGTGTTACAGCATCTTTTTACAAGCACTGTAATCAGAACAATCTGAACTGACAGGAAATAAACAAACTTTAAGGAGTGTTTTGACCAGAACAGGATTTGATTTATCACGCAGTCAAGTCCATATTACTTGAAGGAGTGTCATTTGATGCCAGTGTTTGATAATTGTGCTCCAACAGCTGTCAATGTAAGTCAGGTGGGGGATGCGGTACAGAGGTGGGGTATGTACAGAGGTGGGGTATGCGCTGCAGAGGTGGGATATGCGCTGCAGAGGTGGGGTATGCGCTGCAGAGGTGGGGTATGCGCTGGAGAGGTGGGATATGCGCTGCAGAGGTGGGATATGCGCTGCAGAGGTGGGATATGCGCTACAGAGGTGGGATATGCGCTGCAGAGGTGGGGTATGCGCTGCAGAGGTGGGGTATGCGCTGCAGTGGTGGGGTATGCGCTACAGAGGTGGGTTATGCGCTACAGAGGTGGGGTATGCACTACAGAGGTGGAGTATGGGCTACAGAGGTGGGGTATGCGCTACAGAGGTGGGGTATGCGCTACAGAGGTGGGGTATGCACTGCAGAGGTGGGGTATGCGCTACAGAGGTGGGTTATGTGCTACAGAGGTGGGATATGCGCTGCAGAGGTGGGATAAGCACTGCAGAGGTGGGGTATGTGCTACAGAGGTGGGGTATGCGCTGGAGAGGTGGGGTATGCACTGCAGAGGTGGGGTATGCGCTGCCTGGGGTATGCGCTTCAGAGGTGGGGTATGCGCTACAGAGGTGGGGTATGCGCTGAGATTTACCTGTTTCAAATTTGTGTTAGCACTGGTTTTCCTCACATTTTCTCCATCACAACTGTTATTTTCTAGTTTTATGAAAACCTAATTGAAGTTTATTTCAATGAAGTGTGTTTATAGGTGTTGTAGGTGTTTGATAAATCTACAATCTAGAGCAAGTAATAAATAACTCCATTACCTACACTTACCTTTGTGTAACTTACCTTTCTTGCTGGTATATAGGTATATGATGCTACATGTATATGTTTTGTGGTTTGATAAGGTAATTGCTTATCATGCTGAAGGCCCAGGTTTGATTCTTCACACTGGTACAATTTTTTAGCACATCTGTAATGTTCCTGGGTGATTTTGCAAGAATGCTAAATTCTGTTTAAAGCAACACTCTCTAAAAGATACAATGTTCTGATAAATGTTCACAAACATGCCATTGCACATAAAGCATAGCCAAGTACCTCAGTAGTGCATGACTTGGCAGTCTGGTAGGCAGGTTTTTGAAAAGTGTTCTTTTGTTGTTAAGTGATTAAACTGAGTCTGAGTTCTTCTCAAGCTGTTATTTTTACATTTTGGGAGGAATGCTAGGAGTAATGGTCCAACAAAGAATGTAGAATGATGAAGACTGAGATTTGAAAACTGTATTTAAAACAGTATGCAGCTAACATGGCTGTAGAAGACCTGTCATGGAGTCAGAAGTGAAGAGATTTGTCATAGTGAGGATTGTGATGTCATAGTGAGGATTGTGATATCATGGTGAGGATTGTGATGTCATGGTGAGGATTGTGATGTCATGGTGATTGTCAGAGTTAGAATAAAACCATTCACATGTTTCAGAATATTATCAGAAGAAATGGTGTAACATATGTCAGAAGAAATGGTGTTGGCATGTCAGTTAAACCATATTTAGCTGTTTAGAGCTGATTGTAATTAGACACAACAATGCAGGATTAATTTCTCCTATGGGACATGGTATTGGTGTAAATAAGGTCTTCGGTAGACCTAAACGAGATAGAAATAATTGTTACCGTTTCAGATATAACCGTCTATAAGACGACCCCATGGATAAGACGACCCCCAAACTTGACCCTTAAAATCAGTGTCAAAATGGTATGTTTCGTGCATAAGTCGATCCCCCGTGATGGGGTCCTAATTGCGGCAAACACAGACCACAGACAACTGGCAGTTACCAATAATTATAACTTTGGTCCACGTGGCTTCTGTATTTTACCCCATTCCATGTGCGTACAACTTGTGCTTACCACGTTCATGAGGGTCCGTATAACCTTAGTGTTGATTATATATATTTTACATAAAAACTGTAATTAAAATTACACAATGCTAGGTGATATTTCTTTGGGTTAAATAATAGTACTCTGTATTATATTTTACTGACAACTGCGTCAGAATTCGTCCCGTTATATTATTGTGCATGTTTGAACTTGTTCGCTGCTGATTGCTATTTCCGGCTCAAATACACACGGTAAGCTTAATCTTAATTAATTTATAGAGCAAAAACTGTAATTAAACTTACACAATGCTAGGATATATTTCTTTGGGTTAAATAATAGTATTCTGTATTATAGTTTACTGATGACTGCGTCAGAATTCGTCCCGTTATATTATTGTGCATGTTTGAACTTGATCGCCGGGAAACGTGCACAGCAGATTGCTATTTCCGGCTCAGATACACACGGTAATCTTAATCCCTGCAAATAATACAATGCCCAGCAAAAACAACTTATAACTTAAAAAATGGTAATTAATCTTTTCTAGTGATGTTTAATTGCAAATTTGACGTCTCTACTGACAAAGTCATCTTGTGTTGTTTGTTCACGCGAAGTGATACGATGTTGTTTTCTTACCCCTGGAAAAAAGTTTTACAAAGCGTAACCCATGGATAAGACGACCCCCTTCTACAGACTGCTTTTTCTGGTCCTCAAAATTCGGCTTATAGACGGTAATATACAGTAGGTGACAGTTTTAAATTCCGGTACTTGTGAGTGAGTGTGTTGGGTTTAACACCACTTACAACAGTGTTCCAGTTTCATCACCCAATTTCAGCTTGATGTTGGAGGAAGACAAGAAGTGATGCAGGTCTCACATATAGCGAAACTCTGGTGAAGGTCTCACATATAGCGAAACTCTGGTGAAGGTCTCACATATAGCGAAACTCTGGTGAAGGTCTCACACATAGCGAAACTCTGGTGAAGGTCTCACACATGGCGAAACTCTGGTGAAGGTCTCACACATGGCGAAACTCTGGTGAAGGTCTCACAGATGGCGAAACTCTGGTGAAGGTCTCACACATGGCGAAACTCTGGTGAAGGTCTCACACATGGCGAAACTCTGGTGAAGGTCTCAACACATGACGAAACTCTGGGGAAGGTCTCACACATGGCGAAACTCTGGGGAAGGTCTCACACATGGCGAAACTCTGGTGAAGGTCTCACACATGGTGAAGGTCTCACACATGGCGAAACTGGTGAAGGTCTCACACATGGTGAAACTGGTGAAGGTCTCACACATGGCGAAACTCTGGTGAAGGTCTCACATATACGAAACTCTGGTGAAGGTCTCACACATTGCGAAACTCTGGTGAAGGTCTCACACATGCGAAACTCTGGTGAAGGTCTCACACATGGCGAAACTCTGGTGAAGGTCTCACACATGGCGAAACTCTGGTGAAGGTCTCACACATGGCTTAAACTCTGGTGAAGGTCTCACACATGGCGAGAAACTGGTGAAGGTCTCACACATAGCGAAACTCTGGTGAAGGTCTCACACATAGCGAAACTCTGGTGAAGGTCTCACACATGGCGAAACTCTGGTGAAGGTCTCACACATAGCGAAACTCTGGTGAAGGTCTCACACATGGCGAAACTCTGGTGAAGGTCTCACACATGGCGAAACTCTGGTGAAGGTCTCACACATGGCGAAACTCTGGTGAAGGTCTCACACATGGCAGAAACTCTGGTGAAGGTCTCTCACACATAGCGAAACTCTGGTGAAGGTCTCACACATGGCGAAACTCTGGTGAAGGTCTCACACATGGCGAAACTCTGGTGAAGGTCTCACACATGGCGAAACTCTGGTGAAGGTCTCACACATGGTGAAACTCTGGTGAAGGTCTCACACATGGCGAAACTCTGGTGAAGGTCTCACACATAGCGAGAAACTCTGGTGAAGGTCTCACACATGGCGAAACTCTGGTGAAGGTCTCACACATGGCGAAACTCTGGTGAAGGTCTCACACATGGCGAAAAACTCTGGTGAAGGTCTCACACATGGCAGAAACTCTGGTGAAGGTCTCACACATGGCGAAACTCTGGTGAAGGTCTCACACATGGCGAAACTCTGGTGAAGGTCTCACACATGGCGAAACTCTGGTGAAGGTCTCACACATGGCGAAACTCTGGTGAAGGTCTCACACATGGCGAAACGCTGGTGAAGGTCTCACACATGGTGAAACTCTGGTGAAGGTCTCACACATGGCGAAACTCTGGTGAAGGTCTCACACATGGCGAAACTCTGGTGAAGGTCTCACACATGGCGAAACTCTGGTGAAGGTCTCACACATGGCAAAACTCTGGTGAAGGTCTCACACATGGTGAAAATGGTGAAGGTCTCACACATGGCGAAACTCTGGTGAAGGTCTCACACATGGTGAAGGTCTCACACATGGCGAAACTGGTGAAGGTCTCACACATGGTGAAACTCTGGTGAAGGTCTCACACATGGCGAAACTCTGGTGAAGGTCTCACACATGGCGAAACTCTGGTGAAGGTCTCACACATGGCTGAAACTCTGGTGAAGGTCTCACACATGGCATGGAAACTCTGGTGAAGGTCTCACACATGGCAAAACTCTGGTGAAGGTCTCACACATGGCTGAAACTGGTGAAGGTCTCACACATGGTGAAACTGGTGAAGGTCTCACACATGGCGAAACTCTGGTGAAGGTCTCACACATGGCGAAACTCTGGTGAAGGTCTCACACATGGCGAAACTGGTGAAGGTCTCACACATGGCAAAACTCTGGTGAAGGTCTCACACATGGCGAAACTGGTGAAGGCCTCACACATGGCGAAACTCTGGCGAAAACAGGAACACATGTATGGTGTTCACGTGACTAGAAACTGGGATTTGAACCAACAAAACAACTGGTGGAATAATCTGGTATATAGTCATCTTTTGTTGGTCATAGTTTACTCCGTTCCAGTCAATCAATGCTTTCTGTTTAAAAACAAGCGATTTCTACCCTCTTGAATAAAGTCGACAACTTAGCCCTACAGAATTATGTCCCTTAGTTGAACCAGGACTTGCTGATGAAGTGTTTGAATCCTAGATTACACTGATAATGGCGTTTGGTCATACACCTTATGGGTTTCATTTGTTGGGTTGCCCCAGAGTGGTCAAACTCTCTACAACCACATGAAGCTCAGGTGTGGTTATGTGATACTCAAATATATGCGTAAAATGGTGTTATACCAATCTCACTCATTCATTCAGTCACTCACCAAGTCTCCTTCCAGATCCTGATGACCAGATAAATCACCCACACTGCCAACAAACAGTAAAATGTCTCCCAAAATACACCACCACATTGGTATTTCCTTAATGTGGTCTGTAGGATTATTTGTAGATGGCACTTAGCAACTACATTACCAGGGGAATGTCCCATGAATGTCTTTAACAAACACAAGGAATATACCATCTTTTTAAGAAATATAGGCTTGTCACACTTTCTTTGACCTCAACAATTTAATTGAGAAAATGTGTGAGTGAGTATGGTTTTACGCCGCTTTTAGCAGTATTCCAGCAACATCATGGCGGGGATCACCAGAAATGGGTTTCACACATTGTACCCATGTTGGGAATCGAACCCGGTCTTCAGCGTGACAAGTAAACTGGGCTACCCCACCGCTCGAGAAAATGTATGAAGGACTGTATTTAGTGCACCAGGAATTTTGACATAGGTAATCTGCCTAACTCCAGCTGGATAGCTTCACTCCTGATGAAGAATGTAACAATGGTATCTATTGTCTTTATTACATCATAATGATATGACATCATAACATACCATGTTCATAACATGTACACAAGCAAATGTACACTTGTATGTGAGAAACAATTTATGTGACAACTGGGTTTTATGTTGAGGTGGTATCACCAGGATTCACAGATAAACACTGTTTAGATGCTGAACAGTTGATTTCCAGTGTCAGTGACCATTTACTGCAGGAAACTAAACCACCACCTGTGGAAGTGGAAAACTGGTTCCTGGCAATCAGTAAAAGCGTTTGAGCTCAAGGAATTAACTGATGTGAACATTAAGAGCTAAACTGACATACATATAGAGGGAGAAATGAGTGCTCTCTTCAGTGTGAAACTGTGCCTGAACTGACAATGTTTAGTGTAGCAGATGTTCAGCTGTTATTTAGTCACTGTGTTGAAGTATAGCAGATGATTAAGAAATCCTCCAGAACGACCCACATGCTTTTTAGGTTAATTCTGACAAATTTAGAATTTGTATGAATTTTCTGACATGAATTAAAATAATTAAATTGAACTGCATGAAAATTAATAACAGCAAACTTTATATGTGTAAAGGCCTACCTGAGGGGACATTTAAATGAATTGTATTGAACATTTCTGTTGGGAATGATAAACAAAGTGCTTTAAGTTGCATGTTTTTGTTCTATTTTCCTAGATTCTGGTAAGCAGGGTTACTAAGGTGATCACAAGATTCCATAGTTATCAGTTGACAGGGATTCCTTGCCAGTTACCTAGAACAAGAAGACATTGAACTAAAGGAAGTTACCTGTAACAGCTTCCATAGTTATCAGTTGACAGGGATTCCTGCCAGTTACCTAGAACAAGAAGACATTGAACTAAAGGAAGTTACCTGTAACAGCTTCCATAGTTATCAGTTGACAGGGATTCCCTGCCAGTTACCTAGAACAAGAAGACATTGAACTAAAGGAAGTTACGCGTAGGGAAAGACTAGAACAAGAAGTTACCTGTAACAGCTTCCATAGTTATCAGTTGACAGGGATTCCCTGCCAGTTACCTAGAACAAGAAGACATTGAACTAAAGGAAGTTACCTGTAACAGCTTTTAAACATATAATCTTAAAGGGAAGCTGTCTGTTTCAATAACAGTGTATATGTGTTGAAAAAACCCTGCTATATGACTGAAAACAGACATTTAGGAAAGCTGCCTCTACCTTTGCTGTTCCATTTGCTACACTTCATGACTGGATTAGTGGGAAAATTTCTATTGAATGCACGACTACTGGTAGAGAACCCCTATTGTCCATAGAAGAAGAGCAGGGACTTGTTTCACATATTGACGCCATGGCAAATTTTGGGTACGGCTATACTAGGGCTGAGGTTACCATTCTTGCCAAAAGACCTAGCAATTCATCTTGGAAAAAGGTCAAAGGATGAAAACTCTCTGTCACTTCAGTGGATCCATAAAAAGATGGCCTGATCTATCAGTGAAGAAGGCACGATCCCTTGAGACACAGAGAGTGAAAGCTACCTCACAGCTTGGACACAACATGGAGAAGTACAACCTGAAGACATGCCCTCAATGAATTTATGGAGAATCACACCCTTCAGTAGTTACATTAGGTCAGAGGACTCTAGCTGCAGTCACAACATCAAGATCAAGTCTACAACTGTTGTAGGTTGCGGCAATGCGTCTGGTGCTTTTATACCACCGTATTTGAGTATTCAAGGGCAAGAGGATGCGGGAAGAACTCCTTTCTGGAAGTACACCTGGAGCAGCAAACACGAGATATTTCAACACTATCTGAGAGAGAATTTCCTGAAGCATCAGGGTTTTACATGATGCGTGATTCCTGCGTATTTGACACAACAATTTTCTAAAAGACTCTCAAAATATGATCATACGAGTCAAGCTTGACGCAAGTTTTATGAGTGACCCTCAAAATTCAGTTCAATAAAATCGATTTGATAAGCAAACAACGATAGCTTTCGTTTTATTGCAAACTGTGTTGAAAATGCTTGTGATATTAACAGAAAGTATTGGAACACCGAGTGGCTAAAAATGAAGCCATGTTCGAATGCGACAAAGATACCAGCCAATATCATTTGAGTATTATTATGTTTTGTTGTTGTCGTAACTGATTTTACACAAGCAAGGCTCAGGAACATCAAGTCAGTTTTACTTCTCAATAGAAAGCATGGCTGATACAAAAACAAAACTGCGCCATGTGACATCATGTGACATCATGTGACATCATTGTATAGGGGTTTATTTAAAAATGTACTTAGAGTACAAGTATGTCATTCACTATATTTAGACAGCCAATAGCAGTTGAATATGTCATTCGCTATGTTTAGACTATGTTTTGGTCATTTAAGCATTGTCTGTCCTGCTAAGAAACAGTGGTCGCGTGACTCGGTAATGAAATCGAGAAAAACAAATCTCCTGACGTTTCTAACGATGAGCACTAAAACCTGCTGCAAAATCATGACCTGTGATATGTGCATTCTGGCAAAAAATAAATCTAACCCCTTTACATTTGGTTGTCAAAATTTTCAGAAGTCGACATAAATGAGACATCAAGCTTGTAAAGGTCACATTGATGCAGTTAAAATTCACGAAATGCAACAGCATTTCAGCACATCTGTCATAATGCAGAAAAGGCAGATGAAATTCACCGTAGTGACCAGACTGTTGGTCATATTAAACAAATGCTTACTGTTTATGTCAGGGCTAAAAAAATATCCCTGCTGATACTTTTAAAGATTTGATGAATCTACAAGTTATCAATGGTGTAGGATACTGCAGTAGCTTTCATAGAAATGCTCATGTCATTGAGGAATCGATCGTCCATGTTATGGAAGAACAATATCAATTTTTTGCCATCAACAGTTTTTAAGTCAGCTGAACGTTCGCTGCTTCCTGATACTGGTGTTATTGATTCAAGTGTTCCAGTTGTAGACATGGATGTCACTTCACGTACTGAGGCCAATGATGTAGCAGGATTCTTTAAAGACAAGGTGACTGTACCATTCAAGAAAACTCTGCCGACTAAAAAGAGAAATGTTCTGAGCACTGATGTTGGGGGCAAGGCTACCACCGAAGACGTCATTATGAACAAAATTATTTCCCACCAGACTGTGAAATCGGCACCCCAAAACACAAAGCAAACACCTTTACCGTGTAAATCTTCGAAAAAAAACTACTGCCATTGTGACATATGCAAGTACTTCTGGAACTTCACGGACCAACGTGCATCAGGACGATCGTTTTGATTCGTACAATAGAGATGGGACAAGTAATGACGAACTCTGCTGCAAATGTAAACAGTTTGTACCTGATGAGGTTCAAGCTAGTGCCTCATTGATAATTACAACCTGGGCACAATGTACCCAGCCTACATGTCAGCACTGGACACATTTACGTTTCTGCATGGCAGTAGACATGCCGTCGACATTCTGAGTCTTTGTGCCCCATTCATGATGAGCCTGAAGAATAATACTTGTAAACTGTGACTTTTCATGGGGTTTTTTTAAGTATTAAAACATAAAATGAATGTTTCATGGACATAAATACCATATAAATTATTTGGCACTACTCTAACTCGGAATTTGACACCAGAGATTGTCCATACAAGTCATCCTGTTTACGTGACAAGCCACCCAATCATGATCGAACTTGTCTGACATAGCGATTGTGAAAAGCAGTAAAAATACTTGGATTTCGGAAATGTTTGACATAAATAAACAAGTTTAGAGGAAAGAGATTTGAAAATTAGATGATATGAATATTACTTTGAAAATTCAGCGAGAGTTCTTAAGTGATCGAACTTCCATGACATAAGCATATATTTGTTTCAGGACCTGTATGACAGACTAGGGTGTATATCTGTATGTGAGATATTTCTGTAAGTTCCATGTGAGGTAATAACATGACACTATGATGTATTCCCAAATAGCATGGTTACAATCTTTGGACACTTTTTCTCTTGAACTGATTTTAGTACAAAGTTTAATACAAAATGCGGATACAGGTGCATTCTATCATAAAGGATATGGGTAAGAATATGTTGGTTATAAATCAGACTTCAACAATAGTAACTTCACAGACAGTCTATTATAATAGAAACTGTAGGAACAGTAAGAATCGGTGAGTTCACGCAGTTCTATAGACAGGAAACCAGTTTCCCAGTGGATACGTCCTAATGTTGCTTTGTTTTATGGAAACATCCTAATTTGTTTTTTGGTAAACCAATCAATTTGGTCAGGGAATTAATTGCCATGTCCATGTTTTCGAGTAGACATTTGTCAGTCAATTTGTAACCAAAATATTTTTCTTCACACCTGTAAAGAGTCATAAAAAATAATCAACTTTTTCGCCTGCAAGTATAAAAATAACGAAGAAACACATCCTAATTTCCTTCCCAGCTGTATCTGTAAAGACATATTAAGTATTTATATGTGGGCGTGTCCCTCAGTCAATACAAACATCGCATCCCCACAGGGTTCCCCAATTACTGCATAGTTTTTACATTGACGGACAACATAATGTCTATGTCATTTGTCAGCAAGATGTGATGAATCATGTGTTCATTAGCAATGCTTGTTAGTAACGAGAGATGATTTAGGAGATCTGGTACATTTTTTAGTTGTTATTCTTTTCCTCAATTTCTCTGTCAGGGTATGCCAGTAAGTTGTCGACAAGTAGTTCCCCCCAAAGTGCTGTTTATTGAAGTGTGGTGATTTTTTTCATTGCTTTGACATCGGGGGGGGGAGTGGGGCACCTCAGCATCCCAGTGAAAGTATAAATGTTGGCTTGATTGTGAAATACAAAGTACATGTATGCATGGTGCTCACAGCTGTAGGATCATAAGCAGGCTGAATCTGGCATTGTAACACATAAGATCCTGGTATTGCCAAGGAAGGCAACTTCATGGTGACCTGTCAACTCTTCTTGAATTTTCTCCTCTATTCTTATGTCAATGAAATATTTATGTTGTTGAGTTTATTTTGCAAATTGACTCATTTCAGACTTGAATGCTTTTATGACTTTATAAGAAAAAAATCTGAATCTATTCATCTATTCTTAAACTATCAGAAACTAGAGAATGAATTTAAAAATAAGTCCTACTAAAGTTTACAACAATTACTTGGGGGTGGGGGTGGGGGTGGGGGTTGGCCTAGTGGTTAAAATGTTGGCTTGTCACACCGAAGACCCAGGTTCGATTTCCCACATGGGTACAATATATGAAGCAAAGGTATCCCCCATCATGATATTGCTGGAATATTGCTAAAAGCGGTGTAAAACCATACTCACTCACTCACTCACTCACTCCAATTACTTGGCAAATCTACATTATCTCAGGTCTGAAATTAAGAATTGTTCTGGGCTCCTTAGGATGAATGTATTTAAGGTATATAATGTTCAGATGATAATAGTATTTAAAATAACTATATTTGTGGGACTCGATGTAAGTCTACAATATCGTAGAATGTCATCTTTTTTCACCACAGACTATGTTTTTGCACAGACTGGAACAAGAAATAACAAATGATATGGCCTGCTGACACCTGTTACACAGTCGGTGGCTAACTTGACTGGTAATATTGACAAATACAAACTCTTTTTGGTGTCAGATATATTTACTTGTACTTTTTCATGTTCCTTTGAACACTGCATATTATTGTAAAGAAGCACCATCAAGAAATGTATGATAGTCTCATTATGTTATATGGTTGGAAGTTCTCTAGCAAATTTTGAAATGTGTGTTAAATCAACATTATCTGAAGAAGGAAGGTCACTCTCTAGGACTACGTTCCCAGTAGAACTAACACAGAAACTACAAGATCTGCTTTCTTACTGACTATCAGACTGTAAATCTCATGTTTTTGAAAAAACAATGGCGAAGGGTGTTTTGCTAATGGTGTCTGACGCATCCAGATGGCTGATTACCATAAGACTGATGAACTGTTTGTAGTTGGTGATCCTCAGTTTCAGTGGAGACCATAGCAGTGGGGAGGAAAATGAATCTTGCATTCCATGAATGAAGGATGGGAGATGTTGGTTCAGGTATCAGTCTAGACTTGCACGAATATCAGGAACCATTATTTAATAAGGCTGGCTGGCTGAGTATGGTTTTACGCCGTTTTTAGCAATATTCCAGCAATATCACAGCGGGGGACACCAGAAATGGGCTTCACAAGTTGTACCCATGTGGGGAATCGAACCCGGGCCTTCGGCGTGACGAGCGAACGCTTTAACCTCTAGGCTACCCCACCGCCCCTATTTAATAAGGAATAAACAGTTACACGATGTTTGTTCCTGTGAAAAACTGACATCACTAAGCTGGTATATCTAGACATGCTAATTGTCAAGTAGACTTGCACTAGTCTCTAAGGGAAAAATTTAAATGATAATTAAAATGATTGTTTCTAAAAAATAATAAATAACAGTCTGGGGTCCTTTACTGTCTGCTTATCTAGACTTGCCTTTGAGGGATAGAGTTACTATACATCCATTGGCTCAGCATTCAGTACAGCCTTGGAGCAAGGCTAATTGTCAAGATATTCTAGCTGGAATGACAGAGGTTTTTGCTTCAGTAGAGCCTGGCAGCAAGTCTAGTGCCCACCATGCTTGCACAAAACTCGCCTTCGAGGACAGCCTTACACACAGGTGGGCTGAGTAGGGTTTCACAGAAAAAACAATTTTGTGAAAAAATGTAAATGCTTCGCTGTTGGATAACAAGAAGGAAAGGTTGTCTGTCTTCAGTTCTTTGATTGTGGTTGAGTGTCTCTCAAGTGTTGAAGTACACAGTTATTACCTGTTGAAATAAGTTTGTGAAATGGTTTAAATGTGAGAATGAAATTGTCCAAACCACTTGAAACAAAATCCCAAATGTGGCTATAATAAATCAGTTGTTACGTTTATGTTCTTCTCAGTAACCAAACACCCTGGCTCACATTATTTTATCATCCCCAAGAACTTACAAATGAATAAATATCACTAGATTTGTTTCTTTCTTCTTTTACTGAACCACCTCCGTGGTGTAGTGGTTAGAGCATCCGTCCAAAGAGAGGAAGGTTGCGGGTTCGATCCCCGACCGCGTCATACCAAAAGACGTTAAAATATGGTACTTGTTGTTCCCTGCCTGGCGCTTGGCATTAATGGGTACAACAAGGACTGGTCGGCCCGGAGTCAGTATAATGTGTCTGAGTGGGGTATTCATGCTTCACTGCGGCATGGTATCTCAGTGGGCTAGCACTATAAAACCAGCTTCAGTCTGGGCTAGTACAAGCAGCCGCACATACACCTGCATGCACATCGTCATATGAGCGAAATATTCTCAAGCACAACGTTAAACCTAACTTCACCTCACCTTCTTTTACTTGATGAAATATGCCACATATATATTCATGTGCCAACTATATGCCCATGTCCTACCTAACATTACTGTGTAAAACATCTGTAAATGTAGACTGGTATGAAGACAAATATGAACACAAACAAGTAAAACATCTTTGAAAATTGTTAATGAAAATTTATAAATAATTTTTTGTGGCCTAAATTTGGGATATGTGTTACACTGTCTTCAATGTATTCTATCAAATAATGTGGCTGTGATTTGATGCCTCTTGACCGCTGTTCACTGGTTGGGTTTGAATATTTACTTCTGGAATATTGCTGAGTGTGGCAGCAAGTAGCAGACAATCTGTCAACCAGAATACCACGTACTTTCTGGCACTGCCTTCATGTCTGGGAGACACGAGTGAATAGACTTGAGTTAGTGAGTGAATGTACCATGCACACTGTGCAATGTTCAACCTACATTGTGTCGGTGACCCATGAAGGTCCAAGTTAGAATGAACCTTCAGTAACCCATGCTTGTCGTAAGAGGCGACTAACGGGATCAGGTGGTCAGACTCACTGGCTTGGTTGACACATATCATCGGTTCCCAATGGCGCAGATCGATGTTCATGCTGTTGATCACTGGATTGTCTGGTCCAGACTGGCCTATTTACAGATCGCTGCCATATAGCTGTAATGTTGCTGAGTGCAGCGTAAAACTGAACTCACTCACATTGTGTCAGTAAAGAATGAGACTTAGTTGACAGCATCAGCAGTGATCTCCCCTTAACAGAATGTGATGACACACATCAAGGTCAAGCATTGTGGCCACTCAATCCTCATTGGTCAGGTGTTACGACAAGATTGAGGTGCGTAGTCTGTACTCTGGCGCCGTATCCACAGGGAGTGCAATGTGCACTTCAGTACAGGTTATGGTGCATTGACATTTAAGGTTGAAAAAGGCAGAATGTTTCACATTGACATTTTAAGCCATGTGTAGTCATTTTTTATGCCAGTTAAAAAAGATTGTCTTTTGAAGCAAACAATATCATCCTTGATTGACATCCAATTGAAGGGCTAAGTTGTCTTTTTGTCCAGTGGTGTTTTTTTTATTTCTTATATATGTGAGTGAGTGAGTTTAGTGTTACACCCCACTCTCAGCAATCTTCTTGTATGTACCAAATATTAAGTGTTGTTTTCTTTAGGCCAGACCAATTTTATTTCTTGTTTTACAGATTTTTGTCCTGAGAAAACCTAAAGGCAGGAGGGAAAAAAAAAAAATCAGCAGTCAAAGTAATATTCCATCTAAATATTAAAAGTATTTTACTTTTGGAAATATGGGTGTATATGGGGCAAAAACAATAAAAAAATTTTTCTTGTAAGTTAACATATTTGGCCAATAAAAACATTAGGATTTTATTTTATGAGCATGGAAAATTTAAAAAATATTTTTTTTATTATTCTTGAAAAAATACGACCGGCGGATCCGTAAAACAAGAAATAAAATTGATCTGGCCTTATATCTTTGTTTTCACCTTTCTTCCCACTTTGGGAAAATATGCCAAAGTAACATTTAAATTTGATATGCAGCCTTACACTTTGCGTGTATGGCGTAGTAAGCATTCATTAAAAAGAATGATGAGAGACTCGGCTAAAATCGATATATAGTCTGAGTTGATAAATGACTATGACAAAAAATCTTTTCCTTACTCCAGTCAAATGATGCAATTGTCATGAATATTCATTTTTTTTATCTTGCCACCTTTTGATATAGTGTCCATGCTATATTACATTCATCTGGAATAAAAAATACATTCCACTTGTAGATTCACCAGTTCCTCATTGTTGATAAGAAAATGTGGAATCTTTATAAATGTGTTATGGTTTTATAATGTTCTTTTTGAAACACAAGCTTGTGAAAGTCAAGAGAAAAATTCAGCTAAAATCATAATGTATGTGTTGCTTTGTCATTTGGATTTGTGGAAAAACATTGAATGCAAATTCTTAGTGGAAGATTTGACCATAAGATGCCTGTATGTTGGCTTCTGTCAGAGGGGAATGGGTGGCCCATTTTAAGGTGCTGCATTTTGTTAGTCAGGGTTGCATGCTTTCGACATGGGTGATCCCTTGATCTTGGGTTCAAATCCTGGTTCACCTGATCCTGTTCTGGGGTTGATCTCCTTGTGGGTTTCACCAGAGTGGTAAACTAAGTGAGGTTAAAGGCAGCTCACCCACTCAGTTCTACGGGAGCAGACTTTGTTATCTTCATCAGATTACTACTGTAATGGCAGTACCATGTTAAGAGATGTACATTTTTCATTGAAAATTACAATATATTTGATAAATGATTCTTTGATAGTAAAAATATAAGTAACCATATCGTAGTTTGTTAACTCTGTCAATAAGTGGTGAGTGAGTGAGTTAGTTTACTTTTATGCCGCATGGCTGAACTCAGCCATATTACAGCTATACTCCTCACAAAAAATATAAGCAACAAGTATTTTCAGTGTAATATCTTTATCTATCTCGATAGCGATTTTTGCCGACATGTTACTGAAAGGTATATATTCAAGGAATACATAACCTTTAGTGACTGTCAAATTGATTTATCTGATAACATTGACAACATAACCGAACACAACCACACTCAGAAACAACATGTAAAATGTGTGGCATGAATGTGCTCCACTCTTCACACATGCACACTGATCGGTGTAAACCTACCGGTAATCATTGGCACAACAAGCGGGTCCTAACTTCATTTTTATGGATGATAATGCCCGAAAAAGAGTTGTTAACGATGTTGTTTAGATCAACAACATCACACATATGGACTGGCCTGCAAGGTCACTTGATCTTAATCCCATTGAACATGCTTAGGGACATTACTGGAAGTCGTGTTTACGGTCTCCATGTTCACCCCAAACTCTGGATGACCTGGAGCAGGCGTTACAGAGATAATGTCAGAACATTCCACAACAGCAACTTTAAAGCTCATTTGGTCAATGCAAAGACGTGTAGAGGCTTGCATTTGTGCTCATGGTAGTTCATACTCGTTACTGAACACTGCTTCACTGTCCAAAACTGACTTGAACCTTAATGTTAACATTTTGCTCGATCAATGCAGCACATTTTGCATGACTGTTTCGCGGGTACATTCTTTTGATGATTTGTAAGTCTATTATTGCTCAATACCATTTCATTTCATTTTGTTAATCGTGTGTACATATGTTTCACCTTTCTATTGCATCATTTCCATGATTTGCAATTTCAATAAATGAAAATGTAATGAGACCACAAATTTGTGTTGCTTAACGTTTTGTGAGGAGTATATGGCGGCGGTCTCTGAATAATCAAGTCTGGACCAGACAATCCAGTGATCAACAGCATGAGCAATTGGGATATGATGACGTGTCAACGAAGTCAGCGAGCCTGACCACCTGATCCTGTTAGTCGCCTTTTACGACAAGCATGGGTTAAGATCAATTCAATCCTACAACATCATGTAGGATATTGTTTTGTTTTGCTCTTGCTCGAATTTGCTTTGCTTCACTTTTTGTTTGCTTTCAGTTGCATTTTTATTTAGTTTCCACTTTTATGATTGGCTTTCAGAAAAATGGATTTACTGGAGGTTAACGTCTCTCAGCATGAACTGGATGAGTTGGAGGATGATAAAGTTGTGTTTCCGAGGGTAGGCATGGCATGTCAATTCTTCACCTGCCCGGAAACTGAGACTCATGTTTGGAAATGTTGGGATCTTCGACATCATTGGTTTAGAAGTACATAAAGAGGAGGTCCGGCGACACCTCGCCGGCTGGGATGGAAGAGGTCCAGGTTTGCAACAAGCGCTTTGTGGACCCAGGCCATGTGCTGCTGCCCCGTCCAACTGTGCCTGGCGGAATGGTTCGGTCGATAGTTTTCCCGAGGAGTGTCACTGATGTTCGGAGGATGGAGCGGGGTTTGCCCACGCTGTCTTTCCGGCCCTTTTGCTGGCCTCCGGGGTCAGGACTATCATCGACAGCACCACCAGCCCAGGCTGCTGAGCTCGACCTGGAGTCCTCCCCTCTGCTGGCACCTCTGTCGCAGGAACGGATCCTCCTCAGCAAGTTGGAAGGGGAGCGACGTCACTACCTACCTTCACGCCGCCGGTCCCGGGAGGATCGAGAGGAAGAAGAGTGGGAACTGATTGGGATGATACCGTCACTACGCCACTGAACAACGTTGTCCTTGCTGAAAGAAAGATTTGTTTTGTTATTATCTTATTTGTAAAGAAACCTGGGGATAAAATTATTTTGGGAAAATAACTTTAATCTAAGAGGGAAGGAATGTAGGAACTTGGGTAATTTTTACTTTATGAACGGGTTGTTGGGTGGTATGAAATAGTTTAATAATTCTAATTCTATGGGTGGTTTATATTTATCTATATATATTTATAGGGAGGTTGGGTGGCTTTCAATACACGTTTTGTGCTAATGTAAACAAATAGGTCATTGGGTAATTGGGTGGCTTATAATTATGTTTTCACCTATTATGTAAGTACTTTATTGACGCTGTTATCATGTAGGCATATATTCTACTTATTACTCACTTTTGGCAGTAAAATTGGAATTTCGTTCGTCGGTCAAGTAATGTATCTGGGTAGCTATCGTATCGCTTCGCTGTACGCCGTGTTGGATGCGGAAGCGGAAGGCTCATAGAACCACAGTGAAGTTGTTAATTGTTGTGTTAGCCAATGGTAACACTTCGTCATGACCTTTCAGAGGTTAGCTCAGGGGGTATATAAGTGCCTGATGCGACTGATATCATTGCCTTGCGTATCAGTGTTCTGATCTGTAAGTCCACTGCCTTTACGGGCGATATTCACTCTGGCTCGTCAGCCTTTTTTAAGACTTGTTATTGATCTTGTAGTCTTGTATGGTAGTCGGTAGTTGGGTGGGGTGAAGTAGAGGCAGGAAAAAGTAGCAGTAGGTTATCATGACAGTATTTTTTTAGGTATTTATCATGTAGGTGAGGGAGTGAGTTTTGTTTTATGCTGCACTCAGCAATATTCCAGCTATATGGCGGCGGTATGTAAATAATCGAGTCTGGACCAGACAACCCAGTGATCAACAACATGAACATCAATCTACGCAAATTGGATACAATGACATGTGTCAACCCAGTCAGCGAGCCTGACCACCCGATCCTGTTATTCGCCTCTTACGACAAGCATGGGTTACTGAAGATCAATTCTAACCTGGACCTTCATGGGTCTCATGTAGGTAGTGTGGGTATGGGGAGAAATTAGTGATAGGAACAAAGTAGGGCACATATAGAAGTTAGGTATTAGTGTAGCCAAAGGTTTTCTTGGAGAGTGAAAGAGAGCTACTTTGTTGAGTTTTGTTATCACTTCGCTATTTTCCTTGTTTTCTATTTAACAGAATAAATTGTTATTATTTACATTTATGACTTGGGTCATATTTTGTTGATGTTGACAAATGCCATTGAACTGAAGAAGATTATACACTGTTCCTCTGGTTTTGATGTTTTCCATCACATGTCAAAATTATACAACGCAAAGTCTGCAATAAAACCATGAATAGGGTAACATCAAGGTACATTCTACATTGAAACTCCTGTCACTGGGCTGCCTGTTAGAGGGTGCCTATTACAATGAAAAGAGCTAATTCAGAAAAGAAATGAAACCATGGATCTAAAATGATGATCTGCCTGCGCTACTTAATAGAAAAGAATGAGGCAGATTTGCTGAAAATTCCTTTGTTTTTGCTGAGTGTAAATTGTTATAGTACCAGTGCTTATATAGAACTGTTGGTCTATCAGCTTCCAAAATGGCTTATGAAAGACTAGGGATCTCTGACGTGGAAATGATCGTCAAACAAGAATATGCCTGTATTTATGGTGCTGTGGTCTTTGTCATTGATTCTGTACATGACATGCAGGGGGTCACTTACTTAAGTTTGGGGGTGGTGGGGGTTGGCACTAAAAATTCAACACACGGGCACTCACACACACACAAAATCATCACACACACACACACACACACACACACACACACACACACAGAGAGAGCCAGCCATAAAACATGAATGGTCCCTTAGCTCCCTTAAGGTGACATGGTGTGACATAGCTGAAAAAAATGTTTGAAAGGGAGTTGAACTAATTTACTCACTCCAAGCAGGGTAGTGGTGCATATCCGATGTTATTCTGGTAACCCTGGACTTGTAACATGTGGGAGGATTGCTATGACTGTATCACATGCTTTATCATCTCTGCCCTTCCTGCGTATCAGATATGTCTGGGCAATACTGGAATTTTAATCTGTGGCTTTTTTAAGACAAATAATTGGTGTTTATGTAGAGAAATCTAAGGCAATATTGTGTCTGTCATATCCATGGGTACTATCAGCTAGCTCTGTTGTTTATTGCTCAGCACCAAGAGACTTGTATGAAACTTGGTTCAGTCTGACAGGGAAGGGGGAACTGAATTAAAGGTGACACTTGATTTGATGACAGATGATATGTTATGTAGCCCAAATATAGAAAAACACACAGATATATCGCAACAAAATAGTTCTTTTGAAATATGAAATATAGACAAAATAGGGCTATATGAAGCTGTTAAACTTGAAGAATGTAATGACATTGCCCTGTAGAGGTGCTGTGGTATTTGTTGGCAGGTGATGTATGTTTTGTTTTCATTAAATTGAAGCTATGGAAGACATTGCCCAGATGCAACTAGAGTGTTTGTTTTGATGTGACTTATATAGCTTTGATTCCTTATCTGATATACGTATCACTGGGGTACAGGAATAACATAATGCTGATATGAACAGAATTTTATCTGTTCTCCTGGAGTGGAACAAGACTCGTTGCTTGAAAATCTGTATGTACATACAACTAAAATGTCATACTTCTGTGCAGAGTTGCCTCCCTTTGTTGTGGGTTTGAATCTCGGAATTACCCAGCTTATGATCCAACTGGTTTCACAGTGCCATACCTGTTTTTGTGGGTTTGACCAAAATAAGATAAATGTCTAAGATCTGTTTCAGTTTGGGCTTTCCTAACCCACACTAATGCGTTGATAATAACCAACTCACTCACTCATACATTCAGAATTAGATCTAGTGGTTTAACTTTACTTTATAGAAAGTATTCCATAATTATCAGGGTGTGCAGTAATAAATTTAGTCATTGATTCTATGCACTTTTGTTGCAGAATTTGCACGCAAACTACTCAGATCATCTGGATGGTCTAGTGGATAGAAGTGTTGGAACCTGTACATGGAGATCATGGTGGTGTAATAGATATAGCATTGGTTTAGGAGTTAAGTTTGGTACAAAAATCGGCAGAATAATAAATAATAATAATAATAATCCAACGACATAATAGGTCTCCTGTAGAGGCAAGGAGCCCTAATAATAATAGTCCAGTTCCAGCTAGGTACACCTTGTGCAGTTCAGTCTATTTCATTTCAAATAGATGTGTCTTTAAATGTTTTCGAAAAAGTTTGTAGTTGGGGGGATTTTAGCCACATAGGAGGTTGTTCCCATGGGAGCACATTCAAAGCAGCGGTCCCCGTGATTTGGTCCTGGATGAGATATCTGAAACTATGGTTGTTAAGAAGAGATGACAAGTAAGATGGAGCAGTGTTGGTCTTCAGGCACTTGTAGATAATGGTAAGCACCTTGAATGGCCTATTAGCCAAACAAGGGTGAGTCTCTTAAGCTCTGAATCTGTATGCTTATATGTCTTACAATGGTAGTTTTGGCGGTTTCTTCTGAAAGATATCGCCTTAGCTTACCAATCTTGAATGATAGTATCTGAGTGATTAAGGGAGCATGCTATGTAAAACCTGAAGAAGTCTGCACCTGAAGAAGTCTGCACCTGTACAAACGGCCATGTATACACATACAAGCACAATGCTACAAAAGTGAAATAATCTTAGATTGTGTTAAACTCTGTTTTGTGTGGTGGGGTAGCTCACCATGCGGAAGACCTGGGTTTGAATCCCTACATGGGTACAATGTGTGAAGCAGATTTCTGTTGTCCCCCCGCATTGCTGGAATATTGCTAAAACCATAGACACTCACTAAATCCCTTTTTACTGCACCTTTTATAGATATGTTAAATATTATTATTTTTCGTATTTCTTTTCCTGCCGGGGCGGTGGGGTAGCCTAGTGGTTAAAGCGTTCGCACGTCACGCCGAAGACCCGGGTTTGATTCTCCACATGGGTACAGTGTGTAAAGCCCATTTCTGGTGTCTCCCGCCGTGATATTGCTGGAATGTTGCTAAAAGCGGCGTAAAACTAAACTAAACTCACTTACTCACTCTTATCCTGCCTTCAGGTGTTGTGGGAATAATAACCTTTTAAACAACTTGTCTTTGAACCAAGTGTTTAAATTGGCTTGTCGTGTCAAAATTCCTTTTCCATATGACCAATGTATGGCTGCACTTGGATGGTATGTGGTTTCACAACAGTCTCATGCATGGCTTTGTAATATCTGTTGTGGAATGTCATGATCTGACTTATGTGCAAAGTGGACGAGTCTAGTAGAGCATTGTAATGTGTAGATGTAAATATCGATATTTATTTTGGCATTAGAATAGTAAAATGAAGTCTCTGAAGCCAGAAATTATAAATCTGTAACAGCTAGTGAACATTCTCCAAACTCTTCATGCTGTATTCAGGTAGGTACCTGGTCCTCTTGAGAAAATGATTCCTTTTTCTTGTACCATGGGCTCTCCCTGTCTGAGTATTTTTGTACAAGTGGCACGACCTCCGAGACCTTGCAGGTATCCACTCCTTCCATGCAGGCTAGACATAGCAGCATCCTCTTGTGACAGACTGTGATTTATACACATGATCTGTTTAACATCGTGGAGTCTATCATTCCCTGCAAGATATGCAGATAGATGAGTGGAATGTATCTCTCCTGGCACTCACACAGCTGTTATGAGGGAAAGATTACAGCCTCACAGTTAACAGAAATCAAGGAATGTTTTGTAGACCAAAATATATGTCTGTCATAGTTGGCAGAGATTAAAGTTTCTGATTGATATCAGACGGGCTGCCCAGTGGTGAAACATGTTACGTCTTTCTGAGGAGAGTTAATCCCCTTTGCCATGCCTGGAGCTGCTGATTTGGCATGCGTCCAAGGTTCTCCTTGGTTTACTTCTTTGAGAGGCATTTTAGAAGTTGTATAGATGAAGGAAAACCAAGTTCTATGGATAGTCAACTTCTTTATTGCAATTCTTTACTACACTGAAACGTTGCACTCATTGCAATAAAGAAGTTGACTATCCATAGATCTTGGTTTTCCTTCTCCTTGGTTTGTCTGTACTGTCAATGCATATATGTCAACAGGGTACTAGCTCAGAATAATCATTAATATCAAGAAGAAATGTGTTGAGTCCAGACTTGTTTAGTTGGCTATACAATACATGATAAACAAATACAAAAGGACAACAATGAGTGAAGTTTCCGGCTCAGACAATAAATGAGGTGAGCAGTGGCTGTTGGAATACTAGCTTGCCAAACAAAATAGACAACAATGGACAGATGAAGAGACAACAATGGACAGATAAAGAGACAATAACATTTCCTTGGACTTATTGGATGACTTATTGATGTGATGACAGACACAACCAAGGGAGGTAACCAATTCCGGTTATAAATGGCATAATATAGATAACAGTAATTTATGAAAGTGTTTTGTTTGCCTGTTTGTTGTTTAATGATGCACTCAGCAATATTATAGCTATATGGCTTCAGGTCTGTAAATAATTGAGTCTGGACCAGGCAATCCAGTGATCAACAGTATGCACATCGATCTACGCCATGACAGTGACACGGGTTGGCTGACAAGTGCAGTGGTGATCATGATTAAGAATAGTGATTGGAGTCATACAGATAATT
Source organism: Haliotis rubra (assembly GCF_003918875.1). Lineage (NCBI taxonomy): Eukaryota > Metazoa > Mollusca > Gastropoda > Lepetellida > Haliotidae > Haliotis > Haliotis rubra. The sequence goes on from NW_025767057.1 coordinate 2,718,912, forward strand.
ACAAATAAGTTATGCATGTCTTGGCTATGTAGTATTTAGCCTCTTGAATGAAACATGTATTTAAACAATGGCCGTCCAGAATCAGTCACTATGACAGAACCATTTACACTTCTTCTCTTCCCCGCAGGAGTGATGGAGCTTTAGGTTTCGTGCTGCTTTTTCACAATGTTCCATCAGTATCAGTGCAGGGGACACAGGAAATTGGCTTTAATCATCGTACCAATGTGGGGACTTGAACCCCTGCTTGGGAAGTAAAGAGTAAATGCTTTAACCACTAGGCTACCAAACCATTTTTCAGGGCTCCAGATAAGGGCCGTATGTACGGATACAAAATATGCACGATACGGTAGCAAATAATTTAGAAAACGTAGCAGGTACGTACCACAGCAATAGTGTAAGGTCTTAGAATCATTTACAGACGAATTTATCTGTAAAAAATATTGGTTTATCTTTTATTGACCTGTTTACACAAGACTATCAATGTTGTGGTGCACATATGAAACGAAACACAAGATTACTGATACACCATTAAATTCCACTCAGTACTCTAAATGTACTCTTAAGGTTTTCCAGTACTCCTGCAGTGAAACAATATGGAGTACGTACTCCTGATGTTGAAAAATTATCTGGAGCCCTGCAGTTTTCCCAACCACATTAAGCTGGCACGTTATGTTGATAAATACTGAACATATGTTTGTAACTTAATTCTCATACTTCAAGCACTATATTTTTTAGATTGACAAGTTTTTGATGATGGATTATTGATTGTGAGATTAAAATTGACCTTTCCTTTGTGTTAATTCATTAGATTATAAATCTTTCAAGAATGAGAGCCAGCTTGTATGAAACAGTATTTCTTGGAATGTATTTTCTACAACACATTGTAGTGAACAAAGTATGAATATCAAACTGTGACATTGTGACTAGCCTCTTGTCCTATGGAGGGGCCGGGTGGTAGCCTAGTGGTTAAAGTATCTGCTTGTATCCGCTGAAGACACAGGTTCAATTCACCACATGGGTACAATGAGTGAAGCCCATTTCTGGTGTCCCCCATCATGATATTGCTCGAATAATGCAAAAAGCTGCGTAAAACCATACTCACTCACTCACTCACTCACTCACTCACTCTCTTGTCCCATGGAAAAGACATATAATGTGCGTTTAATTTAGGGTTGGACATCCGCGCCCAATGGTTTGTTTTAAGAGGCAACAGACAGGATGTGTAATTTTCACATTAATGCATGACTTGATTAATTCAGTGAACTTGCTGTGGTAATGTTATTTATGTAGAATGTTATATAACTGTAATTCCTGGCCCATTATCTTCCATCATTGGTCATTATATTGTCCAGCGCAGTCTGTGAATCCTGGCTGGTTGGGGCAGTTGATGCACAGGTAGACTAACGATGAGTCTCTGAATATATGTCATTTTGATAGAAACAAATAATTCCTTTTAAATTGAAAAGGAACCCCATTGCGATGGGAGATAAACCTGAGGATAGACTTGCTTCATTAAAGGCTTTAGCATAGCAGAAAGGGCAAATGATGTGTTTCAGGGATTGTGAGAGACCAAGGCAGAGTAGTCTATGGACTCTTACAGAAAGCCTGATGCAGGTGTTTTTTAGCCATGGACATGTTTCAGGGCAATAATGTCACCATTTACAGCAGTAATGGTTCCACCTCTGTGGTAGAGACCCCATAGGTCATAATCTGACCCTCGTCAGAGGTGGGCCACACACACTCGCTAACGGCATCGCCAGGTTTCATCACATACTGGTGTATTGCACCAGTTCCTCTTCAATCTTCCGATGTTCTTCCAGAGACATACATACATAATTGTGCAATAAGTCGGCGATTGAATCAACTCATGGTTGGTTGGATGGTGACTGAAGGGAGTTTTTTATCATGAAATTTGGGCAAGTGAATTTTAATTTCCACTTTCCCTGGGTTCAGTAATACTTTTAAGTATGTTTTATGCCCATGTTGACCTGATAAAACAGTCAGCACCTTGCAACACTCCGCTTATTTTTCTGATGGTAATTTGAGCCTTCATTTGCTTCAAGAATAGTATCCTAAGCTGGTCGCCAGTTCTCCCATAAGCCTGTATTTATTGAGAAGTATTGAGCAGCTCTTAAGTATTTTTTCACAACAATGTTTCTGTTGGAAAATGTACTTAACATGTCAATGTTGTTATTTTTTCTATGTACCTGGAACTATGTAATTAAAGAATTACTTTTGGTACTTCTTTCTGCTGACTTTGTGTTTATACTGAAGGTAGGCAAGCAGATGATAACATAATCATAAATGATTAAAGTGTAATCATTACCATCAGTGTGTGTACACCATGTAGAGTTGTGATTATAACTACAAAAACAGTAAAACTGACATCTCCTTGCATGAGAACCATCAGGTGTGGTGTAAAGGGGATCCTAGTAGTTTGGTATTTCACTGTTTATGTGACAACGCTCATCAATGGAGGCCATGATGTGTAGATGATGGAACACACTAGGTTTGTATCATTTGGAAATCTGGCTCAGTGGGCAGAGTCCAGGATAGAACTTGTCTGTCAAACAAACCCTGAAAATATATACAATGCCGTCCAGTAATTCCGCGCACCTAAGCATATCGATCGCAACACGGCAGCTAACGTCTCTTATTTTTTGTGGTTTACTTGACTAAACATGCTGGTATGCATCACAGAAATATACCTAGAAATATAAGTTTTATTGACGACTATAAGATTCAAACGTTGCATTATGCCATATGGTTGACCTTACCGGCATTCTGACAACATCGCTTGCTGTCCGGTAATTCTGCGCAGCAACTGATGCGCATAACATCCAGCTTGAGATCCGAAGTATGGAAGCGTATTAGGGCCAGATTATTTTCAAAAATCACTTTATCAATGTAAGGAAGAGTATATCATATTTCATCAAGTTATGAATAATGAAGAAAAAGGTTTAAAAGTCTGAAGAAAACGACTTTTCATAAAACTGTCAATTTATCTGTGAGTTACTGTTATTTACTTACCTTTAGTGATTAAGACCCATTCCCTTGTAGAAATGTCCCTGATTTCAAGCGCAAATATGGTAGCAGACGATGGTTACCTTTGATACTGAAGTACGCTGTTGCAACTGCTCAGAATTACCGGATGTGCGGAATTACCGGACTCGCTTGTATATCCACGAAAGCCCAAGCAAATCTAGGATATGCGGTAAATCTAGGTTTCCACAGATCCAGGAAAATGAAGAAAGTCTCTTGGCACCTTTTCATTATATTTTTATGATTACTATTTATAAACAATGTTGTTAGTCTAGGATAGAACTGAACTAATGGGATCCGGGGGTCAGGCTTGCTGACTTTGTTTCATTGCGGGAGGTGATGTGTGATTTGCTGTATGAGATGCTTTGTAAGGTGACGTTCTGTATGATGTGATGTGTGAGGTGCTGTGTGATGTGTGAGGTTCTCTCTGATATGAGGTTCTCTGTGATATGAGGTTCTGTGTGATGTGATGTGTGAGGTTCTGTGTGTGAGGTTCTCTGTGATATGAGGTTCTCTGTGATATGAGGTTCTGTGTGATGTGATGTGAGGTGCTGTGTGATGTGTGAGGTTCTCTGTGATATGTGGTTCTGTGTGATGTGATGTGTGAGGTTCTCTGTGGTATGAGGTTCTGTGTGATATGGGGTTCTCTGTGGTATGAGGTTCTCTGTAGTATGAGGTTCTCTGTGGTATGAGGTTGTCTGTGATATGGGGTTCTGTGTGATGTGAGGTTGTGTGTGATATGAGGTTCTCTGTGATATGAGGTTCTGTGTGATGTGAGGTTGTGTGTGATATGAGGTTCTCTGTGTGAGGTTATATGAGGTGATGTGTGAGGTTCTGTGTGATATGAGGTTCTCTGTGATATGAGGTCCTGTGTGAATGTGATGTGTGAGGTTCTCTGTGAAATGAGGTTCTGTGTACTATGAGGTTTTGTGTGATGTGTGAAGTTCTCTGTGATATGAGGTTTTCTGTGATATGAGGTGATGTGTGATGTGTGATGTGCTGTGTGATTTGCTGTGTGAGGTTCTCTGTGATATGAGTTTCTGTGTGATGTGATGTGTGAGGTTCTCTGTGATATGAGGTTCTGTGTGATATGAGGTTCTGTGTGAGGTTCTCTGTGATGTGTGAGGTTCTGTGTGATGTGATGATTTGAGGTTCTCTGTGTGGGGTATGAGGTTCTGTGTGATGTGAGGTTCTGTGTGATATGAGGTTCTGTGTGTGATATGAGGTTCTGTGTGATATGAGAGGTTCTGTGTGATTTGAGGTTCTCTGTGATGGTGATGTTCTGGTATGAGGTTCTGTGTGATATGAGGTTCTGTGTGATATGAGGTTCTGTGTGGGTGATGTGTGAGGTTCTGTGTGATGTGATGTGTGAGGTTCTCTGTGATGAGGTTCTGTGATATGAGGTTCTGTGATATGAGGTCTCTCTCTGTGATATGAGGTTCTGTGTGATATGAGGTTCTGTGTGATATGAGGTTCTGTGTGATATGAGGTTCTGTGTGATATGAGGTTCTGTGTGATATGAGGTTCTGTGTGATGTATGAGGTTCTGTGTGATATGAGGTTCTGTGTGATATGAGGTTCTGTGTGAGGTTCTGTGTGATATGAGGTTCTGTGTGATATGAGGTTCTCTGTGTGATATGAGGTTCTGTGTGTGGTATGAGGTTCTGTGTGATATGAGGTTCTGTGTGATATGAGGTTCTGTGTGATATGAGGTTCTGTGTGATATGAGGTTCTGTGTGGGGTATGAGGTTCTGTGTGATGTGATGTGATGAGGTTCTGTGTGATATGAGGTTCTGTGTGATATGAGGTTCTGTGTGGGGTATGAGGTTCTGTGTGATGTGATGTGTGAGGTTCTCTGTGATATGAGGTTCTCTGTGATATGAGGTTCTCTGTGATATGAGGTTCTGTGTGATGTGATGTGATGTGAGGTTCTGTGTGATATGAGGTTCTGTGTGATATGAGGTTCTGTGTGATATGAGGTTCTGTGTGGGGTATGAGGTTCTGTGTGATGTGATGTGTGAGGTTCTCTGTGATATGAGGTTCTGTGTGATATGAGGTTCTCTGTGATATGAGGTTCTGTGTGATGTGATGTGTGAGGTTCTCTGTGATATGAGGTTCTCTGTGATATGAGGTTCTGTGTGATATGAGGTTCTCTGTGATATGAGGTTCTGTGTGATATGAGGTTCTCTGTGATATGAGGTTCTGTGTGATATGCTGGTTCTCTGTGATATGAGGTTCTGTGTGATATGAGGTTCTCTGTGATATGAGGTTCTGTGTGGGGTATGAGGTTCTGTGTGATGTGATGTGTGAGGTTCTCTGTGATATGAGGTTCTCTGTGATATGAGGTTCTCTGTGATATGAGGTTCTCTGTGATATGAGGTTCTGTGTGATGTGATGTGTGATATGAGGTTCTGTGTGATATGAGGTTCTCTGTGATATGAGGTTCTCTGTGATATGAGGTTCTCTGTGGTATGAGGTTCTGTGTGATTTCTGAATGTGATGTGAGGTTCTCTGTGATATGAGGTTCTGTGTGAATGTGATGTGTGAGGTTCTCTGTGATATGAGGTTCTCTGTGATATGAGGTTCTCTGTGATATGAGGTTCTCTGTGATATGAGGTTCTGTGTGTATGAGGTTCTGTGTGATATGAGGTGATCTGTGATATGAGGTTCTGTGTGATATGAGGTTCTCTGTGATATGAGGTTCTGTGTGGTGTGTGGGGTTCTCTGTGATATGAGGTTCTCTGTGATATGAGGTTCTCTGTGATATGAGGTTCTCTGTGGTATGTGGTTCTCTGTGATATGAGGTTCTGTGTGATATGAGGTTCTGTGTGATATGAGGTTCTCTGTGGTATGAGGTTCTGTGTGATATGATGTGTGAGGTTCTCTGTGATATGAGGTTCTGTGTGATATGAGGTTCTCTGTGATATGAGGTTCTGTGTGTGTGTGGGGTTCTCTGTGATATGAGGTTCTCTGTGATATGAGGTTCTCTGTGATATGAGGTTCTGTGTGATTTGCTGTGTGGGGTTCTCTGTGATATGAGGTTCTCTGTGATATGAGGTGAATGTGATGTGAGGTTCTGTGTGAGGTTCTGTGTGATGTTGAGGTTCTCTGTGATATGAGGTTCTGTGTGATTTGCTGTGTGTTCTCTGTGGTCTGAGGTACTCTGTGGTATGAGGTTCTGTGTGATGTGTGAATGTGATGTGTGAGGTTCTCTGTGGTTTGAGGTTCTGTGATATGATGGTTCTCTCTGATATGAGGTTCTCTGTGATATGAGGTTCTCTGTGATATGAGGTTCTCTCTGATATGAGGTTCTTTGTCAGGTTCTCTGTGATATGAGGTTCTGTGTGATGTGATGTGTGAGGTTCTGTGTGATTTGAGGTTCTGTGTGATTTGCTGTGTGAGGTTCTCTGTGGTATGAGGTTCTGTGTGATGTGTGAATGTGATGTGTGAGGTTCTCTGTGGTTTGAGGTTCTGTGTGAATGTGATGTGTGAGGTTCTCTGTGGTATGAGGTTCTCTGTGATATGAGGTTCTGTGTGATGTGTGAGGTTCTCTGTGATATGAGGTTTTCTGTGATATGAGGTGATGTGTGATGTGTTGCATGTTTGTGGAGCTACAAACCATGGGCAATTTACTCGGTATATATACTCAACTATTTGTATAATGATATTATGTCACCAACGTTTCTTGAATTAAGTTCATGGGAGGCCCAAGTTCAGATTATTTTCATTGTCTCTAATTTCCTTTTATTAAGTGTAAATATAGTTTTTCTCTAAATAACTGAGAGAAAAAAAGTTTGCTTTCAGCAGGGCCTCTACTTATATGCCCTCAGCTGTAAAAAGATAGCGTTGCCATAAGATTTGAAAAGAATTCTGTCTGTTACATGCAGGGATAAAAAAAGGTGCTTTTTTCTTTCTATTTGAAGCGCTTGAAATAGTTTTTGTCTCACACAACAGATGTTATTCTCATAGATGGTCATTCATACTTGATGGAGTCAGTAGCAGATTGTTTACTGACGCTCAGAGTGTCACATGATGACTGACTGGGCCACCTGTCATTACAAACATACAACTTAGTGAAGCAAGTCTGCCTAAAGCCAGGCCCTTTTTCTTGTTCTATCTTGAATTTCTGAAAGTAAAGAACATTCAATTTAACTTTTTGGCTTATTGAATGATGTTATTTTTTTGCCTAAAGTGTTTATATCAAGATTATTTTTTTCCACATCTCAGTTTTTATTGTTTGAATATTGACATATTGTCAGAGAATGTATTCGACACAGAATTAGATTGACCTGACACTAAGTAAGATTATACCAGTGTAGGTGAATGAATCAACATGGTTGACAAAGAGTTTCAGTAACAAAATAATTATATGGTACAAAGGTGGCCGAGTTGTACCATTCAAACAAATTCATCATCTCAGATTCATTGTCTTGCCTTCAGGCACTTCAAAATGTCACTTCAAGTCACCATATCATCCTTGATTCTTTAGAACTTTACAACAATCTTTCTTCTGGCCAGTATGACATCGTTATCTAGCTGCTGGTTACCAGGGCATGTATGTATAGCAGGTAATACAAACACCAAAGCGACACCAAAATCAGCTCTTGACAAACCGTTATCCTCAATGCTAATACTGTATAGTGATTTCAAACCCTATATCAAAAGTTATACTCGGGACCTTATGCAAAACAGGGGGGCCACTCAGGTAGGAAGAAATAAACTTCATGAATTAAAATCAGCAATCGGTTATCCCTACTTGGGTTGTCAGTAAAGATGTGATGAGGTTGTTCTACAACAATGTCGTATTGGCCACAGTCGGTTTACTCATGACTATCTGCTCAAAACAGATGGAGATGGACCTCCTAACTGTGTCTCTTGCAATGAAGTGTTCACCATCAAGCATATACTGCTTCGACTGTGTGGACTTTTCAACTGCGAGGGACTCACATTATGAATAGGGCTGGGACGATTCACCGATGCACTGATACATCACGATACATTTAAGTTTGATACAGCTATCGTATCATTGACTGGTGTATTGATACAAAACGATGCACGACTTTTTTTCAAAACAGTATTATCATAAACATGTTAAAGTACTTATTTGGAGAAAAATACACAAGTATGATGGAGTTACTTGTTTGTTTATTACAACAGTGTTATTGTTTTACACAAATACCTTGAAATAAATCATTTTAAGTCTTAATACCTTGTCATTCTTTCAAGGTGTATGTATCGTGATATGTATCATATCGCAGGTAAAATATCGCGATACGTATCGTATCGAAACATGGTGTATCGTCCCAGCCCTAATTATGAAACAACAAATCTGCAAGATCTGTTTTCCCGCTTGAGCAGGCATGTCATTGTAAACTGCTTGAGAGAAATTGATCTGTATCATAAATTGTAACTATGTAATGTGTTTGACAAATTGCTTGTTTCTAAATTTCGTGCTATGCTATGACTTTATGAATATATATGTATAGATATGTAATATATGTAGATATGTATTTGATGTATAGACTTGGTCTCGTCACTATATGGCTGAAATAATGTCGATGCGACATCAAAATTTGAACTCACTCACTCATCTGAGGCATTGCTGTGCAGAGTTCTGTCCCTTGGGCGTGCCAGGAACCTACTGTTTTAAGGGTGTGTCAGCACCATATCCATGCTCATGCGTTGCACCATAGGAAGACCTGACACATTGTGATATAACTTGAATACTGCTAAAAGCATATTCCATCACTCGTCTCACTGGATATGTATATTTAACATGATGATTGTTTGTAAATACAAATATGAATGGTTCTGACTGAATGATTCTGTGTATGATCATTGGGGAAAATATGTTGGAATAGACAATCTTTCTACTGTAATTTGGTTACTCTGTCTTTCTTAGCTATACTTTATACAATGAACTAGAGATACTTTTCATCATTGTTTGTTGAGCAGATACATTGTAAATGATTTCATAGACATTTTGCTGAAAGTTCCCTCTGATTATGAGTGAATGTGACTCCATTGCACTTTATCATCTAAGATCAGTGTAGTTGTGCAGAACTTTATCATCATTTGTAAGGTTTTTAATGTAATGTCTGCCATTAATGGTTTTTAGCTCAACATTATGGTTGAGGAGCTATTCATACTTACACACAATCCCACACCGTATCAACCACAACGAGCTTGCCAGACTCTTAATCTCTGGAGAGCCAGTGATGGGAGTTGTCAGTTGGAGCTCACTTAACTGATTTCTTAAGCTACACTTGAACTACAAGCAAAGAACATAGGCACCCTTTCAACAGATCACTGATTCCTCTTCCATGAAAAAGTGAAACTTGAGATAGTGAATGAACATAAAAATATAAACTCATCGAGCAATGAAACAGCAAGGACATCATGAATATGTTGAAGTAAAAATTTGTGAAAAAATATGTAACTTTGCCAAGTGGTTCATGTTTAGAGTTGTTTTATCAGGCTTATTTGCATAATGTTGATATAATCCCTCACTGATGCTGATGATCAAATGGGTTTTAGGTTGTCACCTTGACTGTATGATGATGACCTGTCTGAAGGTCACACCATTGATCATGTTTATCTTGTTCAGGACCTTGTTCAGGTTCTTGTTCCACAAAGCAATCCACAAGAACAACCTTACTCTGTGTTGTAGAGAAGGTCTTCTGACCATTTTGCTAAGGTCACTTTGTAGAGATCCTGAGGTACCAAAAACTTTGTACTTGTTGGTCCCTGAGCAGGATCCAGGGTGTCATCATGTACCTATAAAACCAGCTTCATCTTAGTGCTACACATAAGATGATCATATTCTCCAGCCCTTGGTTATAACTACATTACCTTAATATAGATTTATGAGAGTTTTAGCACTAATACTGTTTTATTTACAATAACTCACTGGTCTTTAGATGATATTTAGATACATTCACAAATGCAATTGACTTTAATTGTCATGTTCATGTTATATCAGATGCTATATTCACATTGATGTTGTCATACTGTTGCCCTGTCAGTGATGCCCAGTCCTTGGCTTTAATGTCTGTTGAAAAGGTCCAGTCCTTGGTTGTACGCTCTGTAGAAAGGTCCAGAAGTTTGTTGTATTGTGTGTAAAAAGGTCAAGTAATTGGTTATACTGTCTGTTGAAAAGGCCCAGTCCTTGGTTGTACTCTCTGTTAAATAGGTCCAGTTATTGGTTGTATTAATGAATGGATAGTTACACTTCTTTGTTCTCCAAGTCTAGTTGTCTTGCTGATGGTTCCAATGCTAATCACAAAGCTCAGTTTTCCACTTCACCTTCTGTCTGTAATGTAAGTAGGGTGGGGGTTTACAGTGTCTAAAAATGATTTTCTTGCCATTCCAGAGATGGCCAAGCTAGCTGTGATTCTCTGGCACACATTGTTGACATGAAAGAGCTAGCTGATTTCTGGCTCTACCTGTGTCGGCCTCTGTGCCCAACAGGTAAGTGTATTGTTCCTGACATACCACCAGATGGTGCCCCACACCACAACGCCCAGCAGGGACTGTTTGTCTGTGTGTTCAAACCACAAATGATTGTAGCGGTATATATTGTGAAGTAGCTCACCTGACCAAGTGACCAGATCTAGGTTCTGTATTATGGGTGTTGGTTTCCATGGCACTTGCTTGTAGCTTACCTGACCAGATCCGGGTTCTGTGTAGAGGATGTCGATTTCCATGGCTCTTGCTTGTAGTTTACCTGACCAGATCTGGGTTCTGTATAGAGGATGTCGATTTCCATGGCTCTTGCTTGTAGCTCACCTGACCAGATCTGGGTTCTGTATAGAGGGTGTCGATTTCCATGGCTCTTGCTTGTAGCTTACCTGACCAGATCTGGGTTCTGTATAGAGGGTGTCGATTTCCATGGCACTTGCTTGTAGCTCACTTAACCAGATCTGGGTTCTGTGTAGAGGGTGTTGGTTTCCATGGCTCTTGCTTGTAGCTTACCTGACCAGATCCGGGTTCTGTGTAGAGGATGTCGATTTCCATGGCTCTTGCTTGTAGTTTACCTGACCAGATCCGGGTTCTGTATAGAGGATGTCGATTTCCATGGCTCTTGCTTGTAGCTCACCTGACCAGATCTGGGTTCTGTATAGAGGGTGTCGATTTCCATGGCTCTTGCTTGTAGCTTACCTGACCAGATCTGGGTTCTGTATAGAGGGTGTCGATTTCCATGGCACTTGCTTGTAGCTCACTTAACCAGATCTGGGTTCTGTATAGAGGGTGTTGGTTTCCATGGCACTTGCTTGTAGCTCACTTAACCAGATCTGGGTTCTGTATAGAGGGTGTTGGTTTCCATGGCTCTTGCTTGTAGCTCACCTGACCAGATCTGGGTTCTGTATAGAGGGTGTCGATTTCCATGGCTCTTGCTTGTAGCTCACCTGACCAGATCTGGGTTCTGTATAGAGGGTGTCAATTTCCATGGCTCTTGCTTGTAGCTTACCTGACCAGATCTGGGTTCTGTATAGAGGGTGTCGATTTCCATGGCTCTTGCTTGTAGCTCACCTGACCAGATCTGGGTTCTGTATAGAGGGTGTTGGTTTCCATGGCTCTTGCTTGTAGCTCACCTGACCAGATCTGGGTTCTGTGACCCGTGAAGGTCTTCAGTAACCCATGCTTGTCGTAAGAGGCGACTAACGGGATCGGGTGGTCAGGCTCGCTGACTTGGTTGACTTATGTCATCGGTTCCCAATTGTGCAGATTGATGCTCATGTTATTGACCACTGGATGGTCTGGTCCAAACTCGATTATTTACAGAGTGCCGCCATATAGCTTGAATATTGCTGAGTGCTGCATAAAACTCAACTCCCTCACTTACTGTCTCCAGACGTGATATTTTGGATTTTCTGCATCCATTTTCCACATTTGTGCGTCACATAAAATCCTGATCCTAAAACGTAAAAATAAACTCACTCACTCACTCTAGGTTCTGTGTAGAGAGTGTTAGTTTCCATGGCTTTTGCTTGTAGCCTACCTGATCAGATCTGGGTTCTGAATAGAGGGTGTTAGTTTCCATGGCTTTTGCTTGTAGCTTACCTGATCAGATCTGTGTTCTGAATAGAGGGTGTCGATTTCCATGGCTCTTTGGATTCTGGAACAGATTGGGTGGAATAATAGTTAGACTTGATGGCTTGCGTGAATGCTTGTCATTATACCCTGACTCTATATTGTTGCTCGTGAAATGTGTATCACTGGATTGTCTGGTTCAGACTTAAATAGTTTCAGTTCACATTCAAATGACTTGAATATTACTGAGTGCAGTGTTAAATATCAAAGACACATATATGCATGTACACACAAAAAGACTAACACAAACATCCAGATGCACATAAGTCGACAAAATACATGTACCTGTATCTGCACAATGTTGCTTGTAGTTGAATTCCAACATTTTGAATAAAGTAATGGCATACATATTTTCTTTTGGAGGTTCTTACATGAAACATGACTGTGTACATGCTCTCCATGTTGTGACCAAATAACTTCTGTAAGTTTGTGATTAAATAAAACATTCTTCTCCTCCATACTTCTAAAATCCATTTGGGCCAAAAACATCGTGAGAGTAAAAGCAGAAGTGAAGTACATGATAAACAAGCCTTCTTGTGCAAAAACAGTCACTCCCATTCCAGGCAATAACAGACGATATCACATGTGGATAAATATTCGTTATTACCATACCAATCCTCAGCCGTGCCACAAGAGGCAAGCCATTAGTATTAACCTGTGTCCCATGGAGGGAAAATAACACAGCACAGTTGTCAAAATACGCAATCTTATGTCGTGTTATTGTTTGGTTTTGTCATTATTTAATTATCTCCTTGTAAAGGTCATTTACAACTCTTGAACCCACCATGAGATATGTATATCCTGCCATTACCTCAAAATATATTTCTTGTCTCAAGCTACAAAAACAGAATTTGATTTGGATTCACTTAAAGTAGGTATGATGTATGCAAATGTAAGCATCTTTGTTCATGGTAGTGATTTTGTTTCTATTCAATGCAGTGTTGCGTCTTATTTTGTTGACAAAATATGTCAAGTATATGACAAGTATGACTTTTAAATCTCTCTTTGTCAGATGTATAATTATACTGTAAAGTGACCGTCCTCAGTTAGTGTAAAGTAATGCCTAGTGGTTAAAGCGTTCACTTGCCACACCAAAGACCCAGGTTCGATTTCCCACATGAATACAATGTGTGAAGCCCATTTCTGGTGTCGCCTGTTGTGATATTGCTAGAATATTGCTAAAAGCGGTGTAAAACTAAACTCACTCCAGATTCACTTGTAAGTATGCAGGTCTCTTATGAACTAAATGAACAGATTGTATTAGGGATGGACATTAGCACCTTTTTATTAGCGAACCTGGACCAATTTTGTGAATGTCTCATTTGTGTGATGCTATGTTTTCTGTTTTAGGGCTAGTAGACTTTCATGGATTATTTCCCACCCAGTTATAAGATCGATAAATATCGAAAGTCCTACCTCCCTCCTTGCTTTTGTAGGGCGGTGGGGTAGTCTAGTGGTTAAGGCATTCGCTTGTCATGCCGAAGACCCGGGTTCGATTCCCCACATGGGCACATTGTGTGAAGCCCATTTCTGGTGTCCCCTGCTGTGATATTGCTGGAATATTGCTAAAAGCAGCGTCAAACTAAACTCACTCACTAAGTCTTCGCTTTTGAGCAAAAAATGTGAAATGAAATCTTTCTGGAGGGTATGAAACTAAAGATGCCTGTGAGGTGCTGGAGGATTAGGAGTCACATTATAGTCTCATCCTACTGGGTACCCATTCACTCCTGGGTGGATAGAGGCATATTTTGAACGAAGTCACTTGTCTTGGGAGACAACACATGTGCTTTGGTTTGGTGTTACAACTTGCAGGAGCTATCAGTTACCAGTATACTACTCTTCATGACCAAAGTTCACCTGATTTGTGATCCGCAGGATGATGTACCCCACCAGACTCTGTGTCATGGCTGATTGTGTGTCATTGTGACCTGATGTCAAGGACTGTATGCTCATGCTTTCAATCACTGGTTTGGCTGCTCAGACTGAGTAATGTAAAGGTTGCAGGGATATTCGGGACTATTGCAGACAATGGCTTTATATACAAGATTCTTTCACACACTAGTGTATTCGTATCAATACAGTAACATATGCTGTATTTTGGATTGACCTTTTTAACTAAAGTGCCAATTCTTGTATCAGTGGTAATGTTATTTCGGTTATACTTATTTCTGTGTATCCTTTTGTGGTATCAGTAGTTCTGAGACCAGATAAAGGCTTTGTGTTGACATTTTGCATTACCGTTCATAGAGAACTGCATAGAGGCGCTGTATAACTTGTCTTACAGTCACTCAGATATACTATTTTCTTATTCCCAGTCTCTACCCTAATGCGGTAGCTGAAAATGAAGCAAGTCTAGATTTGTGACAGATTCTTTCTTAAGGACTGCATTTTATTTTAAATGCAGCTACTTGTTTGGGTCAAAATTATATATCCCATGGACTATGTATCAGTCTAAGGCTCTGTACAGCAGGCTTTCACAGATGAAGGCGAGAGATTCTGGGAGCCGTGATGTCCGAGCCATCGCCTCCTACAGGAGGGATAGATACACCACTACAGCTAGCGGACATAGATACATCACAGCAACATTTAGGGGAACACAAATCTCGTTAGGTTGAGGTCATCAGAGCACCACTGGTAGCTCTGATTAGACTTACTTTTCCCATTTCCAGAAATTATGCAAGGTGACATTTCTGCAAACGCTCTAGGCTATAAACATTAAATTATCAAGCATTCATTGACGGATGTTAATTATATACCTATCATTACATATTATTCAACAGCTATATCATAAAATGCTTTCAGGTTCAAAAGAACTTAAAAGTTTATCCTTCATTTATATTTTTTATGGCATTTATGACAAGATATCAGCAAGCGTAGCCACATATGCCAACAGGTGCACAGCGATGGTAGGCATCCAATCCGAGACAGTTTGAGATAAGCCTCATGTGGAGGCAGCATGCCCTGGACACAGTACCAGTCATGTAATCCCACAGTGCCCCACAGGAAGGAGGCGTCCAACCATCACACAGGGGCCCCATGGGGACCAGGTATCCAAAACATGAATCTCGTAAAGTCAGATAGCCATGTTATATTGCAATCTGAGAGGCTGGTGTAGAACTGAAGCTTGATGTAGCACCCAGGACTCGGTTTTTATGCTGGAGGGATTGTTGTTTGAACTTTCTGAACAAATCTAAAGAAACCCATAGGGACCGTACTATTCAAAAGCTTGTTCTGTCAGTTTCCTAGATCACTTATAATCCCAGGAGCTCATGAAAAAGTAATCATAAACTAAGTCAGCCAATTCACTCAAATCAATTCTTTGAGAGGTATTTTGAAGTTGGGAGTGAGTGAGTGAATTTTATGCCAATTTTAGCAATATTCCATCAATATCACAATGGGGTATACCAGAATTATCTTTTTTTAATTTGGAGTGCTAAGGAAGGATAAGAATCAATGATAATAATAAGTTGTTCATTCATATTTTCTTATCCATCCATGGTACTTAACTCCTGTTGTAATAGGGAAGTTGTTCATCTATTTTTTCTTATCCTTTTTCACTCATCATGATGTATGCATTTATGTAAACCTTGTGTTATCAGTGTGATAAATCAACCAATTGTTATTGTGATGCGATAACTATACAGGCCTTCTTTCTTAATAAAATATTGTCTAACCTTAATGATCCCAAAATACAATGTGAACATGGCGACAGGCATGGTGGGTCATTGCCACTGTGTAAACACTTGTGTGGTGCCAATCGAGAGAGATGTCACTAGCAGAAGTCGGTGGACCTCGAGTTACCACTGCAGGTTCCCATCAAGATACATCATCTGTGTCATGAAACAGCTACAGTAACCAGTACTGCTATCAAATACCTGGACTGAGAAGAGTATCTGCGCAGACCGTCAGGGACAGACTGTGAGAGGCATGTGTAAGAGCTAGGAGACCATACTGTGGCCCCGTGATGCGTCAGTTGATCAACAACATCGTGTTCTTTGGAACTAATGTTCAGGCCTGGGCCCTGGTAAATTGTATTTAATTCTGGTTCAGCAATGAGATTTCTGTTTGAACAACATGATGGAAGAATGCGGGTGTACAGATGCCATCTTGCTGATGCCTTTGTCCTCCAGGTGGACTGATTCAGCAGTGCCAGCGTGATGATGTGGGGAGCCATAACCTACACTGGAAGAAGTGATCCAAGGCAGCCTGGCAGACCCAGAGACTAATTCGTTCCGTGACGAGATGATTTCATGCCGTTCTGAATACCAATGGTGGTCACTGAAGGTACTGACTTCAGTGCCACCAAACGCCTATATGTCACCCAATAACTGACTTCAGTGCCACCAAACGCCTATATGTGACCCACTAACTGACTTTTCTCGAGCTCTTATCAAACAGTGATGCTGTGACAGTTCACATATGAAATTTCTATGAATTCCATTTGCTATTAAATTCCATACAATGCATCAAAATAAAGTAATGGTAGTTAAATTCTTATATGCCTCTTTTTTTTGAGAGAGTATATATATGAGGGATAAAAAATATGTAGCGTGCTCCCCAAATATTTGCATAAGAGTTAATAAATTAATTGCATTCATGATGTTTCTGTCATAATGCATGATGTATCTGGCACCTGTACCTGGCCCAAGTGGTTGTATATGGACAATATCATTTGTCCTTATCTGATGAGTCTCAGGTAGGAGACATCTCATACACTACACCCTTACTATTGGTGACAAGTCCTTAAATAACATTGTCCTTGAAACATGGGCCATTCTGTAGTGGAAGGAATGTTTGATACCAGGGTCATTCATATTTTGGCCATGTTACTAGGGCATGAGAGAGCTACAAGGAAGACTAACATTAAGTCACAGAAATAAAGTTGTGATATATGAAATTATATAATGACATTATGAAAGTAAATGTAGGTCAGGACAATGGTTAATTTCATACAGGTGATCTAGACTTACCAGATCATTCTAGATTTGAGATGGATCTATTTATTAATTTATTCTTAAGGTCTTGGAGACAGACTACAATGAGGAGTCTATGATTATCCTGGTGTCCATTACACAGAGGGCTGTACCAAGTCTACAGTAGCTAGATTAGTGGCCGGGTTTGGTTAGGGACTTCAGTTTCTCAGCGTGATGATTTAATTTGATTTGGGACTTATCTGAAGTGTGTATTTTGACCACAGAAGAGAAGGAGCATCTGTGTTGATGTATAAATATTATGATTTATTTTTGCTATATCTGGGAAACAAGAAACATGAGCAGTATATAATTGACCCACCCATCTGGGAATGAAAGGTTATTCTCAAAGGATCACCAGGCCAGCACCTTCAGGAAGAGGCTATGAATGGAACTCACTATGCTGGGGCATACAGATACATGCAGGTATTCAGGACAACACATTTTTCTAATGTTCTGGTTTATAGGATTTCCCCAGAAGTTGGTTAGTTGGTCAAGAAAAGGGATGAGATTGTGTTGGCTTGTGCACTAGACATCACATTCCTCTTTTCTTTTTGACAGTTTTTGATAACATTCTTGTGTCAAGACGTGTATTTAAGAGGGAGGTGTCTGTTGAGGTTCTCTTCAACCCAATCAGTATATGGGGATGAGGTGTCAGCGTTTTATTTGGTCGGTGAAAATCAGATATGAGAAAAAACATGCTGGTTGTAAACTGAAGTATTTTGAACTGTTAAATCACAAACACATGTAATAAATCTTTGGCAAAAACATTCTTGGAGGATCAAGAAAAAAAAGATCATCCTTTTTTTTCATCTGACCCTCCTCTCAAAATATGTGTTCAAAATTTTCAACTTAAGTAATCTCTGAAATTTTGAAACTGGAATATTGCTGTCTGATTATGTCTTGATTGTGTTTCTAGATTTGTTTGCACTGTACCATTGCTCCTGGGCTCCACCAAACATGCTAGCATCTAGGACCTGCTGAGGGTTTTATGCACTGCGCAATGTGTGTCGAGTACGCACAAATGTAGAGAATGGACACAGAAAAAAATTCTCTGCATCCAAAAGGAGACACATTATTATTCATTGTACCCACAACACATCTATGACTTTGCTAAGTGTTTGGTTGTTTCGTTCAGAGCAGTTATAATCTGCATCGTTTCATCCATCAGTCCACATGATCAATGATTCATTTTAGGCTCTCAGGATATTGTCAAAATATACAGTTCTCTACACTGTTACTTCACAGGACCCTCAAGGACCTTTAAAACTAATTATTAGGGTTTCCCGGGACCCCCAAGTTTGTTAGTTGAGGTAAAACCCTGCCTGCTTACAGTGAGTGAGTGAGTTTAGTTTTACACCTGACGGTCTGTAAATAATCGAGTCAATTACCATTGTAAGTGAGTGAGTGAGTTTAGTTTTACGCCGCACTCAGCAGTATTACAGCTATATGGTGGCGGTCTGTAAATAGGCGAGTCTGGACCAGACAATCCAGAGATCAACAGCATGAACATCGATCTGCGCAATTGGGATACGATGACATGTGTCAACCCAGTCAGCGAGCCCGACCACCCGATCCTGTTAGTCTCCTCTTACAACAATTGGTTACTGAAGACCAATTCTAACCCGGATCTTCACGGGTTCTGCCTGCTTACATCCCACATTGGGGCAGCAAGTGAAAAACTGAAACATTGTCCAGTTGTTGCTAGACCCTACTCCCTCAATCACTCACTGATTCTGAGATTAAAAGGTTGCATTGATGTCTGTTTTCATATCAGTATTGCTTGCTTTTGACATTTGTAGGTTATCTCAAGAATCATTTCATTATATTTGCTAGAATCAGAGAGATAAATCTCAAAACATCCAAAGAAATTGCACTTTATGTCTGAAAATATTAAATATGTGCGTTTCGCGGAACACATGTTTATTTTGAAATATTAAGATGAGCAAAAAGTGTAAGTTTTGATCAGATATGGAAATACATAACATGGTTTTTACGTCGCATGGGAGGATGTCCTGGGGAGAATTATCAGTTCATGTTTTATGCTTGTGAATTTCTGTGACAGAAACAGTCCTTTTGTTTTTGAAGTTGGAATTGCAGGAAACTCTGTAAGACTGTAGGATAGGCTGTGTATGAAATAAGCCTGTCCTACCGCCCGAGACGGTCTAGATTTCTTAATTTGCAGCTAGCCAGCCTGATGTAGTCTGGTAAACATTTTAGATGTTCCATACATCTGAGTAAATTCACCATATTTGGTCTGGTTAAATCCTGATGTCTGGCTGGATTTTTGGCTTATTTCATACACTGAGGATAGGAAGCCATGCATGTGCATCATCTTGAATGGAGCCCATCTGATGTTGCTGTTGATGACCAAAGTCATCAGCATGAAATAAATGTTCACAATATAAAAACACAAAGTGCTCCTTGAGTGTTTTATATTCAGTAATTAATGGTTGTAACAGACTCAAAGGCACCACTGATTTAGTTTGTTGGTGAAATATATCTTATATCAGTGTTCAAGGAATTATCAATTCTTACTTCTCAGACATGCTTGTCTTTGGCTGACTGCAAGAATATAGTAACTCTGGTGGATAATTTCAGAAGTATGAAATATTGAATGCTGATGGGGTGGAATAGAACTCGGGTCACTGGATGATGCTGGGCCCTTAAATAATTGTCAACGACCAGCCAATATGTATATTCTTTTTATTGATGATGATGATGTAGAGGTGTGTGTGTACTTGCACAATAAAGAGAATGTCTCTCAATGGGGAGGTAGCTTTTGTGAACTGATTGAGCATAGTCAGTAGTTGTTTGGAAGATGTCAGTGATGATCGTATCTCAACTGTGAACTGATTGAGCATAGTCAGTAGTTGTTTGGAAGACGTCAGTGATGATCGTATCTCAACTGTGAACTGATTGAGCATAGTCAGTAGTTGTTTGGAAGATGTCAGTGATGATCGTATCTCAACTGTGAACTGATTGAGCATAGTCAGTAGTTGTTTGGAAGACATCAGTGATGATGTATCTCAACTGTGAACTGATTGAGCATAGTCAGTAGTTGTTTGGAAGACATCAGTGATGATCGTATCTCAACTGTGAACTGATTAAGCATTGTCAGTAGTTGTTTGGAAGACGTCAGTGATGATCGTATCTCAACTGTGAACTGATTAAGCATAGTCAGTAGTTGTTTGGAAGACATCAGTGATGATCGTATCTCAACTGTGAACTGATTAAGCATAGTCAGTAGTTGTTTGGAAGACATCAGTGATGATCGTATCTCAACTGTGAACTGATTAAGCATAGTCAGTAGTTGTTTGGAAGACATCAGTGATGATCGATATCTCAACTGTGAACTGATTAAGCATAGTCAGTAGTTGTTTGGAAGACATCAGTGATGATCGTATCTCAACTGTGAACTGATTAAGCATAGTCAGTAGTTGTTTGGAAGACATCAGTGATGATCGTATCTCAACTGTGAACTGATTAAGCATAGTCAGTAGTTGTTTGGAAGACGTCAGTGATGATGTATCTCAACTGTGAACTGATTGAGCATAGTCAGTAGTTGTTTGGAAGACATCAGTGATGATCGTATCTCAACTGTGAACTGATTAAGCATAGTCAGTAGTTGTTTGGAAGACATCAGTGATGATCGTATCTCAACTGTGAACTGATTAAGCATAGTCAGTAGTTGTTTGGAAGACGTCAGTGATGATGTATCTCAACTGTGAACTGATTGAGCATAGTCAGTAGTTGTTTGGAAGATGCGTCAGTGAAGATCATTATCTCAACTGTGAACTGATTAAGCATAGTCAGTAGTTGTTTGGAAAACATCAGTGATGATCGTATCTCAACTGTGAATTGATTAAGCATAGTCAGTAGTTGTTTGGAAAACATCAGTGATGATCGTATCTCAACTGTGAATTGATTAAGCATAGTCAGTAGTTGTTTGGAAGACATCAGTGATGATGTATCTCAACTGTGAACTGATTGAGCATAGTCAGTAGTTGTTTGGAAGACATCAGTGATGATCGTATCTCAACTGTGAATTGATTAAGCATAGTCAGTAGTTGTTTGGAAGACGTCAGTGAAGATCGTATCTCAACTGTGAATTGATTAAGCATAGTCAGTAGTTGTTTGGAAAACATCAGTGATGATCGTATCTCAACTGTGAATTGATTAAGCATAGTCAGTAGTTGTTTGGAAAGGCGTCAGTGATGATTGTTATCTCAACTGTGAACTGATTGAGCATAGTCAGTAGTTGTTTGGAAGACGTCAGTGAAGATCGTATCTCAACTGTGAATTGATTAAGCATAGTCAGTAGTTGTTTGGAAAACATCAGTGATGATCGTATCTCAACTGTGAATTGATTAAGCATAGTCAGTAGTTTGTTTGGAAAACATCAGTGATGATCGTATCTCAACTGTGAACTGATTAAGCATAGTCAGTAGTTATTTGGAAGACGTCAGTGAAGATCATATCTCAACTGTGAACTGATTGAGCAGTCAGTAGTCAGTGAAGATCATATCTCAACTGTGAACTGAGTACTTACAGGAAGATATCAATGAAGTCAGTCTGTCATCTGTTAACTCGTTGATCATAGATAGCCCTTATGTGGACTATTCAGTGAAACCATCTCTGTTCTGTGAACTGTATAAACATAGATAGTACTTGGGTTGAAGATTGAAAACCATCTCTCATTTGTGAACTAACTGAGCCTAGATAATATTTGAATGAAGATCATCCTTCATCTGTGACCCAATTGAGCAGAGTTTGTACTAGTGAAGATCGGTGACCTGCCAGAATATATAGTACTTGTGTTGGTGACCAATAAAGAAATTCATTGAGCCCAAACTGTGATACATGTAGATACATGATAGCTGGGATCGGAGACCAACTGTCAAATTGTGTCAGTCTATTACAGTAACACAGGTTACTAGTCATACTATCAGTCACCTGTTCATCTGGCCCAAGAATGATAACATACAGACAGATGTGATACTGTTGTAACATGCTGTTCTGCAGACATGTTTAGTCAATGTGACAGACTTCAAAGTGTTTCAAAGTCGGACCAACAGGGCAATACTTCTGTGTACCCTTCATGTATGAAAACAAGTGCCCTCTGACCAGTGATATAATGATAATGAGCTGTTGACAGATAACTGATTTTCCTGGACCTGTACATCTGTTACCTGTCACACTGGAATGCAGGTTGTGCCTACAGGTGATGGACCACTCAGTTAACTCTCATTGAACTTCAACAATGTCCCATTGACCTTGCTTCAGTTTGCATATCAGTGCAAATCAATTGCTACTTTGTGACCAGATGTTCCTCTCATGAGAAAAGAGGGGTCTGATAAGATATGCTGATATTCTGACCTTATCTAAATCAGTACAATAGTTACCAGAAAAACATGAGGTCTTGGATAGAGGGCAATCCAATGTTTATTTGTTTCAGGCTATCATATCCCCATCAGTGAGATGGAAATACTCCTGCTGCTTTAGGGTTACACGGTTTGAGAAAACATCAGGCACTGTCTGTCATGCATCACAAGAAGACATTCTGTTGTAAGCATTTTCTGAATGATAATTACCGGTAATGCTAACAAGCTACTTTAAGGAAGGGTGTTCTGATTTACAGAAAGTACATTCACATTTTGTTGGGGAGTGAATCTGTCAAGCTTAAGGTAGCAGAATGCTTTAATTTAATGTTTCCTGCTTCCTTTGGCTAAAGATGTTTTGTTAATAAATATAGGCTTCAGTGGTGGTTTTGAGAGTGTATCCATGATTATTTAGACAGTCATAAAGTCAGTACTTATACAAATTCCAAAATATCTACCATCCCAGTGGCCTGCTGAAGAGTGTCTCGTTGGCGAGTGGAAAATATGTAGCTCTTCAAAAGATGGTACTTCTTAACCTGTTTGTATGATGCCAATGTCTTCCTGTGTCCTCTGCCTTGACAAGAGATTTAAACAGTGCAGCAATGCCCCCAGCTATTACCAGTAACATAATTACTGACAACACATGTATTTTGGAATGCACACTTCCATCACTGGAGATGTATACAATGTAGCAATGCACACTTCCATCACAGGAGATGTATGCAATGTAGCAATGCACACTTCCATCACAGGAGATATATACAATGTAGCAATGCACGCTTCCATCACAGGAGATGTATACAATGTAGCAATGCACACTTCCATCACAGGAGATATATACAATCTAGCACTGCACACTTCCATCACAGGAGATATATACAATGTAGCACTGCACACTTCCATCACAGGAGATATATACAATGTAGCACTGCACACTTCCATCACAGGAGATATATACAATGTAGCAATGCACGCTTCCATCACAGGAGATATATACAATGTAGCAATTCACACTTCCATCACAGGAGATGTATACAATGTAGCAATGCACACTTCCATCACAGGAGGGCGGTGGGGTAGCCTAATGGTTAAAGCGTTGGCTCGTCACGCCGAAGACCCGGGTTCGATTCCCCACATGGGCACAATGTGTTAAGCCCATTTCTGGTGTCCCCCACCGTGATATTGCTGGAATATTGCTAAAAGCAGCGTAAAACTAAACTCAGTCAGTCAGTCAGTCCATCACAGGAGATGTATACAATGTATCAATGCACACTTCCATCACAGGAGATGTATACAATGTAGCAATGCACACCTACCATAACATGAGATGTATACAATGTATCAATGCACACTTCCATCACAGGAGATGTATACAATGTAGCAATGCACACCTACCATAACATGAGATGTATACAATGTATCAATGCACACTTCCATCACAGGAGATGTATACAATGTATCAATGCACACTTCCATCACAGGAGATATATACAATGTATCAATGCACACTTCCATCACAAGAGATATATACAATGTAGCACTGCACACTTCCATCACAGGAGATATATACAATGTAGCAATGCACACTTGTGAGTGAGAGAGGAGTTACTGACAGGAGATATATTTCGGGATGCAGAAATGCACAACCTCCCTAACTGGTAACAGCATTATGGCATCTTTGACGGGCATTTTAGAATTTTTGTTGATGATCACTTGCTTGACAACATTAGAGTCTATGTCAAAACGTCCCCTCAACAGAATAAAAGAAGTTGTTTATCCATAAACATTGTCATCATTCAGCAGTATGGCAGTTAGAATACATACAGATACAACACAGGATGAACATGTTTACAAGGTTGACTGTGGGTAAGGGTAAAGGTTAAATTATTTTGCTTGTACCAAGAGAATGATGGTGACCTGGGGCTATTTGGGCGATGGTGATCCCAGGCTAGTGATAATGGATATTCCAGTGTGTGTTAATTGATGGCTGCTGAAAAGATGTCACTCTAGTAAAAGAGAAAAGCTTTTTGACATCTTTGATTCTGATGGTGATCTTTCTTGGGGTTGCTATGAAAGTTTTTCCAAATGTTGGATGCTGATATTGGTGATAGAATAAACAAATCATAGTTCAGCTCTCATGTTGAGATGAGATGTAAGTAAGATGAGAAAAAGCTAGTTGGGGTATATATATATTTTGAAGCAGTTATCACATACTGGGAGGAATTTGTGATAAAGTAGGCTAATGTCTTATGACAAATGCACCCAATGTGAGGTTTAGAAAATGTTAGTAGAACATTTTTGGTAAATATTTATGTATATTTAGTAAATCCCCAATGATTATGAAAACAACTTACTATATTGAGATGGAAGTGAACTTCCTCTTATGAATCATCTGCTGGGCAAAAGAGAGTGTATACACCCTTGGCTGACAGTAGCTAATAATGAAACAAATGTAAAATGGTTATTCACTGATGTTGTATTTGATGCGTTGTGTATTGGAGCTATAGTTACCCTAGTTGTGTAATGGACCTATAGTTACCCTAGTTGTGTAATGGACCTAAAGTTGCCCTAGTTGTGTAATGGACCTAAAGTTGCCCTAGTTGTGTATTGGACCTATAGTTACCCTAGTTGTGTATTGGACCTATAGTTACCCTAATTACCCTAGTTGTGTAATGGACCTATAGTTGCCCTAGTTGTGTATTGGACCTAAAGTTGCCCTTGTTGTGTATTGGACCTATAGTTACCCTAGTTGTGTATTGGACCTATAGTTACCATAGTTGTGTATTGGACCTAAAGTTGCCCTACTTGTGTATTGGACCTAAAGTTGCCCTAGTTGTGTATTGGACCTAAAGTTGCCCTAATTTTGTATTGGACCTAAAGTTGCCCTAGTTTTGTATTGGACCTATAGTTACCCAAGTTGTGTTTTAGACCTAAAGTTGCCCTAGTTGTTTATTGGACCTAAAGGTACCCTAGTTGTTTATTGGACCTAAAGTTGCCCTAATTGTACATTGGACCTAAATTTGCCCTAGTTGTGTATTGTACCTATAGTTACCCTAGTTTTATTTTAGACCTAAAGTTGCCCTAGTTGTTTATTGGACCTAAAGGTACCCTAGTTGTTTATTGGAGCTAAAGTTGCCCTAATTGTACATTGGACCTAAATTTGCACTAGTTGTGTATTGTACCTATAGTTACCCTAGTTTTATTTTAGACCTAAAGTTGCCCTAGTTGTTTATTGGACCTAAAGGTACCCTAGTTGTTTATTGGACCTAAAGTTGCCCTAATTGTACATTGGACCTAAATTTGCCCTAGTTGTGTATTGGACCTATAGTTACCCTAGTTTTATATTAGACCTTAAGTTGCCCTAGTTGTGTATTGGACCTATAGTTGCCCTACTTGTGTATTGGACCTAAAGTTGCCCTAGTTGTGTATTGGACCTTTATTTGCCCTTATTGTGTATTGGAGCTTTAGTTGCCCTCGTTGTGTATTGCACCTATAGTTACCCAAGTTGTGTTTTAGACCTAAAGTTGCCCTAGTTGTTTATTGGACCTAAAGGTACCCTAGTTGTTTATTGGACTTAAAGTTGCCCTAATTGTACATTGGACCTAAATTTGCCCTAGTTGTGTATTGGACCTATAGTTACCCTAGTTTTATTTTAGACCTAAAGTTGCCCTAGTTGTTTATTGGACCTAAAGGTACCCTAGTTGTTTATTGGACCTAAAGTTGCCCCATAGTTACCCTAGTTTTATATTAGACCTTAAGTTGCCCTAGTTGTGTATTGGACCTATAGTTGCCCTACTTGTGTATTGGACCTAAAGTTGCCCTAGTTGTGTATTGGACCTTTATTTGCCCTTATTGTGTATTGGAGCTTTAGTTGCCCTCGTTGTGTATTGCACCTATAGTTACCCAAGTTGTGTTTTAGACCTAAAGTTGCCCTAGTTGTTTATTGGACCTAAAGGTACCCTAGTTGTTTATTGGACCTAAAGTTGCCCTAATTGTACATTGGACCTAAATTTGCCCTAGTTGTGTATTGGACCTTAAGTTGCCCTACTTGTGTATTGGACCTATAGTTGCCCTAGTTGTGTATTGGACCTTTATTTGCCCTTATTGTGTATTGGAGCTTTAGTTGCCCTCGTTGTGTATTGCACCTATAGTTGTCAGTGTTTTGTTTTCAGCCCAGTATGTTTTGATCATTATTGTAGTTTGTGGGTCACTTGCAATCTTGAGTGTCATGCTTTCTTTTTGCCTGGAATTATATTTATGGTACCAGGACTGAAGGTCCATGTATTTTTTTGTCACTGTACATTTTATGTTGTCTGTCATCTGTCCATTATGTGCCTATCAATTCACTTTCACTTCTTTCACAAAACAGCTGAGGGAAATAACAGAAACATGGGAAAGAACGTCTGTCACTAAAATTCTATTTGTGTTTGGTCTTGGCATCAGTAGAGGAGTGCATTGAGAGAAGAATAGATGTTTTTAATTTCTTTTTTTAATTGTGTAAAACAGATAAAGCACTAAGCCAGTGGAGCTGACTTGTGATGTGATCAAGGAGATAATACAAGGTTATTATGAAAAAAATTGAAAAATGGAGCTATGAAAAATGTCCTGTAAAAATGTGATTCTGTGGCATTCAGCTAACAGAGCTATTTTTTAGCCTGTCCATAAATGGATGATGTTTCATCCATACCCAGAAATAGACTATTTCCTCATTGATAAAAGAATGGGCGTGACTTGTGTTGCATTGTTGTACTGAATGAAGTCACTTATTTCATACTGTTGTCAACAGGGTTAATGTTTTTGTTTGTTAGTTATTTGATCTGTGATGTAATTATTGCTGACAATTTATTTATTAGAATTTCTTTCAAAATATCTTTTTACATAAAAACAGGTATGTCTACTTTGCAAATATTAATCTTTATATCTCTGTTTGTGCAAAAAGTATTTAAGTCACTTCTTACCCTTTATTTTACATTGCGCTATACTGTGATGAAAAGAATTCTTATGAATTTCTACTTCATTTTCGTGTACTTTGGCTGCAGTCACATAAAATTAGTTGTCAAAATGATATTTCCCCTAATCAGCATTCAGCCAAAATACAGGATTCTTGTAGTAGAGGTTGTATTCTTAGAATTATTAACAATGATAACTATTGTTTGATGTTTCTAAATGTGCTTTATTTTCTCAGAAACTGACTAAGAAGTATGACACACTACATGGATGGTTACAATCATAACATTTTATAATTCCCTTTAATATAACAGTTTCCACATGGAGATTACAGGATAACATTCAGCTGGGTGGTCATTAAATCAGTTAAACCCTTGTAATAATCACTTGTTCACTACTTGGCCGCCATATAGCTGGATTATTGCTGAGTGCGGCGTAAAACTATACTCACTTACTCACTCACTCACTCACTCAATAACTCACTTTGTTATGGATGATGGCCATGTAATTGTATTTTATGAGTTATTATAGAGTTTAGTTTGAAGTGACAATTCTGAAATAGAGAGTCCCTTTATTATTTTCTTGATCAACTTCAGTAACCCAAAACAGAAACCAAAATATGTTCTGGGGCGTTTGAATGACCTACAACTGAAATACTTACAGGCAAATCTAGCTCCAGATGTGATAGTTATCACTCAATGGTTGTGCTGAATCTATCATGCTTATCCACCTGTACCAGTAAACAAGAAGTATACAAGTCTTGAAGTATCCAAAACTTTGAAATCCATACTTTCATTTACTGTCTAAGGTTGTACAAACGACCATTACAAGCTTTGACCAAGTTTGTTCCGCAACAGGTGCTTGTTCCTCAGCTACAGGTTTAACACCTGTAAAGGCCAGTTACCCCAGCAGAGGGCAACAGGTAATCTCATCAGGAGATGTTTAGGCATTCTTTATGTCTTTGACAGCTTGAAAGGGTTTCCTGTGGTGCACCATACAGTCTACATTAGTGCTGTAGTTAGGCAGGACGCCATACACGATCTTGTTGTGTGTTTGTTCATCAGTGTTGGGGGTCGCTGGTGGTTAAGCCAGGCAGAACAGGCATGTAACATATGTTATAGTTGGGATTACAGTTTCTCATTAAAGTCCAGATTCTAGTACTTATGTTAGGTTGAGACTCACTTTGGATTTGAACCCACACTTTCAGAGTCAGGCACCTAATCGCCAGGACACAACACCAGCGATCTACCCTACTCAGCCGTCGAGGGTTTCATAAAAATAGAGGTCAGACAACTGGTAATCTCGATCACATACTTTGTGTACCAGACTTACTCTTATCTGATGCCACCCGTGAAGGTCCGGGTTAGAATATTGATCTTCAGTAACCCATGCTTGTCGTAAGAGGTGACTAACGGGATCGGGTGGTCAGGCTCGTTGACTGGGTTGACACATGTCATCGGTTTCCAATTGGACAGATCAATGTTCATGCTGTTGATCACTGGATTGTCTGGTCCAGACTCAATTATTTACAGACCGCCGCCATATAGCTGGAATATTGCTGAGTGCGGCGTAAAACAAAAGTCACTCACTCACTCTAAAGATTCATTTCATTTGATCAAATGTGTTTTAAGGGATTTACTGACAATTTAATCTGAGGAATATTTCTATAATGTGACGTACGTGGAATTGTTTTCGGTGGTGCCACATGCCACAGCTCAGTATTCAGAGCTAATTCCACCATCACACACTAACATTTCACTTTGTGCTTCTGCTATCTGAGTTGTGACATATAAAGAATGTTGCAAGTAAATAGAAGCAGCAAAACCCTTTCCATATTCATAAACAATTCATGCCTTTGGTATATTATGTTGTCTTACTTTCAGTCATTGAATGTGCAGTTCAATTAAATTTACCCTAAAGGGCAAATAGTTGCAGAAAGAATGTCTGATACTTTCATATTTCTTATAGTTGACATATTTCCCATGATTTTGACAGAAATATATCCCACCATAGGTAATGAAGTTTGTTTAAGTAAACTCCCAATCATTAGTGTTTGATAGTGTAACAATGCATGAGGTAGTGAGGAGTGGCAATTGGGGCCAGACAAGCATGCCTGCCCTCAACCTTGCGATATCCCCAAGTTCTGTATACCACCCAGTCAGTGAGGAGGAAAAGGGACAATAACTGTATACCACCCAGTCAGTGAGGAGGAGAAGAGAGAATAACTATACACTACCCAGTCAGTGAGTTGGAAAAGGGAGAATAACTGTATACTACCCAGTCAGTGAGGAGAAGGGACAATAACTGTATACTACCCAGTCAGTGAGGAGGAGAAGAGAGAATAACTGTATACTACCCAGTCAGTGAGGAGGAGAAGAGAGAATAACTGTATACTACCCAGTCAGTGAGGAGAAGAGAGAATAACTGTATACTACCCAGTCAGTGAGGAGGAGAAGAGAGAATAACTGTATGCTACCCAGTCAGTGAGGAGGAGAAGAGAGAATAACTGTATACCACCCAGTCAGTGAGGAGGAGAAGAGAGAATAACTGTATACTACCCAGTCAGTGAGGAGGAGAAGAGAGAATAACTGTATACCACCCAGTCAGTGAGGAGGAGAAGAGAGAATAACTGTATACTACCCAGTCAGTGAGGAGGAGAAGGGACAATAACTGTATACTACCCAGTCAGTGAGGAGGGAAATGGACAATAACTGTATACTACCCAGTCAGTGAGAAGGAGAAGAGAGAATAACTGTATACCACCCAGTCAGTGAGGAGGAGAAGGGACAATAACTGTATACTACCCAGTCAGTGAGGAAAAGGGACAATAACTGTATACTACCCAGTCAGTGAGGAGGAGAAGGGACAATAACTGTATACCACCCAGTCAGTGAGGAGAAAAAGGGACAATAACTGTATACTACCCAGTCAGTGAGGAGGAGAAGAGAAAATAACTGTATACCACCCAGTCAGTGAGGAGGAGAAGAGAGAATAACTGTATACTACCCAGTCAGTGAGGAGGAAAGAGAGAATAACTGTATACCACCCAGTCAGTGAGGAGGAGAAGAGAGAATAACTGTATACTACCCAGTCAGTGAGGAGGAAAAGGGACAATAACTGTATACTACCCAGTCAGTGAGGAGGGAAATGGACAATAACTGTATACTACCCAGTCAGTGAGAAGGAGAAGAGAGAATAACTGTATACCACCCAGTCAGTGAGGAGGAGAAGGGACAATAACTGTATACTACCCAGTCAGTGAGGAAAAGGGACAATAACTGTATACTACCCAGTCAGTGAGGAGGAGAAGGGACAATAACTGTATACCACCCAGTCAGTGAGGAGAAAAAGGGACAATAACTGTATACTACCCAGTCAGTGAGGAGGAGAAGAGAAAATAACTGTATACCACCCAGTCAGTGAGAAGGAGAAGAGAGAATAACTGTATACTACCCAGTCAGTGAGGAGGAAAAGAGAGAATAACTGTATACCACCCAGTCAGTGAGAAGGAGAAGAGAGAATAACTGTATACCACCCAGTCAGTGAGGAGGAGAAGAGAGAATAACTGTATGCTACCCAGTCAGTGAGGAGGAGAAGAAAGAATAACTGTATACCACCCAGTCAGTGAGGAGGAAAAGGGACAATAACTGTATACTACCCAGTCAGTGAGGAGGAGAAGGGACAATAACTGTATACTACCCAGTCAGTGAGGAAGAGAAGAGAGAATAACTGTATGCTACCCAGTCAGTGAGGAGAAGAAGGGACAATAACTGTATACTACCCAGTCAGTGAGGAGGAGAAGAGAGAATAACTGTATGCTACCCAGTCAGTGAGGAGGAGAAGGGACAATAACTGTATGCTACCCAGTCAGTGAGGAGGAGAATGGACAATAACTGTATACTACCCAGTCAGTGAGGAGGAGAAGGGACAATAACTGTATACTACCCAGTCAGTGAGGAGGAGAAGAGAGAATAACTGTATACTACCCAGTCAGTGAGGAGGAAAAGGGACAATAACTGTATACTACCCAGTCAGTGAGGAGGGAAATGGACAATAACTGTATACTACCCAGTCAGTGAGAAGGAGAAGAGAGAATAACTGTATACCACCCAGTCAGTGAGGAGGAGAAGGGACAATAACTGTATACTACCCAGTCAGTGAGGAAAAGGGACAATAACTGTATACTACCCAGTCAGTGAGGAGGAGAAGGGACAATAACTGTATACCACCCAGTCAGTGAGGAGAAAAAGGGACAATAACTGTATACTACCCAGTCAGTGAGGAGGAGAGGGGACAATAACTGTATACCACCCAGTCAGTGAGGAGAAAAAGGGACAATAACTGTATACTACCCAGTCAGTGAGGAGGAGAAGGGACAATAACTGTATACCACCCAGTCAGTGAGAGGAAAAAGGGACAATAACTGTATACTACCCAGTCAGTGAGGAGGAGAAGAGAAAATAACTGTATACCACCCAGTCAGTGAGAAGGAGAAGAGAGAATAACTGTATACTACCCAGTCAGTGAGGAGGAAAAGAGAGAATAACTGTATACCACCCAGTCAGTGAGAAGGAGAAGAGAGAATAACTGTATACCACCCAGTCAGTGAGGAGGAGAAGAGAGAATAACTGTATGCTACCCAATCAGTGAGGAGGAGAAGAAAGAATAACTGTATACCACCCAGTCAGTGAGGAGGAAAAGGGACAATAACTGTATACTACCCAGTCAGTGAGGAGGAGAAGGGACAATAACTGTATACTACCCAGTCAGTGAGGAAGAGAAGAGAGAATAACTGTATGCTACCCAGTCAGTGAGGAGAAGAAGGGACAATAACTGTATACTACCCAGTCAGTGAGGAGGAGAAGAGAGAATAACTGTATGCTACCCAGTCAGTGAGGAGGAGAAGGGACAATAACTGTATGCTACCCAGTCAGTGAGGAGGAGAATGGACAATAACTGTATACTACCCAGTCAGTGAGGAGGAGAAGGACAATAACTGTATACTCACCCAGTCAGTGAGGAGGGAAGAGAGAATAACTGTATACTACCCAGTCAGTGAGGAGGAAAAGGGACAATAACTGTATACTACCCAGTCAGTGAGGAGGGAAATGGACAATAACTGTATACTACCCAGTCAGTGAGAAGGAGAAGAGAGAATAACTGTATACCACCCAGTCAGTGAGGGAGGAGAAAGGGACAATAACTGTATACTACCCAGTCAGTGAGGAAAAGGGACAATAACTGTATACTCACCCAGTCAGTGAGGAGGAGAAGGGACAATAACTGTATACCACCCAGTCAGTGAGGAGAAAAAGGGACAATAACTGTATACTACCCAGTCAGTGAGGAGGAGAAGAGAAAATAACTGTATACCACCCAGTCAGTGAGAAGGAGAAGAGAGAATAACTGTATACTACCCAGTCAGTGAGGAGGAAAAGAGAGAATAACTGTATACCACCCAGTCAGTGAGGAGGAGAAGAGAGAATAACTGTATACTACCCAGTCAGTGAGGAGGAAAAGGGACAATAACTGTATACTACCCAGTCAGTGAGGAGGGAAATGGACAATAACTGTATACTACCCAGTCAGTGAGGAGGAGAAGAGAGAATAACTGTATACCACCCAGTCAGTGAGGAGGAGAAGGGACAATATCTGTATACTACCCAGTCAGTGAGGAAAGGGACAATAACTTTATACTACCCAGTCAGTGAGGAGGAGAAGGGACAATAACTGTATACCACCCAGTCAGTGAGGAGAAAAGGGACAATAACTGTATACTACCCAGTCAGTGAGGAGGAGAAGAGAAAATAACTGTATACCACCCAGTCAGTGAGAAGGAGAAGAGAGAATAACTGTATACCACCCAGTCAGTGAGAGGAGGAAAGAGAGAATAACTGTATACCACCCAGTCAGTGAGAAGGAGAAGAGAGAATAACTGTATACCACCCAGTCAGTGAGGAGGAGAAGAGAGAATAACTGTATGCTACCCAATCAGTGAGGAGGGAAGAAAGAATAACTGTATACCACCCAGTCAGTGAGGGAGGAAAAGGGACAATAACTGTATACTACCCAGTCAGTGAGGAGGAGAAGGGACAATAACTGTATACTACCCAGTCAGTGAGGAAGAGAAGAGAGAATAACTGTATGCTACCCAGTCAGTGAGGAGAAGAAGGGACAATAACTGTATACTACCCAGTCAGTGAGGAGGAGAAGAGAGAATAACTGTATGCTACCCAGTCAGTGAGGAGGAGAAGGGACAATAACTGTATGCTACCCAGTCAGTGAGGAGGAGAATGGACAATAACTGTATGCTACCCAGTCAGTGAGGAGGAGAAGGGACAATAACTGTATACTACCCAGTCAGTGAGGAGGAGAAGAGAGAATAACTATATCTCCCAGTCAGTGAGGGTGGGAAAGAGGGAATTAGTATATATACCCTCATCGTGAGGGTGGAGAAGAAGATCCACCCAAGCTATAAACCCTTGTCAAAGAGGGTGATAAAATGTATGCTTCTTTGAACAGTAATCTGTTTTCAAGATTGTATATGTTCACAACCTCAATTTGAAAATATTCTTTTCTTTAAAATATTAAATTTAAGCAAGTAATCATTTGTCATATTTGTAGAAGTCGCACCCCACAAATCACAGAGAGATGAAATGTGTGATGGTGATGATTATAAGGTAGTATAGTGTTTGTTCCAGGCAACAAAGTAGCCACTGACTATCAGTTGTTGAGCTGGAATATCTTCTTACAACAAATGTCATTTCAAGAATTGTGATGTATATTTTGCTCATTTTCTAGTTAACATGTTCTTAAATATTTTGGTTCTAAATACTGTTTATGTGTAACCTGACTTTGAGACATAAGCTTTCATGTAGATTTTGTGATTGGATGATATTGTGAAAAATATGTGTGCTTGATAATCCTTAATTTGAACTGCATTGTTTAAGAAACGTAGGTTACAGAACCTTTAGATGTTTTTGTTAATCTTTTCACAATCTGACGTTTCTTTCAAAAACAAATATGTCTAAGCTTTACTGAATTTGATTTAATGCATCTTTTTTCCTTTTTGTTTAAAAAAAATCCTTTGAAAAGTCTTGCAAACCATATTTACCAGGCCCAGTTTTTTTAATAAGAAAAAATTTGCTCCAATATTTTTTATCTGTAGCTGACAGGAATTTAAAAGACCCAAATGTAAACAAGTAATTTTACAGAAATTGAAAAAGACTCTGGAATGTAAAACATTCTTAACACAGTTTTTTTGTCACCGTTTTTTTATTGACCAAAAATCGTAATCAAACAAATAGAACCCTGGTCAAACAGAACTGGAGACAAGTAGAAGCTTGGCTGATGGTGTCAGGTAATGATTAAACAGAGGTGTTTACACGGAATAGTAATGTGACGTTGAGAGCCTCTTGCCACTCTTCAGTGTGGACTGTAGATTACCTCCATAGAGCCCTGCCACCATCAGGTGTAATTATTACACATTGTTAGCTGTGTTCTGAAGGTGTTGGGTTGCTTCCTACTGCCACTGGCTTCTAATGGCAATGGTTCAACCCTGGAGTATATACTGTAGGTCTTTGACCCTTTTAGGGTCATGAATAAGCTTGATTGATTGACCCAGGTGTGCCAAGACGTTATAATGTACACAGGTATATCACTGGAGTAGCTGTGGCAGGACATGCTTACCCTTTTTGCGAACACCTGGTGTCATCAGTAATTCTCACTGATCCTATCATGTAACGTTCACAGCTATTTTGCTTTTGACACCCTTTGGAATCTGTTGCGTCAAATTACCGAGACTGATTATGTTGACATTTATATTTTTCTGTATCTCCTCATCTGTTCCTCATTTTATATTGTTTTTATACGGCTTAACAAAAACTGATACAGGTTTGGGGAAACAAGATTCCGGCCCCCTTGAAAACACTGCTGATTTTGTTTTCAAACTGGAATCCTTATTCAATACTTTTTTATGAAATACTTACAACATTCTTTTTGGAGATAAGTGATTAAGGAAGTGATTGGAATATATTTTTTAATAATGCTGTATAATTGAAGCCAATCGAGATATGTGAATGTGTATATATGTAAAGTATTCCTCTGGTATCATCAGCCTCCAATAGTGACATACAAACAGATGAGGTAATATTTAACTGCAGCTGATCTGAGCAGGTATTGTGGGGCAGAGATGGTCCAAAGTGGCCTAAGATTAGGGTTGGGTGGCTATAATGTGTAACTCGGTGATTGTTAGTCAACATATCCTGGGATAAATCATGCTGTCACAGTTCTGGTTTACTTGGCCCATATTGGGTATTTACAGATTACTGTGAGAAAGGTAGAATGTTGCTTAAAACAGCGAAACACAACTCACTCACTCACTTACTCATTTCATTTTTTAAATTTCTGCCTGTTTAACACACAAGTTTATAGTTATGAGCAACCCAGAGGAAGCCTTGGAATGTGTGAATACCATATTCAAATGACTGAATGATAGCAGTAATATCATTTCAAGAATTAGTGTTCAAGAAAAAATAATGAATTGGGAGAAGACATAATATTCCTAAGAACTGGATGGTAAACATCCATAGTTTGGGCCATGTAAACTTCCTCTGTAGCCCCTAACGAGCTTGTCTTCTATTTCATTCTCACTGTTATATTTGGTTAGCTGCATGAATACTTACAATGATTTTCTTCCAAGATGCTTTAGAAAATATTGTGAATTCACAAAAAATATGATTAATGAGAATTGCACAACTCCAGTTGTATGTGAAAACATGGTAACTCAGAGTGTTTTAAAGTCTTTATATCAAATTACAGATTATGGCTTCAAATTGTTAGGAAGCAGTTAAAGTGATTAATAGATATATTTTTATCTATCCCGGACTGAATGAACATCACATGTCTGCATGTTTTTGCACTCTTCAGTTTGTTGTTTGCGAAGTAAAAGTGTTGCATCCGACTTGCTTTGAACTGAACGTGTATATTCAGATGCTGACTCTTGCAATATAAACTAATCAAAATATATTTTCAGTGACGAAAAAAAAGCATGGTTTTTATCGCCAAAAGTTTTGAATTAGAAATTCCTTTTAGCAGAAAAATTGTTTACACATCTACAATTCTCAGTAATGTTCACTGTGCCTGTTTTTGCCCACGTTTGCAGGAAACGTTCCTGTTGATAAGTTCAGCATGTTTTGAAAACTATATTTTAATGAAGTGTTAGACCACTGCAGTTGCCTGGCTCACTGTTAGAGACTGACACACACGACTGGTGTTGCTGTTTGGTGGGAGGTCCTGCACGTTACTCTCAGTTTTACAGTACTTTAAGGGCAATCTAAGCAATTAATTTGCTGATTGACTTACCCAAGCTGTAAACCACAGGATATTGTTTCTCCTTAAGATGAAGGTAATGCAGGAACAGTGTAGTCAAAA
Source organism: Haliotis rubra (assembly GCF_003918875.1). Classification (NCBI taxonomy): domain Eukaryota; kingdom Metazoa; phylum Mollusca; class Gastropoda; order Lepetellida; family Haliotidae; genus Haliotis; species Haliotis rubra. The sequence goes on from NW_025767057.1 coordinate 2,755,776, forward strand.
CTATAGAGTTTATTAGTTTGATGGATGCCTTATTGTGAACTGTCATAGCTGCAGTTCAGTGTTCTAAAGATCTTCAACAGCTGAGTATCTGGAAGATCTGTAAATAGTTGATGGTTGAGTATTTGGAAGATCTGTAAATAGTTGATGGTTGAGTATTTGGAAGATCTGTAAATAGTTGATGGTTAAATAGATCTGATGGTTGAGTATTTGGAAGATCTGTAAATAGTTGATGGTTGAGTATCTGGAAGATCTGTAAATAGTTGGATGGTTGAGTATGGAAGATCTGTAAATAGTTGATGGTTGAGTATCTGGAAGATCTGTAAATAGTTGATGGTTGAGTATCTGGAAGATCTGTAATAGTTGGATGGTTGAGTATCTGGAAGATCTGTTAATAGTTGCATGTTTGAATATCCTGAAAAATCTAATTGAATGCCCTGTAAAATCAACAAATTGATAGATGATTGAATATAGTTCACAATCAACAAATGGAACGAACAGGTATTTTTTACAACAAATGACTGGCAGTCATTGACTTATGTCATGGCCTGTTTGTACTACATCCAGAGCTGTACATCTCTGTGGACATCTCAGAAGCCTGTGGACTATATTATGCTTAAGCTACGAAGACAATTCGGCCATGCATAACCATCAATTTAGTTTTGTTGCGCAATTCATCGGTGTCAAATGAAATCAAACGGACTGTACATTATGATATGTCCAGTAATTCCTATATCTGCTGGAAATGTAGACCTTAATGTCACATATTTCCCTCTGCAGAGAGGATGGGTTATATCTTCTTTTGTAACCTCTTTTATATAAGAATACCCAAACACAATGGGCATACATTGTACTCAGCTCTTTAAAACAATGTAAGTTGTCAAATATAGATAACAGTGAGATGCAGGAAAGTTCAAATATTTCAGTTTTATTAAAATCTTTGAACAGCATTTAGATGGGAAGCACATAAGGGCAAGAATTTTATGGATGTCAAGTTCTTTATTTTGCGGAACACCACATTTCGGAGTATATTCTTACTCCTTAATCAGATGAGATGAAAGAGTAAGAATATCTTCCGAAATGGCGTCTTCCTCAAAATAAAGAACTTGACATCCATAAAATTCTTGTCTTTCAGTTTTAGTGCCAATTAAAATGAATGACACACAGCATTTACAGTAATTGGAAATGTTTCAATTTTTCAGTCTTCAGATGTTTGGGGCAATATGCCAACAGGTAAGAGGTAAAGCACTAATGAAGTCAATTTCCTCATTATACAAGAAAAAACATGTGAAAAAAGCGTAATGCATTCAGTACCAGGAAGTACAAAACATCCACTCCAGAGAACAACCAGCGTCAACTACAGTGTACTCTGTCAATACCGGCATCAGTCGGGACCAAATAAAAATGCCGGTTTTGACAGAGTGCCGGTTTAGCTAGGTTCGCTTATGACGCCTGCGCACACGGAAGTTCAGCATTATTAAGATGTTTGAATAAGAAACAAGGCAGTGTCTGAATGCACATTCATGTTGATTCATTCAAATAATAATGTCTGAAAACTCTTATTAAATTTCAACTGATCATATATTATCGGCAGAATTAATATTATAAACTATTTTTCGCAATGTTATTGAAAACAACGATTCTTGTTTATGCTTGACGGCGAGTAACATCTCGGCTTTCAGCGCGCCTCGTCTTGGCCGGACACTATGCTTAATGCAAAATGTATACATGAAGCATTTTGTCTTAGGCCATAACCTATAACGATATGCCCAATAAGTTCCATAATTTCACATTATAGGTAGCGATGTCTTGCTTAATATGTTCAGAATACATGTAGAATTATTTTACCCAAAACCTTACCGTCTAAAAGTTTTCGTTGGCGGTATCCATTTCCATAATATGATTGGCTGCTTAGGTCCGCGTGTCTGATTTTGACCAATCCACGACCCTTATAAGCAGACTGTAGTGAAAAGCGTCGTAAGAAACCAATCTTTATCCAATAAAATCGCTTCTTACAAATGTGAAAATACTCTCGGCAAGAGTACAATGATATTGTTGATGTTCAGAGCTTTCGAGCGATACCCGCCATCAAGCGATTAGCCTCTATGTAAGTGACGCGTGCCACTCACTAATTAACAAGAAACTGATTGGCACTTCCGTTTTCTGAATAATCTCGAGAGTCAATACCCAGCGAATCAACAAAATGTAAACACTTGCTTGTTTTACAGTCACACTGCCCACTACATGTATTAATTACTCTAGGTAAGTGTTACATTACCACTCACTGATTAACTAGATGCTGATTAACACTTCCCGTTTCTGAATAATCTCAGGAGTCACAGCCGAATTGTGTTGTTACATCATTTGGACCTAATCTCATCAAAGGGTTACGCCGTCTTTCATGTGCCGGTTTTTACAGATTCGTTTTCATAACAACTTGTTCGTTGGGACTGAAAAACAATGCCGATATCCTGAATAGACAGATGCCGATGTTTACAGATGTTTCTAAATGATAATTACGTGCATTTCTGCCGGGACTGAAACTTTGTGCCGATGTAGACAGAGTGCCGGTGTTTACAGAGGCCGGTATTGACAGAGTCCACTGTATTTGCTGAAACAGACCCGACAGAATCGCTCACAATGATTATGTATCATAATTTTTACTTTTTCTCTGGTAGGGTCATCTGTAAAACATGAAAAGTAAGTTGGTATATTCAAATTTTGTCAACATCATGTCCTGTAGGTAATAAAAATTAATTTCACCATCGAATCTGTCCTAGGAGTACGCTCGTAATTCGTAAGTAAATCTGTCAGTGTATCCTTATCATGATGTATGGAACTTCCTGTTTGTGTTGGGGCGGTGGGGTTGCCTAGTGGTTAAAGCGTTGGTTTGTCACACTGAAGACCCGGGTTCAATTTCCTACATGGGTACAATGTGTGAAGCCCATTTCTGGTGTTCCCCGCTGTGATATTGCTAGAATATTGCTAAAAGCGGCATAAAACCAAACTCACTCACTCATTCCTGTTTGTGTAAAATGAAATGTTGCAACTTTGACCATGGAGCTTTTGTGTTGAAGTGTAGCACCACCACAAACACTTCATATGCCAAATACTGAAGGAGTGATCGTCCTGTGGCTTGCTGGCTGCCTCGCATCATAATCATAGGCTAACCTTAGACATTTTATGTTGGCGTGATAACATTACTACATCCACAGTGCAATATTTATCTTCATATATCAAAGGTGGGCATACAGAAGTGCACCTTTTGCTGTGCAGTATTCCCAGTCCCCAGGAATAGATCTACACTCAGGGAGTTTTTGCCAGAGTATTGTCCCTAGGAGCAGGCAGCATTTGTTAGATTGCGCGCAGACTGCATTTGTGGAGAATTCACGTTCTTTCTGCTGTGAGTACAAACACGAGACGGTATCTCTCACAGTCGTAACTCCACAGCAGGCCCACGAGGAGAGGCTGGAACAGCCAGGCTGAAATATGACAGGGGCATAATGTCGCTGTTGTACTTCTTTCCTTCTGCCAGATGGTCAAACATGCTTTAAAAGATGGCATAGATACCTCCAGAATATTCATGTTTTATTGCCTAACTCTTAAAAATGGAGTTGAAAACTTTCATATGTTTTATGATCAGTTAAGTATTTAGATTTGGTTTGCCTCTGGTAGTGTGCCTGGAGACAGAAAGGCTGGTAGTTCCAACACTGAGCTACATCATACCAAGAGATGTTAAAGATGTTACTTGTTGCAGTTCCTGGTCCATGTATAAAACAAGGCCTGGTTGACATAGTCAGTACACTGTGAGAGGTGTGTCCCTCTTTAAAATGTGTGATAGTATTTCTGTTGGCTAGCACTATTTTGACTGTCACATTAAAAATGTCCTTCAACATGTCCTGAAGATATTTTCTACATTTTGGTAATAATAACAAAGAGCATTGTTGAAATCCTAAAATGTCTTAATAAAATTTGCCTCCAATCAGTAAACAAGAAATCTTCAGTAAACCAGGATGCAGTACTACAGTAAACAATGATTCAGCAAAGTAGTATGTATTGCCCTCTGTCTGTCTGTCTGTATGTGTGTGTGTGTGTGGTTGTGTGAGTGCAATATGTTGCCCTGTGTGTTTGTAGCTGTGTGTATCTGTGTGAGTGAATTGAGTTGCCTGTGTGTGTGCTACTGTGTGTGTAGTTGTATGAGTGCATTGTGTTGTCCTGTGTGTTTGTAGTTACGTGTGTATCTGTGTGAGTGAATTGTGGTGCCCTGTGTGTGTAGCCATGTGAGGACATTGTGTTGCCCTCTGTGGGTAGTTCTGTGTGTATCTGCGTGTGTGTGTGTGAGTGAGCGTGAGAGTGAGAGACTGCATTGTGTTGCCCTCTGTGGGTAGCTCTGTGTGGTGCCCAGTGTGTGTGGCTGTGTGAGTGCATTGTGTTGCCATGTGTGTGTTACTGTGTGAGTGCATTGTGTGTGAATATTTGAGTTATGTGTGTGGCTGTGTGAGTACATTGTGTTGCCATGTGTGTGTGGCTCTGTGTGGTGCCCTGTGCATGAATCTTTGTGTATTTTCTGTAGCTCTGTGTGTAGCTGTGTGAGTGCATCGTGGTGCCCTGTGTGTGTGTGGTTTATGTATGTGTGTAGTGCTGTGTGTATATAGTGCTATATGCACTATGTGTGTGTGTGTGTGCATTGTGTTGCCCAGTATGTGTGGCTGTGTGTGCATTCTGTTGCCCAGTATGTGTGGCTGTGAGTGTATTCTGTTGCCCAGTATGTGTGGCTGTGTGTGCATTCTATTGCCCAGTATGTGCCCAGGCAGATGTCGGGGACCCTCATGTCCAGATGTGCTTCTCATCAGCAGCTCCAGGATCAGTGTCCTGATATCTCCGTGGAGGTGATGACACATAAACATAAACACGCAACTCTATCTGCTGAACATGTCAAACATTTCACTTAATTTACCATCACATCAGTAGGGTTTGATCCTTCAAATCTTTATCAAGTAATGTCCCAGTTCTTCAGACTCATCGGCAAGAATACTTCTACTACCGGGCAAGAAGTATCATACAAGCTCAATGACAATCACAGGTTCGACACTCTGTAATGGAATATGAGATATACATTACAAATCACTTCAAAGAACACCATTGCTAGTAAATATCATAGATCTGACACATGCTGTGTCGTCCAACCATGTGGCAAAGACACAGTGTGACTGTCAAGGCACACATGCGGCAAGTCTGAATGTTGGGTTGTCTTCTCTTTGTGCCGCCTCTTGGGAGTAGCCGATTCACTAGCCTGTAACAGGAGATGTTTGAACTGAAGCACAAGTTTGCATCAGTCAACTAGGAGTACCATATTCACCATATTTAGTGCCCTGCTCTGAAAGAGACACCTCCAACCAGCTTCTAGATGGTCTTTATCCATGTGTGGAGCACAGTGGTGTAGTGGTTAGCATGCTGGCCTCTCACGCCAAAGGCCGGGTTCACATCCTGGTGGAGACACCAAAATTTGTGACCTGGGTCTCATACTGTGTTGTGTCCCTGGGCAAGGCACTTCATCCACATTGCACTCAGTCCACCCAGCTGTTTAAAATGGGTACCTGAAAAGCGGATGTACGGACCTATACGGTCGCGCTTAGCGTTTAGCAGCAGCTTTGAAAGTACAATTCCGTCAGGGTAATAATGTAACGCCAGAGAACAGCATCGCGTTGGATTCTAGGCGTAAAAATTAGCATTATTATTATTATTATTATTATTTATGGGTAGCCTTTAGAAGCAGAACTTCCAACCCCATGAAAGTAAAGAGCTTGACCAGCCGGGGTCTAAGGGCCCTAGGCCCTGGTTGGGTCTGGGCTGGAACCTGGTTGAGGCGAATGCCTCCTGAAGTCAACATATAATAGCTAATTCTCTTTTCAGAAAAGTCACTGAAAACAGTGTATTCAGACCTTTTTGTGTGATTTTAAGTGATCAAATTGTACATGATAGTTTGGCATGAGATTTATCAGGGTTTTTTTGTGAGAGTGTGACATGAGTAATAAAAGCATGGATCTATCTCCAACTGAAGGCATGAGAGTTGGCAGGTATGTACATGTACCACCTCCTAATGCCCAAAGTATGTAGTCCATAGTTTCTTGTGTATGCTCAAAACAGTGAGTTTTCCTCAGCAGTGTACAAGGGATATGTACCGGGTAATTGCCCAGTAACAATTTTCAGTAATATCATATTTTCTTTGCTGACCCTAACTAAGATTGTTCAAAACTATTTCCGTGTTAGAAGGTATATTGAACTTTTGTTCCTAACACCATAGTCAGTTTTATTTGCACAGTGCTCTTGAGTATTCCAACACTAGGATGACAGTCTGTCAGTAATCAAGTCTTGTCAGGACAGTCCAGTGACTGACATGAGCATTGATGTTCACAATTGGAATATGACGATTTGCGTCATCAAAGTCAGTGAGCCTAACCATCTGATTCTGTTCAGGTACGGATACAGCTTTTTGAGAAAGGGGGGTGCACACTTCATTTTCACGAGAATTTCAATGGTCATATAATAAACTTTCAGTACAAAAGTTGGGGTGTACACTGAGCACACCTGCTGGGGGATCCACCTATGCTGTTAGTTGCCTTTTACAGATCGTCAAAGTGCGCCCAGTGCTTATTATGACAAATACGGCATCTCCAGCACGTGCATGACTTGGATGATGGTCCAATTCGTCAAGTTATCTTTTCTGTGTAAGGTAAAAAAGTTTGGCATGTTTGGTTTACGATTTCAATCCTGACAAGAAATGCAGATTCATTTTGGCATGGTTATTAGAGGAGGAAGGAGATGGTTTGTTATCTTTCTGTAAGTCAGGTTCTGAGGTACAAGTTGAACCTGAGGGAAAGGTGCTGTGGGATGCGTTTGCTGGAGAGTGAGATTCACAAATTAGAGGATCCAACTCCAAAGAAAGTACAGATGTGTTTGTTTTTAATCTGGTCCTTGAGGTGAGATGAAAGGAGGTTCAGTTTTGGAGGGTTGGTGTGGTAGCCTAGTGTCACGCCGAAGACCCGGGTTCGATTCTCCACATGGGTACAATGTGTGAAGCTCATCTCTGGTGTCCCCGTCATGATAATGCTGGAAGATTGCTGAGGGGCATTAAACTAAACTCATTCACTCATGTTTGGACCTTTTGTGCATGAATAGTGTTTGTTGATGTGTTTAAATAATCAGCCTACAAAGAAACTATACTACTGTTCAACTTGACACCAAGGGGTGGTCTGTTTTTAGAAGGTGACATTTGGGATTAATTTAGATGAAATAAACTCCTTAAATATGAATAGGAAAATTGGATCCAGTTACTAGATTGTATTATGATGGGCTCATGTTAACTGGGTACTGTAATGGATGCAGTGACTAGATTGTATTATGATGGGCTCATGTTAACTGGGTACTGTCATGGATCCAGTGACTAGTTTGTATTATGATGGCTCATGTTAACTGGGTACTGTCATGGATCCAGTGACTAGTTTGTATTATGATGGGCTCATGTTAACTGGGTACTGTCATGGATCCAGTGACTAGATTGTATTATGATGGGCTCATGTTAACTGGGTACTGTCATGGATCCAGTGACTAGTTTGTATTATGATGGGCTCATGTTAACTTGGTAGTCATGGATCCAGTGACTAGATTGTATTATGATGGGCTCATGTTAACTGGGCAGTCATGGATCCATTGACTAGATTGTATTATGATGGGCTCATGTTAACTGGGCAGTCATGGATCTAGTGACTAGTTTGTATTATGATGGGCTCATGTTAACTGGGCAGTCATGGATCCAGTGACTAGATTGTATTATGATGGGCTCATGTTAAATGGGTACTGTCATGGATCCAGTGACTAGTTTGTATTATGATGGGCTCATGTTAACTGGGTACTGTCATGGATCCAGTGACTAGTTTGTATTATGATGGGCTCATGTTAACTGGGTACTAGTTTGTATTATGATGGGCTCATGTTAACTGGGTACTGTCATGGATCCAGTGACTAGTTTGTATTATGATGGGCTCATGTTAATTATGACTGATATCCATACAAATCTTTGAAGGGCATTTAGAAGATTTTTGGATGTTGGAGCCTATGCTTGCTCCTTCATCAGGTGGCTCATGGGCTCATGATAACTGGTACAGTTATGGAACAAGTGACTATATTGAAGGAGCAAGCATACCCTCCGAATTCACAATAAAGAAGTTGACATAGATAAATCTTGCTTTTCTGATATCCGTACAGAATAAGTTTTTTGTTTAATTTCCAGATGCCATCAAACATAGGTGTATGTTCTTTTTAGTGCCTTTGATCATGGAACATATGATTAGGTAGTATTGTGGGTGGTTGGTAAATAGCTACATTAGATAGTATTGTGGGTGGTTGGTAAATGGCTACATTAGATAGTATTGTGGGTGGTTGGTAAATGGCTACATTAGATAGTATTGTGGGTGGTTGGTAAATAGCTACATTAGATAGTATTGTGGGTGGTTGGTAAATGGCTACATTAGGTAGTATTGTGGGTGGTTGGTAAATGGCTACATTAGATAGTATTGTGGGTGGTTGGTAAATGGCTACATTTGCGCCTGAAATGTGTTATACACGGTATAGAACACAGTATAAATCTAAATGAGCCGAGGAATGTGTCTTGATATTTGAATAACCATTATAAAAATTATCAGCATCCGCCTCCTGTAGACCAACAACTAGTCTGGAAATGAAAATATTTTACAGAAAACAAGTTCATTGAAAAAAAAACCCAGAATATAACGAAAAGGAGCCCTGAGACTTTCTTCATTTTCAAAAGCTGTGGAAATCTAGACTTGCCACATTTTCTAGACTTGTGTGGGCTTTCTTGGCTATATTTGCTTCAGGGTCTGTATGACAGACTATCCTTCCTGCTCCAGGGTAGGTAATCCAGCCTTTCAGCACTGTAGAGATGGATGCTGATGGTGTCTCACTTGGTGTCACGTGCGCCGTAAATCATATGGCTTGAAGGGCGGACACTTCGGTGCAGGATACAGTTCAGATGTGCAACAACATCACACCTTGTGTTATAGCAATTAATTAGTGGGTTAATTGGGCATTTTTAATGGACAGTATACATCATTATAAATCAAATTTATGCGCATATATTTTAGTGTTGAATTAAGGTTGCAATGCCGTGTTACATACTCAGGTTTCTTTATATGTCCAAATCGAGTGTGTATCCTATTTCTCTTTCAAAATTCAGAAACACATTTTTTGGATGAAATATTTCTATCATCTTTTTCTTGTCACATTACTATTCAAGAAATGAAACTGATATTCAAAAAAGATGTCCAAATACATTAGTGTGGGGATTCTCAGTAATCCTGACCTTTCAAAATCAATTTCTTTCACTTTCCAAGACGCCACACTGAGGGTGAGAAAATTCACAGTAAAAATTCTATAAAAGCTTTAGCTGCCAAATCTTAGCCTAGAGACTACAATCTTACATTGGAAGCAAGGTCTATCATTGAAGGTAAACCCCTAGTGAGGCTCCCAGCAACCTATAGCGCCGAGATCAGCTCAGTTCACTGACGTACACACAACTAACTTCATTGATGAAAGCATCAGCAGCGGAGGTAACAGAGAGGATAGCCTCTCATAGTATTGGAGGAGCTGAGCTTCTGTCTTCACACTGTGGCAGCGGTGGTAAGCAGCAAGCCAACCTCTCTCGGGTTTGATATGGGAAAACCGTTAGCTTGGCTCCAAAGAGAGGCAATAACAGTGTGCCTATGCAAGTAGAGAGTGTTTACTCACGTAGCGAGTGTGTAGCAGCCAAACAGATGATTGCCCTCTAGTGCTGTAGGAGCTTTTATACACCAGTGTTATAATTCATGATCTCATGACTGACCGTAACCTTGCCGGTCAGGTAACCAAGTGACCATAGTCTGTGAGTTGACAGTCAGTCAGCCGGAGGAATTAACAGTTCCTTGATGGCTTCAGTGACCTCTTGGAGCTGTCTAAGATAATTGGGTGAGTACAGATGAGCGGACTGGGTTATGAGAGCATTGTGGAGAGCGAGGGAGGCTGCATGTGTACGCTGTAACTGTCATACAGACTCTGACCACAGTTGCTCACCTGTGACATCCTGCCAGGTGGAGGAGGAATTAGGGGGAGTCCAGGCAGTAAATCATTACACAGGTAGATGCTATCACACATTCCTCCAGGGCTGTTGGTGTTGTGATTGTAGTGGGTGTAATACTAAACATATGATGAGTGATGTGGTGTGTTGAACATCTGGTAGCTGACAGGTATCATATGGTTAATTACCTTGTGTAGTAGGACAATACAGGTGAGTGAGTAAATACATTTTTATTTTCTAAATAATGTATTGCAACTGTAGAATACTGACTGTACTTTACATTAATTTGTCTGTACTTGTTCTGTTGACTGATGTCATAGGCTATACTTTAATACGTGTATCAACTATTGTCTATTATCTCATTTGGCGTCATGGTATATAGTATGTAATGTACGTATATAGCAAGGTGTTGCTGGCGTGTAAGCATTTTATCTGATAAAGAACAGAATTTTAATTCCTTGTGTAAATGATGGAAAATGCCAGAGCATGAGGTAGGTAGGCTGTAATACACCTGGTAAGGTTCTCTAGCTGCAGGATGGGTGATAACATCTTACACGAGTACATCATCTCGTTACTGCTGCACTCCTCAGCCCTGGTAATTAAGTAATGACTTTTATATTTTCACAGTTTTTAGTTACTGTTTTTAATACATTTTGGAAATGATAAAATATAGCAATACAAGGATTAATTTCTCAGCATTAATGTGGTTTCTCTTATATTAAACTGAAAAAAAAATCTAGCCATTATTTTTCTTTGAATTAGTGATTCTTGGGTCAAAGTCAATATTGCTGATGCTGATATCAGTGTTATAGGTAAATATTGACAGATATGTTAACCCATTCCCCTGGTGTAAATCATAAACTGAACTTGCTTCAGTGTTGTAAAGAGAGGCAGGGGATTAAGAAATTAAAAACTCTTTAATAACTAGTAATTAGATACCCGTTAATTACCATGCATCATTATTTTTGTTATGATCAGCGAATAGAAATGTAAACACAAAATACAGTGGTTAATGAATTCGTGAGCCAGCACATGAAATAGTATTGACCTTAACTGGTAAGGTGTATACTGTATACTGTATACATTATGCTATTCAACATTGATAGCAATAATCAGATATGTCATTCTACTTAATTGTACACTAGCATATAAGAAAAAAATTGTGTATCAGGGAAATATAATTTTTTTTATCTCGACAGAAGTTGTATAAAAAGAATACTAGCATTCCTGGCTCCAGGGATAATGATGACATGCAACTTTGTGATACAACAGTGGGGTTGTATATAAAGAATAGGAGCATCCCTTGTCCCGAAGATAGTGGTGATGTGCAACATTGTGTTACAGCTTGTTCCTCAGTCCTTCATCTTGTCTATATACATATCCCTTGATGTCTTTGAAGCATTCACAGTTTGATTTGATAACCATTCTCGGCCACAACTTTTGTTTCCTGGAGTGTAACCCTGCTGAGGAATGTGTACACACTGCCACTTAATCATGGCATATCTGGCAGCATCTAGAGACTTTCTCTGATCGCCATAATTCACAAAGTAATTATTTGTTCCACAAAGGTGAAGATATAATGGCCAGTATCTTTCTGTTCCTTGCCTTTGAAAAAAGTATGTGATTTATGTCTGTGCGAGAGCAATGAAACGGTCCAGTCCCAAGCAGGTATTTGTTTTTAGAAGTTAGTTTTTATTGAGGGAACAGGAAAAAGATTGTCTTGTCATACATTGTACCAGAGCAGAACAGGAGTAGATAACGCTGATTGGTATTTGTTATGATAGAAACAGGTTAGATGCATGCTGATGTCGTCTGTTGTGCCCATGAAGGATATAATTAGGCAATACTGACTGATATTGTCTACTAATCCAGAGACAGGGAATAAACAGATTGTAGATTGACTAGATAATAGCGCCTGAAATGTCTTCTGTTGTGTTAGAAATGGAGGATGAATAGACAGGATAAATTAGAAAATCGGGCCTGATGTGTTGTCTGTTATTCTAGAAACAGGGAGTAAGTTGACGTTATGGACTAGATAATAGGGCCAGATGTGTGGTTTGTGCTGGAAACAGATTTTAGAGACAATTCAAGGACAGTAATCGGGATAATATAGGTAATATTATCTGATATCTTCTCTTATGATGGAAACAATGAACACATGAACAATATTGTGATGTCATTCTGCTGTGCTTCAACCTCTGTAAGGATTTCAGCTTTCTTGTCAGTGTTGCTCAGGCTGTAGTCTGCTGCACACTCCCTTAACCATATTATTTCCCCTTCCACCCAGCCCTGACTGCAAATACATTATAGAAGAAACTACATTTTCCTCAGGTTCAGGGGCTCCTTTTCAATTTATATGGAATCATTTGTTTGTATCAAATTTGATTTTTTTAGGGATTAGGTGTCAGTGTTTTCATTGTACCTTAATGGTGTAGATGGTAGCGTCATGTTTACTTTGTTACTTAATGTTGTAGATGGTAGCGTCATGTTTTCTTCATAACTTAATGATGTAGATGGTAGCGTCATGTTTTCTTCGTAACTTAATGGTGTAGATGGTAGCGTCATGTTTTCTTCGTAACTTAATGGTGTAGATGGTAGTGTTATGTTTTCTTCGTAACTTAATGATGTAGATGGTAGCGTCATGTTTTCTTCATAACTTAATGGTGTAGATGGTAGCGTCATGATTTCTTGTACCTTAATGGTGTAGATGGTAGCGTCATGATTTCTTCGTACCTTAATGGTGTAGATGGTAGCGTCATGTTTTCTTCGTAACTTAATGGTGTAGATGGTAGCGTCATGTTTTCTTCATAACTTAATGGTGTAGATGGTAGCGTCATGTTTTCTTCGTAACTTAATGGTGTAGATGGTAGTGTCATGTTTTCTTCATAACTTAATGGTGTAGATGGTAGCGTCATGTTTTCTTCGTAACTTAATGGTGTAGATGGTAGCGTCATGTTTTCTTCATCCTTAATGTGTTTCTTCATCATGATTTTTTCTTAACTTAATGGTGTAGATGGTAGCGTCATGTTTTCTTCGTAACTTAATGGTGTAGATGGTAGTGTCATGTTTTTTTAGTAACTTAATGGTGTAGATGGTAGCGTCATGTTTTCTTTGTAACTTAATGGTGTAGATGGTAGCGTCATGTTTTCTTCATAACTTAATGGTGTAGATGGTAGCGTCATGTTTTCTTCATCACTTAATGGTGTAGATGGTAGCGTCATGTTTTCTTCATCACTTAATGGTGTAGATGGTAGAGTCATGTTTTCTTCGTAACTTAATGGTGTAGATGGTAGCGTCATGTTTTCTTCGTAACTTAATGGTGTAGATGGTAGCGTCATGTTTTTTTAGTAACTTAATGGTGTAGATGGTAGCGTCATGTTTTCTTTGTAACTTAATGGTGTAGATGGTAGCGTCATGTTTTCTTCATAACTTAATGGTGTAGATGGTAGCGTCATGTTTTCTTCATAACTTAATGGTGTAGATGGTAGCGTCATGTTTTCTTCATAACTTAATGGTGTAGATGGTAGTTTATCATGTTTTCTTCATAACTTAATGATGTAGATGGTAGTCATGTTTTCTTCATCTTAATGTGTAGATGGTCGTCATGTTTTCAGTAACTTAATGGTGTAGATGGTAGCGTCATGTTTTCTTCATAACTTAATGGTGTAGATGGTAGCGTCATGTTTTCTTCAGAACTTAATGGTGTAGATGGTAGCGCCATGTTTTCTTCATAACTTAATGGTGTAGATGGTAGCGTCATTTTTTGTAACTTAATGGTGTAGATGGTAGCCATGTTTTCTTAATGGTGTAGATGATGGTAGCGTCATGTTTTCTTCATAACTTAATGGTGTAGATGGTAGTATCATGTTTTCTTTGTAACTTAATGATGTAGATGGTAGCGTCATGTTTTCTTTGTAACTTAATGGTGTAGATGGTAGCGTCATGTTTTCTTCGTAACTTAATGGTGTAGATGGTAGTGTCATGTTTTCTTTGTAACTTAATGGTGTAGATGGTAGCGTCATGTTTTCTTCGTAACTTAATGGTGTAGATGGTAGCCATGTTTTCTTCAGTAACTTAATGGTGTAGATGGTAGCGTCATGTTTTCTTTGTAACTTAATGGTGTAGATGGTAGCGTCATGTTTTCTTCGTAACTTAATGGTGTAGATGGTAGCGTCATGTTTTCTTCATAACTTAATGGTGTAGATGGTAGTATCATGTTTTCTTTGTAACTTAATGATGTAGATGGTAGCGTCATGTTTTCTTCAGTAACTTAATGGTGTAGATGGTAGCGTCATGTTTTCTTCGTAACTTAATGGTGTAGATGGTAGTGTCATGTTTTTCTTTGTAACTTAATGGTGTAGATGGTTTGCGTCATGTTTTCTTCGTAACTTAATGGTGTAGATGGTAGCGTCATGTTGTCTTCGTAACTTAATGGTGTAGATGGTAGCGTCATGTTTTCTTCATAACTTAATGGTGTAGATGGTAGTGTCATGTTTTCTTCATAACTTAATGATGTAGATGGTAGCGTCATGTTTTCTTTGTAACTTAATGGTGTAGATGGTAGCGTCATGTTTTCTTCGTACCTAAATGGTGTAGATGGTAGTGTCATGTTTTCTTCGTACCTTAATGGTGTAGATGGCAGTGTCATGTTTTCTTCGTAACTTAATGGTGTAGATGGTAGCGTCATGCATTCAGTGACTGGTCTGCATGACCCATCTGATGAGAAAGTTCCTTTAGGATCTGTGGATAAGCTGTGATAAGATTCTCCTTAGCTGATAATAATGCTACAGTAATGTGTGTAACAATCACACACTGATTGTTTGTCTGTAGTATGTAGGAGGACTAATGTATGTGTACAAGTTTTCACCTGTAATGTGATTACCTGTGTGCCTCGTTACACCTGTATAGGAACATCACCCAAGCACCTGTTTACAAGGAAGGAGGCAGTCCATAGGGTCACTACTGTAATAGTCAGTACTGTATGTACTGGTAGGTACACAGTGGAGATAACGTATTTACACCTGTAGTATCACCACCTATGTATCACCTGTATAGGAACATCACACAAGCACCTGTTTACAAGGAAGGAGGCAGTCCATAGTGTCACTACTGTAATAGTCAGTACTGTGTGTACTGGTAGGTACACAGTGGAGATAACGTATTTACACCTGTAGTATCACCACCTATGTATCACCTGTATAGGAACATCACACAAGCACCTGTTTACAAGGAAGGAGGTAGTCCATAGTGTCACTACTGTAATAGTCAGTACTGTGTGTACTGGTAGGTACACAGTGGAGATAACGTATTTACACCTGTAGTATCACCACCTGTGTATCACCTGTATAGGAACATCACACAAGCACCTGTTTACAAGGAAGGAGGCAGTCCATAGTGTCACTACTGTAATAGTCGGTAGTGGAACATCAAGCACCCAATTTATAGGTAGAGTTGTAATTGTCCAGAGTGTCATCACTGTGATAGTCCGTAATATTCATATCGGTAGATACACAGTGGAGATTACCCCTGTGATTACCTGAGTGCCTCATAGCACCTGTAGCCATTCATCACAGTGTATATGTCATGATATAGGTATGTAGGTAACAGTGTATTCAAGAAATCCCATGCAAGTCTAGAATATGTGGGAAGTCTAGATTACCACAGTTTCTGAAACTGAAGAAAGTGTCTGACTACTGTTCAGTATGGTTTGTGATTATAATTTACAAACTGTTTTTCTGTAAAATATGTTCATTTCAGAGATGAGATGTTACTATAGTAACAGTGGAGATGTACTGTTGACACCTTTATTATATACCCATGTAAACTTAGGATAGTAATACACTGGTGCAATACGGAATTTGACCACATTCCGTATTGAGTGAGTGAGTGAGTTTAGTTTTATGCCGCACTCAGCAATATTCCAGCTATATGGTGGCAGTCTGTAAATAATCGAGTCTGGACCAGACAATCCAGTGATCAAGAGCATGAGCATCGACCTGGGCAATTGGGAGCCGATGACATGTGTCAACCAAGCCAGCGAGCCTGACCACCAGATCCCGTTATTAAGCCTTTACAACAAGCATGGGTTACTAAAGGTTCATTCTAACCCGGACCTTCAAGGGTCATATGTATGTAACAGATTAATGGAAGACACAAGGGCATATAATAAATATAGATTGTCATACTAGTGCATTTGGATGTTTTGTATTGAACTCAAAGATGTCATGGGAGCAGAGAAACAACTTCGTGACATCTTGAGTTCAATACAAAACATCCAAATGCACTACTAGTATGATTCAATAGTGTGGACTCTTAATTTGTCATACCATGTTTACTATGATATGTATGATTCAATAGTGTGGACTCTTAATTTGTCACTACCAGTTTGTTTGATCCACATCCTGTTGACATGTGGCTATGAATATTGGATGATGATGTCCTTGGATGTTTGTTGCAGGATGTATATGGGCCTGAAGATGTTTGTTGCAGGATGTATATGGGCCTGAAGATGTTTGTTGCAGGATGTATATGGGCCTGAAGATGTTTGTTGCAGGATGTATATGGGCCTGAAGATGTTTGTTGCAGGATGTATGAGGGCCTGAAGATGTTTGTTGCAGGATGTATGAGGGCCTGAAGATGTTTGTTGCAGGATGTATATATGGGCCTGAAGATGTTTGTTGCAGGATGTATGAGGGCCTGAAGATGTTTGTTGCAGGATGTATATGGGCCTGAAGATGTTTGTTGCAGGATGTATATGGGCCTGAAGATGTTTGTTGCAGGATGTATATATGGGCCTGAAGATGTTTGTTGCAGGATGTATATGGGCCTGAAGATGTTTGTTGCAGGATGTATATGGGCCTGAAGATGTTTGTTGCAGGATGTATGAGGGCCTGAAGATGTTTGTTGCAGGATGTGTATGGGCCTGAAGATGTTTGTTGCAGGATGTATATGGGCCTGAAGATGTTTGTTGCAGGATGTATGAAGGGCCTGAAGATGTTTGTTGCAGGATGTATATGGGCCCTGAAGATGTTTGTTGCAGGATGTATATGGGCCTGAAGATGTTTGTTGCAGGATGTATATGGGCCTGAAGATGTTTGTTGCAGGATGTATATGGGCCTGAAGATGCAAGGATGTATTTTTACATCTGATACTACATATATAATCATGTGATACATCTATCATTGTCCACGATTTCATAATTGAATACACTGAATATCTATCAACAATTTTTTTTGTATTTTTTTTATTTATATTTTTTATTGAATACAACAATTAAGTTAAGAGACAGGAAGTTAAACATTTTTATGGTTGATTTAAGGTTCATCACAAAAACAAACATTAGTAAAATGTAAGAAATGTGCACAAAGTAGGGTTTCTTGTCTGTGCAACAAGCGGACACATTTTCCTGGAGTAACTGAAGAAATGTTTCATATCAATGTAGAGTACTGATTATATCCAATCAAGATATAAATTTTATGCTGGCAGTTATCCCAGCTGTAGACTAACACCTAGTCTCTGAAAAGAACATATTTTACAGAAAAAAACTGTTCCTAAAATAATCATAACAAATAATGAAAAGGTGCCCAGAGAATTTCTTCATTTTCAGACTAGACTTGCCACATATTCTAGACTTGGCTTTCATGGATATATTTTTTTCGGGGTCTGTTTGACAGACTATCACAGCTGCAGTAGTATCTCTTTTATTTTTATAGACTTTGGGGCAGAATGTACCTATATTTATCCCAAATAACTTAGCATTTATTCCACATCCAAGAAACCAGTACCAAGCAATTCTTAGAGTTGATATTCCAGTGTGCAGACAGGCATTGTTAAGGTTATGTAATGTTGCTGGTATTACCTTCATGGAGCCTGGCAGTGCTCCAGTACTAGTGCTGTCTGATCGGGCTGTGTAAGCCATCTGTTCCTATGGTTTGTGATGCACCATGCTATTGTAGTGATGTGTCGCTGTCTCAGGCTCGGTTAGACCAGTCTGACATTGCCTGCTAACATCGCAGATCGCTGAATGGCAATTTGATTATCTGTCTCCTCAGTAGGGGCCCTGCAAAATAGCCACACCAGCCCTCATGTTGAATATGTTAGATTTTTTGTAGTTAAGTGATAAAAGAAATAACGCGTAAGTGTTTTCTAAGTAATCTGATGATGGGAGGCTTGTGACAGCAATGACGTCATTAGAATTTTCTCACATCGATGTAGCCATTTGCTGACTGTTTTACATAATGAAATGTGCATGCTTAATAAGGATTATCATGTTATTATTTCTCACAAAGATGTGTTACAATACAGAAGTACACAGTCTTGGGTGGCGACTAGTTGAAGAAAACAACACTGTAAGGAAGCAAAGTGTTTTGTAGCATAATTGTTGGAAGTGATTGTACAGTGGCATGCTCAGATGTTACTAGTGATGAGTTAAAAACTAAAGCACCACATTTCTTACTTTTTAGTATTTGGCTGTTTGAGATGCGTTTGTTAACAGGGCAGACATGGGAGGGAGAGTGTATAAGAACATTGATGTTTATTGACGGCCCTGCTGGGATGGTAGGAATGAGGTCTCAGTGTGAGCTATCTGACACTGAGACATGGGAAATATACATTCTTGTTCTCGGTCATGCTTATGAAGAGACATATCATGAGAGACAGTGTAGGAGTGGACCATGGAGTCAGTCGATGGACCCAGTATTGACCATACATTCAGTTGATGGACCCAGTATTGACCATGCATTTAGTGTATTGACCCAGTATTGACCATATCAGTTGATATACCACATATCACCCATGTCCTCAGTCAGTAAATCCCATATCAACCTTGCACTCATGGACACATGGTGTATATATATCCTGCTGGTCAGTGTGGTCCAGTCTATGGCTGACCCATGACCTTCCCCCTCACTGGATACAGTTGTTGTGGATCTCATTAGTATCATAAGGTGAACCACGTGTCCAGCTTCAGGCCATCGCAAGTAATCTCACATGGATGTCTTCTTGTTGCTACACCAATCTCAGCGGGTCAGGCATGTTTTCAAGTAGTTTTAGTGCCTGCAGAGACATTTCAGGATTGCTGGTCAAAATTATGGCCTTGGTAACAGGTCTTGAAAGTGATGGGGTTTGTGTGCCATGAGGGGTATTTGTATGAGGGTTGCGAGGGGAACAGTCAGGTGTCAGGAGGAATCTCAGGTGGAACAGTGGAAGTGGAATCATAAATGACACCTTTCAAAATACCGCTGTCCTTCTAGGTTACCCTATCAAGCATTTTAATAATGTATCCATAGAAAAGGATTATGCCTTGTCACAGCCCAGTGAACTATAAGCAAATATGCCTTTATGAATGTTCAGTTTGACTCACAAATTGTGTGTGAAGATTTTACTGTAATTGTGGATACACCTTTTCAAAGATTATCAAGATATTTGGTTTTGTAAAGTTTTCTTTAAGAAATATTTTGATGCAGTTTTCTTTACTTTGCTAATATTCAAGTATTGAGTTTTGTTGATTCTGAGTTATTGTAGTAAATTATCAGCTTTTAAATTTATGAAATTTCTGACATGGAAACATCACTAGGACACCCATATCTTTCAACTGATACCATTGATCCAACGGTTCTCAGTGAGTGCAGACATTCTCAGTTACCTAAAATAAGGTCCTTCAGGGACCGTTCATAATTTATGGCTAGGGGTGATGATGATTTTTTAGGGGGTCACCCATTTTGTTCTGAAGAGGCAGGGAGAGTGGGGTGGGGGTGGGGTTCAGCAGTTTTGTACATGGAAATATTAAAAAATTATGCTTAGAAATTATGGGAAGGGGAGGGGTGTGTCACTGATTTTGTACATGGCAGGCAGGGTTGGTCACTTACTTTGTACATAAATTTTAGGGGGGGTCATTCACATTGTACATGCTTCTCCATAAGAATCATCATCCCCCTAGCCATAAATTAAGAATGGTCTCTAACCTTTGCTTATCAGGGTGTGGGGTAGCCCAGTGGTTAAAGTGTTTGATTGGGTACAATGTGTTTAATGTGTAAAACTCATTTTGGATGTCCCATCATGATATTGCAAGAAAATTGCTTAAAGTGGAGTAAAACCTTATTAATTCACTTCTTTCATCATATGGAAGGTCCAAATGGATCAGGATGGTCAGGTTCAGTGTCTGGGTAGACTTGTACATTATTGTACACCAGTTGTATGTGGCAGCACTAATATATTAATCACAGGCTTGTCTGGTTGATTATTTACAAGCTGACATATTGTAACTGAAACCTGACTGTTGGCGATACAGAACATCAAATAAAGAATATTGATATTATTTTTATATAATGATTTGTATTTGTTTCTTAAACCACTTTAATTTCAGATTTAATATGATGCCATCTGGAATCTGTTAACAATAATGAGTAATGATGGTCATAGCAGGTAATTTGGACTTGGCAATCAATAGTTTTATTCTGATTAATTCTACTGATACAGATAATCCATTATGCTCGATAGAGAAGCCATGAACAGGGCAGTCTGCCCTGACAAGGGATTGTAACACATTTGACATTTGCTACCAGCACACTGCACATGTTTATCGTACATCAATTCCAAATTAAAGACTTGATCTCTGTTGTTGTCTTGTGTGACCTATGGCCTGGGGAGGGGAAGGGAGCCTTGTGGATGCAGAACTGTGACAGTGGTGATAGTGTGGGTGGAAAGGCCAACATTGATCAGTTACCATAATCCAACAGGTAACACCCCTCATTGAAGATATCCGACCTCTCCATACTGAATGTATTCTGCTGGGGTGTGGTTGTCTGTTTTAAGGGATGGTGATTGTCTGTTTGCTGGTGCTGTGGTTGACTGTTTTAAGGGATTGTGATTGTCTGTTTGCTGGTGCTGTGGTTGTCTGTTTTAGGGGATGGTGATTGTCTGTTTGCTGGTACTATGGTTGACTGTTTTAAGGGATGGTGATTGTCTGTTTGCTGGTGCTGTGGTTGACTGTTTTAAGGGATGGTGATTGTCTGTTTGCTGGTGCTGTGGTTGTCTGTTTAAAGGGATGGTGATTGTCTGTTTGCTGGTGCTGTGGTTGTCTGTTTTAAGGGATGGTGATTGTCTGTTTGCTGGTGCTGTGGTTGACTGTTTTAAGGGATGGTGATTGTCTGTTTGCTGGTGCTGTGGTTGTCTGTTTTAAGGGATGGTGATTGTCTGTTTGCTGGTGCTGTGGTTGACTATTTTAAGGGAAGGTGATTGTTTGTTTGCAGGTGCTGTGGTTGACTGTTTTAAGGGATGGTGATTGTCTGTTTGCTGGTGCTGTGGTTGTCTGTTTTAAGGGATTGTGATTGTCTGTTTGCTGGTGCTGTGGTTGTCTGTTTAAAGGGATGGTGATTGTCTGTTTGCTGGTGCTGTGGTTTGTCTGTTTTAAGGGATGGTGATTGTCTGTTTGCTGGTGCTGTGGTTGTCTGTTTTAAGGGATGGTGATTGTCTGTTTGCTGGAGCTGTGGTTGACTGTTTTAAGGGAACGTGATTGTCTGTTTGCTGGTGCTGCGGTTGACTGTTTTATGGGATGGTGATTGTCTGTTTGCTGGTGCTGTGGTTGTCTGTTTTATGGGATGGTGATTGTCTGTTTGCTGGTGCTGTGGTTGACTGTTTTAAGGGATGGTGATTGTCTGTTTGCTGGTGCTGTGGTTGTCTGTTTTATGGGATGGTGATTGTCTGTTTGCTGGTGCTGTGGTTGAATGTTTCAAGGGATGGCGATTGTCTGTTTGCTGGTGCTGTGGTTGTCTGTTTTAAGGGATGGTGATTGCCTGTTTGCTGGTGCTGCGGTTGACTGTTTTAAGGGAAGGTGATTGTCTGTTTGCTGGTGCTGTGGTTGACTGTTTTAAGGGATGGTGATTGTCTGTTTGCTGGTGCTGTGGTTGTCTGTTTTAAGGGATGGTGATTGTCTGTTTGCTGGTGCTGTGGTTGTCTGTTTTAAGGGATGGTGATTGTCTGTTTGCTGGAGCTGTGGTTGACTGTTTTAAGGGATGGTGAGTTTCTGTTTGCTGGTGCTGTGGCTGTCTGTTTTAAGGGATGGTGATTGTCTGTTTGCTGGAGCTGTGGTTGTCTGTTTTAAGGGATGGTGAGTTTCTGTTTGCTGGAGCTGTGGTTGACTGTTTTAAGGGATGGTGATTGTCTGTTTGCTGGTGCTGCGGTTGACTGTTTTATGGGATGGTGAGTTTCTGTTTGCTGGTGCTGTGGTTGACTGTTTTAAGGGTTGGTGATTGTCTGTTTGCTGGTGCTGTGGTTGTCTGTTTTAAGGGATGGTGATTGTCTGTTTGCTGGAGCTGTGGTTGTCTGTTTTAAGGGATGGTGATTGTCTGTTTGCTGGAGCTGTGGTTGTCTGTTTTAAGGGATGGTGATTGTCTGTTTGCTGGTACTGTGGTTGTCTGTTTTAAGGGATGGTGATTGTCTGTTTGCTGGTGCGGCGGTTGACTGTTTGAAGGGATGGTGATTGTCTGTTTGCTGGTACTGTGGTTGTCTGTTTTAAGGGAAGGTGATTGTCTGTTTGCTGGAGCTGTGGTTGTCTGTTTTAAGGGGTAGTGATTGTTATTGGCTTTGTGGTTGTCTGTGTGCAAGGGCTGTGATTGTTTGCTGGAGCTGTGATTGACTGTTTTGGGTGAACGGGGTGTGATTGTCAGTTTTAAGGGGCTGTGATTGTCATATTTTAGGGGGCTCTCATTTGTTTTGGGGTTGTGATTGTTGGGGCTATGGTTGTTTGTTATAAGGGATGTGATTGTTTGTTGAGGCTGTGATTGTCAAAGGGGCTGGGCTTGTTTTATGGGACTGTGCTTTCCTGTTTTGGGGGCTGCTCTGAGTTGTTTGCTAAGGGTGTGTTTGGCAGTCTGTTGAGGATGTTTTCGTCTGTTTCCTGGTGCTGTTTTCAGTATGCTGATGCTGTGAATGTTGATTTTTCCGTATCTCACGCTGTGTGATATCTGTGTCGTTGCACATTCTCTTGAGGCTGTATTCGCCATATGGCCATGTTTTTACAGCACATATGCCGACCCCACCACGAAAAACATCTCTTCTCACCTACTGACTTACAAACAAATTTGTCGCTATGAAAAATATTTTTAAATCCATGTAGTTGGTTGAATCATGCTGAAGAAGTTGGCATTGACCTTTTCCAAGTATATTACTTAGGACTTTGAGATATTTTAAAGTATGCTGTTAGTCTATCAAGACCTTCCGTCACCTGTTGGCAATTGTCACCTCACTGACATCAATCTCCCATCATATATCGTAAGTCTTTTTTGCAATGACAAGCAACCCTTTTATTTATTAAAAGCAATATGTTACCTTTGTAATATGAGTAGACACAAATCATTTCCACATCTACGTTTCCTCCCTAAAACATTTCATGAACTGCACTTCCTGTAAATCCCTATTCCTTAACTTCCTGTCTTGTAGGGATGCGGTAAAGTGATCTCAATGTTCCTCAGAGTCTGTTTGGGGTCTGTTTGGGGTCTGTTTAGGGGATGTACAAGCTCTAGGAATATATGTGCTAGTGTGTTTGAGGTCAGAGCTGATGTGTTGATAGACTTGCACAAATCTCTAAGGTAAAAATTAATAGTTAAATGATAATTTCGACAAAATAATAAACAGACAGGGGTCTGTACCATCCGTTTATCTAGACTTGCCTCTTCGAGGGATATAATTACTTAATAACCATGGGCTCAGCATTCAATACAGCCTTGGAGCAAGGCTGATGGGTTGACACAGACACAATGTGGCCACTGTAGGCTTCAGAAGGTGCCAAGGTGCTGTGCTGGGCTGCTGTCACTCTGAGATACAGATGGGCCAGGAGTGTTTATGTTACTCACCAGATACTACAGCCCTGTCAATGGCCTCCTGTTCAGGCCCAGTCTCATGTGACACACATTTTCACATTGGTTCTGTTTGTGAGTAAGTGAGTTTTTTTGCCCACTCAACTATTATTATAACAGATAAATCTTGAATTTGGAAACCAAAAGTTTGATTTCGATTCCATGATAGAAAAATCGGTGAATCCAAATGTTCAACTTCAAAATGTTTTAAATGGAGTGGGAACGCATGGAACATGGAATGACCACTGCTATATACAGCAATCGGTTTGAGAAATATTAGGCTGACAAGGAGAATACATTTTTCGGCTTTAAATTTGATTGTTCTTTATGCAGATGGGGGGTGGGCGTCGGGGTAGCCAAGTGGTTAAAGCGTTCGCTCGTCACGCTGAAGACCCGGGTTCGATTCCTCACTTAATTAGGTGCAATGTGTGAAGCCCTTTTCTGATGTCCCCTGCTGTGATATTGCTAGAATATTGATGAAAGCATCGTAAAACTAAACTCACTGACTTTATGCAGATATCAATAGTGCTGGCTTGAGTTGCCTTTCTGTATCAAATTAAGTTGGGTGAAGAAAGACATATATTCCAGTCTGCATGTAGGACTAGCGAAAGATGAGTTTCACCTGCCGATGAACCTACCTTACAGGTATGTTTTGCAGATGCTGTTCTGCTGCAAATACTGTACACTACCACGCATGCAATGAAATCTTTTATGGTGCCACTCCATGCTCAGTTGCTGGTTGTCTGTTCTTGACTTGAAGCATATCAGTTCAGTCAGGGTCTCAAGGTGATGACAGCTTTATGTTAGCATTTGGTTCTTTTGACACTTCTGTTTTTGCCATGTGGTTGGTAAAATTGGCATAAAATCCTGTCAATCACTTTGGTCAGTGCAGAGACCATTTGGTGCTCTATGGCCTTTAGTCAACTGTTCAGTAATGTATGTCAGTGTGTGTATATTGGAGCAGATAGGGAATTTTACATGCTGACATTGGATAGGGCGAGCCATAAAAGTACTCTCAATGTGTCCCAGCGTGATTGCAGCCTCTGTGTGGGGTTAGAGTGATAAATATCTTCATCAGGTTCTATGGACACTTCATCAGGTTCTATGGACACTTCATGGTGGAGGGGCGGTGGGGTAGCCTAATGGTTAAAGCGTTGGCTCGTCACGCCAAAGACCCGGGTTCGAATCCCCACATGGGTACAATGTGTGAAGCCCATTTCTGGTGTTCCCCGCCGTGATGTTGCTGGAATATTGCTAAAAGCGGCGTAAAACCAAACTCAGTCAGTCATGGTGGACATTCCTTCTTTATGGGAAAATAAAATGAGTCTGGAAACTTTTCTCACTGCTTGTTTTATGGATTACAGGAGGTGGAAATTGGATGGTGTGAAAAAAGCAAGGTTACTGGAGTCCAAATTATCCCACTGAAAAGAATTGGAAATACAAACAGAACAAGGTGTATTTACATTCTATATAAAGACAATATTTCAAGTTTGAAATGGAATTGTCTTTTTTAAAAGAAAGATCTATGACACAGAAAGCTAAATAAATATCTGGTCTGGAGGTGAAACGGGAGTTAAAGAAAGGTCAAGACCAGCACATACTGGATGATTGTGTAGGTTCCTATCATTCAGGCTCCAATAACATCCTTGATATTCCACTGAGATCCTTGCATCATGTGCACAACCCATATGCCAGGAATATCACCATGGCCCAAGAATAACCTCCATTAACATTTTGTCCTCCCATGTTGAGTCTTCCAGTCCAACAACATGGATCAGTGGAAGCAACAAGCAGACCCCATGTTGTATTTCCCCCATAATGCTCATGCATATATCTGTTATAGGGGAGTGAACCTATTGCTGTGAGATGATGATGACCTGTAAGTGAGACCACCAGAGTTGTCAGCTGGTGGGTCCACATTGCCTGGTCTACTCTCATTTATGGGCAATTAGTAGTGAGAGTCTTAAAGGTTTGGAATTGAAAATAATCTTAAGTGATGGGTGTTTCATGTAGTAAAAATGCTGTATTGTGAAACATTTTGTTCTACGAGGTGTGTCATGATATGAATTATGCTACAGCTTTAACACATGCGGCAGTGGGGTAGCCTAGAGGTTAAAGCACTCACTCATCATGCTGAAGACCCAGGTTCAATTCCCCACATGGGTACAATGTGTGAAGCCCATTTCTGGTGTCCCCTGCTGTGATATTGCTGGAATATTGCTAAAAGCGATGTAAAACATACTCACTCATTCTTAAGACAGTGTGTTATGGTATGTTTTATTACTCTCTGTTTTAACATTATATATACAAATGTTTCATGGTACAAAATGTATATAGTGTAATATCACTCCTCGTGCACATTGTGTGATACATGTGATAAATGTGTGATTGGTGATCGGAAAGAAAGTCACAGGAAAAAAGTCACGGAGAAAAATTCTCAAATTTTGGCTAGGAAAAAAAGTCACAGGAAAAAAAGTCACAATAACTGTTTATTATTTGTTTAATTATAATCATAAATCAGGAATGGTTGTCTGTCGGTAGTTGATGCAAATTCTTCTGGAATGTCACCACGGTTGCTCGGAACTGGTGGTGTTGGTCGTTGGTATTTCATCTTTCTCCCATTTGTTGCTCTTCATAAAGTCCATGACGCAAATGTGAAAGGACATGGCTACAAGCATACTTTTACCAAGTCTCTTCCTTCACCACCCAATTACCTCATTAATTATGTTATCATGTCAGAAACAGAGGCTGTTATAACACTTGAGGCATGTTACAACCCACTAGTGTGTATTATATTACTAGTATATATATTATTTTATTGTGAATTTTTATCTGTGACTCCCTTTCCTACATTCTTTTGATACACCTCTTCAAACACATTGTGTCCTGGTATTTATTGTGATGCATCTCGTGATTTTTACTCTCTGTGTTAAGGTTATATATGCAACTTTTCATGGTATATACTGTAATATAACTCTGCACGTACACTTGCAAACACACTTATAACAAACTGATGAATATGATTAACTTGGCCACTTGCTATATGTTTTAGCTGATATTAGTACAACTCTTCCACAACTGTGTGATAGGTTATATATTGTGATACAACTCTTTTCAAACAGTGTGATAGGTGATATATTGTGATACAACTCTTCTCAAACAGTGTGATAGGTTATATATTGTGATACAACTCTTCCACAACTGTGTGATAGGTTATATATTGTGATACAACTCTTCTCAAACAGTGTGATAGGTTATATATTGTGATACAACTCTTCCACAACAGTGTGATAGGTTATATATTGTGATACAACTCTTCTCAAACAGTGTGATAGGTTATATATTGTGATACAACTCTTCTCAAACAGTGTGATAGGTTATATATTGTGATACAACTCTTCTCAAACAGTGTGATAGGTTATATATTGTGATACAACTCTTCTCAAACAGTGTGATAGGTTATATATTGTGATACAACTCTTCTCAAACAGTGTGATAGGTTATATATTGTGATACAACTCTTCCACAACTGTGTGATAGGTTATATATTGTGATACAACTCTTCCACAACTGTGTGATAGGTTATATATTGTGATACAATCAAACTGTGTGATAGGTTATATATTGTGATACAACTCTTCCACAACTGTGTGATAGGTTATATATTGTGATACAACTCTTCCACAACTGTGTGATAGGTTATATATTGTGATACAACTCTTCCACAACTGTGTGATAGGTTATATATTGTGATACAACTCTTCAAACTGTGTGATAGGTTATATATTGTGATACAACAACTGTGTGATAGGTTATATATTGTGATACAACTCTTCCACAACTGTGTGATAGGTTATATATTGTGATACAACTCTTCCACAACTGTGTGATAGGTTATATATTGTGATACAACTCTTCTTTCACAACTGTGTTAGGTTATATATTGTGATACAACTCTTCCACAACTGTGTGATAGGTTATATTGTGATACAAACACAAACTGTGTGTGATAGGTTATATATTGTGATACAACTCTTCTCAAACTGTGTGATAGGTTATATATTGTGATACAACTCTTCCACAACTGTGTGATAGGTTATATATTGTGATACAACTTTTCCACAACTGTGTGATAGGTTATATATTGTGATACAACTCTTCCACAACTGTGTGATACAACTCTTCCACAACTGTGTGATAGGTTATATATTGTGATACAACTCTTCCACAACTGTGTGATAGGTTATATATTGTGATACAACTCTTCCACAACTGTGTGATAGGTTATATATTGTGATACAACTCTTCCAACAACTGTGTGATAGGTTATATATTGTGATACAACTCTTCCACAACTGTGTGATAGGTTATATATTGTGATACTCTTTATGTGATATTGTGATACAACTCTTCCACAACTGTGTGATAGGTTATATATTGTGATACAACTCTTCTCAAACTGTGTGATAGGTTATATATTGTGATACAACTCTTCCACAACTGTGTGATAGGTTATATATTGTGATACAACTCTTCTCAAACTGTGTGATAGGTTATATATTGTGATACAACTCTTCTCAAACAGTGTGATAGGTTATATATTGTGATACAACTCTTCTCAAACAGTGTGATAGGTTATATATTGTGATACAACTCTTCCACAACAGTGTGATAGGTTATATATTGTGATACAACTCTTCCACAACAGTGTGATAGGCTATATATTGTGAGACAACTCTTCCACAACTGTGTGATAGGTTATATATTGTGATACAACTCTTCCACAACTGTGATAGGTTATATATTGTGATACAACTCTTCTCAAACAGTGTGATAGGTTATATATTGTGATACAACTCTTCCACAACAGTGTGATAGGTTATATATTGTGATACAACTCTTCTCAAACAGTGTGCCATAGTACCTGTATATATTGTGATAGAACTCTTCCATAACAGTGTGCCATAGTATATATTGTGATTCAACCTATGCAGCACAATACACCAAATCTGGACCTACTTAACACCAGTCGATAGTGTATCTACTCTGGAGGCAGTCATGATAAGTACTATGTACTCATGACAACCTGTTAGAATAATTGAGAAGGAAAGTTGATGTCACTTCACTGGTATATGTCTCCTGTCTTCCTTTGAGGTTGGATTTAGATATTTTGTTTGTTGTAAAACATAGAAGTGCCATCAAACTAGATTGATATCCATAGTGGGGGCCATGCATATACACATACAGCCCTGATGAGGGGTGAATGGTTTATGGCCGAGTTGTAGAGGCGTTCTGTTGCAATGGAGTAGATAATTGTTGCCAGTGAACCATGGGCGTGTAGCTTGTCTTTTATTGCAAGCCTCTGACACCTACTGAGGTGGGCTGATAAACTACAGGGGCGTTCCTCTAATTACTGAAGCTCACCTGGTCAACTACATCAGATTCTTATCATATCTCCTCAATAAACACTCAGTACAAGAAACTTAAGTTTGTTATTCAGCAGTAAATTTCAATCAAGGAGGAAAACTATCTGTTTCAATTTAATATTTATTATTTGGTATATAGAACTCTTTCTAGCAGTTGTATGTCTTAGCAGCATTTTTTCTGTTTTAAAATTGATGGTATTGGATGAAACTCTTTTCATCATAAGGTCTTTTGGATTTTGGTTGGAATTTGAAACTTATCGCCGTAATGTACTATGTCTATTCATATTTTCACATGAGGTTACAGTAGAATATGGCGTGTGTTTTATGTCAGGTATTCAAATCTCACATTTTCCCCTGAGTAGTTAATAGTTAACACAACCATGTATGTGTGGCTTGTCCCATGTGGATAGGCAAGGTGATCATGCTGACAATAGTTTTGTCGTGAAGATACACTTTTCAGATTTCATAAAGTGTGATGGGGTTACACAGTATGAGTTCGTGTATAAATCTCCCTGTTTCAGGTGTGGACACTTTATGTTGATTTGTCTTCTTGAGACGTCAAGAAGGCCTGTGTACTGAAATACCAAAAAATTGGTCATTCATATTATCACTTTTACTATCATAAGTCAAGTGAATAAATTTAGATTTTCTTATGGTGGAAGGAGAGGTTTTGTATACTTTGCTTATAGAATCCTAAATCCTAAATGTTTTTCAAGATTCAAGATTCTTTATTCAGTATACAAGGCCTCTGGCCCATAGTACATATGTAGATAAATTTGGTCAAGTTAATTCCATATCAAAACACAACAAAAGTACAATAAGCCAGATGCATGGTAAATGCGAAATAAAATCCACATGTCATTAGAGTATTGCAGTTAATTTAATCATCATGCACAATTTTATGACAGATTAGATTACCTCCATTAAATGTCTTCAAATTTGCGTGGTGGAGCTTAAAAATTAACTATATAATAACAATACAAAGTTATATTATTTAGCACTCAGAAAAGCCTCAAAGAAAGATAATACAAATATCAAGTGTTTCAGTAGCAGCAGTTTACCTTACTAAAAGTAATTAGTATAAGTGAGGTGAGGTGAGGTGAAATTGGGTTTATCATCGCACTTGAGAATATTTCGCTCATATGACGACGTGCAGGCGTGTGTATGTGTATGTGCGGCTGCTTGTACTAGCCCAGACTGAAGCTGGTTTTATATTGCTAGCCCACTGAGATACCATGCCGCAGTGAAGCATGAATACCCCACTCAGAAACATTATACTGACTCCGAGCCGACCAGTCCTTGTTGTACCCATTAATGCCGAGCACCAGGCAGGGACCAACAAGTACCATATTTTAACGTCTTTTGATGTGACGCAGTCGGGGATCGAACCCGACCTTCTGCTCTCCAGGCGGACGCTCTAACCACTACACTACGGAGGCAGTATAATTAGTATAAGTGGCAAGTGCTTGTCCTAAATGTTGTCCTGGAGGAAGCATTGTTTAACCTTCATTCAAGTCCATGGGTTTTCTGTGCTAGTTTAATAGGCAAGCTTGGTGATAAGTTATTTTTCTATGTCAGATGAGAGATTTCTTTAAGTTTTGATAATAAAATCCAAAGACTCTCAATGAGCTGAATTGATTTTCAGTGTGTCAGATGTTCCATGTGATAACTCTTTTCTGTGGTATCGAAGTTGATGTTTTGGGCTGCCTGTGCTGCAAACAGTTGTCAGGTTAATAGAAGCCGGCAGCTTAAACAATGAAGTTTTTCATCAGCCTGTTCTCTGTATGTTATATTCATCTACAGTTGATAGATCAAGATTAACAACTTTATGGTACAAAAACACTCCTTCGAAGCAGTGTAAAACACCCAGGAGATTTATTCGGCATGATGCAAAGAGCATGGCATATGGTTATGCATATCATAATTGTATGACAACACAGTGAAAACTAAAATAAAAGTGACAAAACTCTTTCCATACATGAGCATTCCAATTTAACAGAAGATATAAGATAACCATCTTTCAAATTACTGTAGTTTGACATATCACTCCATGCAGAGACATATCAACTATAGGAATATAAAAGAATTAGGTGTTAAAAATTCTTTGAGTAATATATGTTTTCAAGATAACAACATCTTATAATTATTACACAGATGTAAATAACAGATACAGATATATCCAGATATATATCACAGCCATTATGAGTGTGTAATGCTCAGAACCACTTAACACAGCCAGCCAGTAATACTATATATTAATCTAGTTGTATTTCCTTACTGTAACACATATCATTTCATTAATTTTTTATGAGAAATATTCTTTCAACAAACACTTTTTCCGAGGCTGACGTATGTTTAAGCCTGCATGTGTAACCAATATGCTGTATTATCCTTATGTGGTGTGTATATCTGAATGAATACCATGTATGTCCTGTCCAAGTGGTGACGGCAGAAATGGTGCTCAGGTCATTCAAAGGTGGGAAAAGGAAACAAAATCCCAAACAGATTATAAACAGTGTAGTAGATAGACTTTCACCTCACTAATTAAAACCACATAATTCACCTAGATTTTCCATACTTAATTTGTTAAATGAACATGTGGAGGGTATTAGATTTTCCTGTAACTGTGTTACAAGATTATCAGTCCTGATTACACAGCCTGGCTTTCTGACCTCCACATAATTGTGTTGCATCTTCACATAGTCCTTGGAGGAGCAAGCAGTCTCCAGGCTAAACCTTCCACAGACTTCCCAATAGTCTGTCTCACAGTCCCTGAACCACATTAATTTCCCCACTGCCAAGCCCTCTCTGCAGTGCTAAAGCCATAAATAAAGCAAGTCTAGATTTCCTCAGATTTTCCTTAGACCAGACCTAGATTGTCACATCCCTGGGTGTAGTTACTGTAACACCAGGTGTCGAGGCTGGGCACAGATTGTCACAGCTCAGGGTGCAGCCACTGTAACACCGGTAGTCTCAGCTCTTGACACCGGGTGTCTAGACAAGACCTAGATTGTCACAACTCTTAGTACAGTCTCTGTAATACCAGGTGTCTAGACCAGACCTAGATTGTCACATCCTTGGGTGTCGTTACTGTAACACCAGGGTTCTAGACCAGGCCCAGATTGTCACAGCTCAGGGTGCAGTCACTGTAACACCGGATGTCTTGACTAGACCCATATTGTCTCAACTCTTGTCACCAGGTGTCTAGATCAGACTCAGATTCTCACGGCTCTTGGTGCAGTCTCTGTAACATCAGGTGTCTACACCAGATCCAGATTGTCACGGCTCTTGTCATGAGGTGTCTAGACCAGATGCAGATTGTCACAGCTGTGGGTGCAGTCACTGTAACACCAGGTGTCTAGACCAGACCCAGGTTGTCACGGCTCTTGGTGCAGTCACTGTAACACCATGCACCAACACCTGTCAGGAAGACATGGTAATAAGGTAATCCTCGCTAGTCATAGCATACGTCTACACATCATTAAGTTATTAATTACAGAGGAAGGAGGTGTTTAGCAGCTCTGGTTCCCAGATGATGTAGATTTTAATGTCTATGCTATTGGGAGCAAGTGCTATAATGGTATATGTCTGCCACATGAGTCAGTCAACCACATCAACCACAAGAAGCACCAAATCATGCAGGCAATTACACTGTGGTTGTGTGTAGGTACAAAGGAATCAATGAAGATAGCCTGGGCACAAATTGTCCACAGTGGCTTGTAACGTGAAAAACTTGAATCAAGATATAGATTGTCACTGATGGGGTCTTAGCACTATCTTAAAGGATCACCACATGACACACTAACTGTAGTAATATGGAAAACTTAGGTGTTCTTTAACATGTTTCAGTAGTATATTGGGTACTGCAGACTGTGACATAAAACATAAAAAACCAACTTTATCCTTTACAAAAAACAAAAAATATCATATTTGATATGTCTGTGTCAAGTTCAAAGTGTGTTCACTGGAATCTGTTTGATTACTCAAACAAATGAGATATTTTCTTTCTCACATTGGTAAATGAAGACATGTCAATTTTGGCATGCATTCTTGTATTCTGTGAGGTGACCTGTGAAATAAACAAACCTGACCCTAAGTCCCCTCAGTATTCATGGTCATTACCTTGATGTACCAACATCAGGTTCACATACAGACAAATTGCAGGTGTGTTGGTGGAGATTAGGGCAACAAAACCAGCCTTCAGGTATGAATACAAGGTGCTGATGGTTCATGGTCGAGAAGAAAGGCTTGTGCTGAGTGTTTTGAGGGCTCTGTAGAGGGGTGAGAAAGGCTTCCAGAGAAGTGTCACTTGGGTGTTTAGCCTTTCAGAGCTCTATTTGACATGGACTGACTGTGTCAATTCACAAACACATGATAGCAGGGATAATAGTTTACTCTGGTATACAGAAAATGCAATGGATGAAAGAGACATTCTGTCTGCATGCTTGTCAAGGAATTTATTTAAAGGAAATATTTCAATTATCTGGTTGTATTTATCTCACAGCTTGCGTGTGGCATCCGAAACTCTATTATCATGTTGATATTTTCTTATCCCAGTTGTGCTGATAGCTAGATCTGTCATTATTTCACGAGACTGGTTATATTTGTCAAAATTACTCTAAAGTGCTTAAGCACTTTTAGAGTGAGTGGGGGCGGTGGGGTAGCCTAATGGTTAAAGCGTTGGCTCGTCACGCCGAAGACCCGGGTTCGAATCCCCACATGGGCACAATGTGTGAAGCCCAGTTCTGGTGTCCCCCCGCCATGATGTTGCTGGAATATTGCTAAAAGCGGTGTAAAACCAAACTCAGTCAGTTAGAGTGAGTGAGTGAGTGAGTTTAGTTTTACACCGCACTCAGCAATATTCCAGCTATATGGCAGCGGTCTAAATAATCAAGTCTGGACCAGACAATCCAGTGATCAACAGCATTAGCTTTGATCTGCCATATGGGAACCGATGACATGTGTCAACCAAGACAGCGAGTTTGATCCCCCGATTCCATTAGTTGCCTCTTACAACAAGCTGAAGATCAATATTCTAACCCGGGCCTTCACGGAGAAGCACTTTTAGAGGATGAGCAACCCTAAGCAATGTCTTGTTTAAAATATTAAGATAGTTACATCTATAATTATTCCTCCTAATAATCCTCAACCATGGTGAAGACGTTGGTACTTTTGTAAAAAAAGAATAATTCTTAATAATTGTTACAACATTTATCCAGAATCAATTTCCAAGATCTATCATTATATCTGAAATTTAATATAAATTCCTGGCATGTGCTACCTTACTGTTTGTTCAATTCTCATGCTGTTACCATATCCATATATAACAATTGTTTCAAATGAAATTGTTAAAATACACCTCGTTTGTGCCTGGAATACACCTGTTCATTTTGTACCTGGAATACACCTGTTCATTTTGTACCTGGAATACACCTCGTTCGTGCCTGGAATACACCTGTTCATTTTGTACCTGGAATACACCTGTTCATTTTGTACCTGGAATACAGCTCGTTTGTACCTGGAATACACCTGTTCATTTTGTGCTTGCTGTGGATATATTTGTTTGTTTGTAGAATATTCCAGCTGTTTCTTCATGGAAAGTTACAATATATATCCCATCCAAACAGAAAGTATGACGACAAAGGGTAGGCGATGTTATCAGTGCCATCTCTTGCATATGTTGTTGATGTTTGTTGTAACAGTGCTCCCATAAGTGCTTGAAAGACAGCCACTTGAACCACACTGTCACAGAAAACCATGTTGTAGAGTCAGATGACCTAATTCAGTACCCAGATACATTAACAGGACAAAATCTGGCCAGTACAGTCTGCTGCAGGCAGAGTTTCTCCAGGAGAAGTTGGTAGTGATGTGAGGAGATTTGGTTGTGAAGAAGGAACTTAAGGATAATAGGATAAACTCTGTAATGTCTCTCTTTAGGGCTGGCATTATCAGGAGATTTTGCCATGGGGATCTGACACTTGATGAGATTCTGATTTTGCTGGTGAGGTTTTCCTATTTTAATGGTCTTGATATTGTTTAATGAACAACAGAATTTCCTCCAACATAGGTGGGAGGTGTTTTCTCTGAAACAAGCATGACCTGTTTCCTCAGACATAAGTGTGACCTGTTTCCTCAGACATAAGTGTGACTTGTTTCCTCAGACATAAGTGTGACCTGTTTCCTCAGACATAAGTGTGACCTGTTTCCTCAGACATAAGTGTGACCCGTTTCTTCAGACATAAGAGTGACCTATTTCCTCAGACATAAGTGTGACCTGTTTCCTCAGACATAAGTGTGACCTGTTTCCTCAGACATAAGTGTGACCTGTTTCCTCAGACATAAGTGTGACCTGTTTCCTCAGACATAAGAGTGACCTATTTCCTCAGACATAAGAGTGTCCTTAGTCCTCAAACATAAGTGTGACCTTTTTCCCCAGACATTAGTGTGACCTGTTTCCTCGGACGTAAGTGTGACCTGTTTCCTCAGACATAAGTGTGACCCGTTTCTTCAGACATAAGTCTGACATATTTGCTCAAACATAAGTGTGACCTGTTTCCTCAGACATAAGTGTGACCCGTTTCTTCAGACATAAGTGTGACCTGTTTCCTCAGACATAAGTGTGACCTGTTTCCTCAGACATAAGTGTGACCTGTTTCTTCAGACATAAGTGTGACCTGTTTCCTCAGACATAAGTGTGACCTGTTTCCTCAGACGTAAGTATGACATGTTTCCCATTCTCTACCAGAGACAGTATGACATATTGAATGGAACGGTCTTCATCAAGTGTGAGCTGGGTTTTATACTGCTTTGTAGCAATATTCCATCCATGTCATAGACTTCACACACTCTAGTAGAATAAATATATATAGCTGTCAACCCAAAATGTGTCCAAGAAGTGTGAACCATTACAAACTGGTGTGAAAACATCACATAGCAATATTTAGAAAACACTTTTACGAAAATGGTGTGAGTTTCAGTATACTGGCCATGAGAACGTGATTTTCATTAAAAAAATGTGAAGACTCACGGCAAAAACTTGAGAGTCGACAGGTTTGTAACTCAAAGAGGTTATTCTTCTTTAGTACAATATTTCCTGTTGAAATATATTGGAATAGAGACCTACTGTTAAATATGTACCTGTAGAATACATATATCTCAAGGTGAAAGTAACACTCAACTGGAGTGAGTGAGTGAGTGAGTATTTTACACCACTTTTAGTCAATATATCCATCAATACCACTGTGGGGACACCAGAAATGGGCTTCACACGTTGTACCCATATGGCGAATTGAACCCGGGTCTTCGGCTGATGAGCGGATGCTTTAACCACGAGACTACCCCACTGCCCCCACTCCACAGGAACATATATTGCAATAGAATAGATCTTGAAGGATATACTCGTTAGAATCAAACATACTCTTTCTATAAAGATTTCAAAGGGCAAGCTCTTGCTCAAAATCTGTTTCATCAGGCTCACAACATTCAAGACTGTAGTAAAGGTTTTAAAGATTTTATGGAGGGCATTTCCAAATTTGATGCATAAATGATTAGAGAGGACGTTTGATGCAATTACCTAATTTGGCCTGTACTGTATATTCCCATGCTATGCAAGTGAATGATTGACCTGCCTTTGCATGTGTTTGTGATGGAAGTTGCCAGTGGGACAGAGTAGACTCACATTTTCAACAATCACCGGTATCATCACTTTCATAGTTGTTCATGAACACATGCTGATGAATAGCTGGGATCACACAGTGAACTAATGGATTGTATTTAGAGGAGATTACATACAATTAAGGAAAAGGTTTTGTGGCTACAAGAACATATTTTCCAATAGATTTGAAATATTCCACAAGGGAATAACTGTTTTATAGGAACATATATCCAGCAATAATTTATCTCCGTCTGGAAGTGGAACATATCTGTAAAAGTACAAGATGTCAAGATGTCCAGTGGAGATGAAGGTTGATAGCTCCGGTCTGAAGACAGGTTGCCCCTTTCAACACCCTCACACAATATGTAGAAGTAAACAAACAACATGCTCCACCCACAATGTATATACAAGCAAACAAACAGCCTTCTCCACCCTCGCCAACTGCCCTAACACTCTCCATTAACATATCAAGTCCTCATGAATATTTCATGATATATAGTATCATAACAATCTGTATTGCCCTTTGTCAAGTATTTTGACACTATCTGAGCTATTAGTACATACATACAGCAATTTGTGCGTCTAGTAGATGTATACTCATGAATATATGGTACATTAGCCTACGAGGAGTGGAATTACCAGGGCAGTTTAGCGTCAATAATTCGCTAAGTCGGGACTTTATGATTGATCAAACACCGTAATAATATAGAGACTCAGTGGTGAAAGCTTTGTAAACAGGTTATCTTTTTATTGATAGGAATGTCCTCTGCATTTTAGGGTAGACTGACATGAGGTTTCCAAAGTAGCATACATTTTGTGACCCTTGATTTGCAGGACAGTACATGTTGAATACCTCAATCATATAACAGTAAATATTGAATACTACCATGAATTGACAGTAAATATTGAATACTACATGATATAACAGTAACTATTGAATGTTACCATGATATAACAGTAAATTTTGAATAATATCATGACATAAAATAAATATTGAATACTACCATGATATAAAATAAATAAATATTGAATAATAGATGATTTAACAGTAAAGGTTGAATACTACATGATATAACAGTAATTATTGAATGCTACCATGATATAACAGTAAATATTGAATAATACCTTGATATAGCAGTAAATATGAATACCAACCTGATATAAATCTGTGGATATTATTGGCAGCAAAATACTTATTGCATCAAACAAGTCATTTACATTTTGTGACTTTTCCTGAGAATGTATAGAGTTACATGTTTTAACTAATTTAGATAATGTGAATCTAGGAACAGAACTGCCAGTGTGATAAATGATCCATGACCCCTCCAGCATTGTAAAATCGGATCTAATTAGAATAGATAAGATAAGATAAGATATTTATTGCATAGCATTCCATGAAGAAACAGTGGCAATATTCTATAAGCTACAAATATTTACACAGTAGGTACAAGAAATATAGATACATTTCACGCATAAATTATGTACATTATAACAATTTTTTAGAAATCATGTGGTATAATGACATGGAAATAATATATGAGGAGACTATGGTAAGATATAACATTCATTTAAAGTTGTAAAGATGGTGACATATTTTGGAAATTAATTCAGGACTTCTGTTCGTGAAAATTATTAAGAATTGTTCTTTTTTTGAGAGTGTAGTAAATTCTTGGTCATAATATAGCATTGTGTGTATAAGTGATTCCCTTTCTTCGTTATACTTGGTACATGATATTATATGGTGTTGCTCATCGTCTAAGACACTGCACATTTCACAGAGACGTTGTTCTAAAGGGGTTGCAGGTTTTGTATATCTTCCAGTTTCAATTTTGAGTTTATGATTACTTAAACGTAGTTTTGAAAAATGTGATCGATGAGCTTTGTTTTTACAATGAAATAGGTAATTTTCGAGTTTTATAGATGACTTGACCAATCTGTATGTTCTTAATTTGTTATTTGAAGTAGGGGAATATAAACTGTAGTTATGGGCAAATATCACACTATTTGCCTCCAAAACCAACAAATGTTATCTAATAAAATTCCTTATCAACCTCATAAATGATCCAATAATATAATGTGTTTGACCTAAAAGAGTTCTCTTCTTGCTATAAAGGGGAACAGGCTTGACATTAATTAAGGCCAGATTTTTGTGTGGGAAAAAACATAAAGAAGAAAGACTTTTTCAGATATTTGATGTGTTCACCACAGAGATCTCTGGTTGTTCTCTGAGTGCAGTGTTTGTTTAGCTGGTTACATCTGTCTGGCAGTTTAACCATTTCCACATTGATTGTGTTAGTTTAAATCATCATCATCATCATGAATAAACATCTTTCCTGATTCTTTACACCTTTTTGCCTTTCAATTTCTTAACGTAGGATTTCCTTGAAACTGCTTAATAAAAACTGTTGCATTATTATATCACTTCAGCCTGTTTTGTTGCAAACTTGGAAGAATGCAAGATTATGTAAGATACCTACCTATATTTGCTGGTTGTCAGTTGTCTGTTTTCATATTGTAATGATGAATAACTATTACAACTGTTTGGTGCTCTAATACCTGTTTTAAATGTGGTACTGTGATATGCTACAGGTTATGCTTTCCATTGTTGACAGATATTAATCTGCTGTTATAATATTATTGTATATAATATGCCAGTCACAATATGGCTGAAAT
This sequence comes from Haliotis rubra, assembly GCF_003918875.1. NCBI lineage: Eukaryota > Metazoa > Mollusca > Gastropoda > Lepetellida > Haliotidae > Haliotis > Haliotis rubra. Next base: position 2,795,508 of record NW_025767057.1, read on the forward strand.
ACTGCCAATGTGACTATAAATCTTAACTCACTCTCTACATGATATTTCTGTGTGATCACATCACAGATAGGATACATAGGATAGACACAATGCATGTGTTTAAAGTACAGTATATATAATAAGACTTACAAGTTTTATAAAAGTGTTATAACCTGTGAAGATCCAGTTAGAATTGGTCTTCAGAATCCTGTGCTTGTCCTAAGAGGTGAGTAACAGGATTGGATAGGTCAGGCTTGCTGACTAAGTTGACACGTCATTGTATCCTAATGGCGTAGATCGATGCTCATGTTGTTGATCACTGGATTGTCTGGTCCAGAATCGAGTATTCAGAGATGCTGCCATATAGCTGGAATATTGCTGAGTGTGGGGTTAAACACTGACTGACTGACTGAGTTTAGTTTTACGACGCTTTTAGCAATATTCCAGCAATATCACGGCGGGGGACACCAGAAATGGGCTTAACACATTGTGCCCATGTGGGGAATCGAACCCGGGTCTTCGGCGTGACAAGCCAACGCTTTAACCACTGGGCTACCCCACAGCCCCGTGGGGTTAAACAACAAATAGACAAGTATAATAGTATTACAACCTAAAGCAGGTTACCCTTAGGAGAACCTTAAAAAATGGGAAGAAGATAATCGGTTTAACACTGGAAACGTTTCTTTATCACTGGTAACATTTCTTTAACACAGGAAAACCAAGCCATGGAAGAATGCATATAAACCTCATGTGTAGACGCTTGTCATGGGCTGATGATTCCAGCCCTGTAGTCTCCTTACAGTGTTGTTTTCTTAGAGTCGCGTGTTGTGACTACAAGGAGATTCATTATCGGCGGGAGAAAAAATATATTCTTACAACCTCTGTTGCACGAAATGACATCACACACCGTGTTCAGATTTATGGTGAAATAAAGTCCGGACTTGTTGGAATAATTTGCATTTCTGGAGATTGCGTGACGGTTCTAAACAAAAGGACCTCCACGTGTATCTCCTTGTATTACATAGTCTGAGGTATTTGTGTGGTCACGGATCGCATCAGCTGATTATAATAGCTGCCAACACCTTGCCCTTTCTTGACACGTACAGTACTTTCTCGTTTATTTACTGAAACATTTTTTTGTTAGATTTACTTCAATCAGAAAAAGCATCTTTTTTTTTTTTCAATTTTGTCTTGATGTTGCTGATGTAGTTTCGTAAAGAAACTAAACTATACTTGTTTCTGTGTGATTACTTCTGAACAAATTATCTAGAGATAAACAACACCTGTTTAAGTAACATTAGATGTAACATTAGATGTAACATTAGATGTAACATTAGATGTAACATTAAGTAGCGTGTGCATAAAGTTCTGGTATTGAACTTTAGCCATAGTCCTGAGTTTAATTCTGAAGATTGGGTTCCCCTGTTGGGATTCTGGTTGGAATAGGACCCCATTGGCTGGTCACTCACTCACTCACTCACTCACTCACTCACTCACTCACTCACTCACTCACTCACTCACTCACTCACTCACTCACTACTCACTCACTCACTCACTCACTCACTCACTCACTCACTCACTCACTCACTCACTCACTCACTCACTCACTCACTCCTCACTCACTCACTCACTCACTCACTCACTCACTCACTCACTCACTCACTCACTCACTCACTCACTCACTCACTCACTCACTCACTCACTCACTCACTCACTCACTCACTCACTCACTCACTCACTCACTCACTCACTCACTCACTCACTCACTCACTCACTCACTCACTCACTCACTCACTCACTCACAGCTCTAAATTGAGCAAGAAAGATATATCAATCTTGCAGAAGATTTAGGACAAAAAGATGTCTCTTTTTTGTTCCGAGAAGTATTGTGATGTTTGTGTGTCTCTAAATGACATCCATGTGAAGCTTGACACTGTACATTGCCCCACGGTTCTTGCCTGACTACAGTCATTACACCACATAAAGGCAGCATTTACAGAATATCCGACAGCTAACATGACTGAGATGCTGTCACTCTTCCCTAGTTTTTGGAGTACCTACGAAACTGACACCATAACACTGAAACTCTTGTGTTCTGCAGACAAAGGGATGATGACACGGCATAAAGCTGATGTTTCAGTTAAAACAGTTTCAACACCATTCTGTTAAAACAGTTTCTACACCTTTGAAATAACATGACACCTATTTGCATCTTAACTGTGAGATGAACGATCAGGTTCAAGTCTTCTCTCCCAGGTAGCACATTCAGGCAATAGCCAACAATAGCTCGCAGACAAGCTTCAGTGGCTTGGAGGGTTGACGTTAATGTTTTTTATATGCTGAGAAAACATATATGGTTGGGTGCTACACTCAATGTATACTTTTATCACTTTACAAAATATTTCTACTGCTTCTGAAGCGTGTGTTATTACTTGATCTGTTTGATATGCTTCTGACTGTTACATGATGTCAATATCAGCAAATAGTCACATGTAACACTTCTATCTTACTTGAACAACTCAGTGTGCAAAAATGTTATCACACAAGATTCTTTCATTGGACTATAGTTTGTCATGGCTTGAGGCCAAATAAGAAAAATGTTGTGGTTCCGATTACACCTCTGTAAAATTTAGGGTAGGTTGGTAGGAATTTTTTACATATTTTTTTCAGAAGGAAAGTACAAACTAATAACACATGTATCAATGTGTAATTGTTTATTCAATCAAGCTTGTGGCCATCACGTCGACTTTCTCTATCAGAATGACCGATATCTGTCAGCCCCAGAAAAAAACAATGGTATCTGAAAGCTTATTTTATTCAGTCCACTTAAAGAAGATGGGGTCGGCACCAGAATTCAAGGTTTGGTCGGGTAATACTGTTTTCCTTAACATCTTTTGAGTCGTATATTTGCTGCATCATAATTAGTTATGTTTTCCAGTTTACAGGGATGGGTAACTTTGATATATTTGTTGCGAGACTTTTCTGTGACTGCTGGAGTAGATTCTCCACAGGGGGCCAGTTATTATAACCTTAGGGCCCCAGCAATTTGTTCTCCCCACACAGGCCTATATCCTTCATTTAGTGCTGTGTTAATATGATAATAGGTGCTTGTAACAGGAACTGGCACTTACAGTATCACCAATCTCCCCATCTCCACACTGTGTAATGTCCACCAGTGGATTCCACAAACACTGGGCATTAGTCCACTGATAACACTTGCACTGGTTAGTTCTCATTTTTATCACTCGCACATAAAGTTCAGTTAGTCAGGGATATAGAGTCTTCCGTCAGTAGCTTGTTTCTTTATGGGCAAATATCCTTATCAGAGGGGTCTCCAGTCATTATGTGCTGTAGCTAGCTAACCATAGCAGTTAGTTGTCGTGTTGGTAATGGTTGGAATGTTATCGCTGATCATTAGATAATTCCAACCATCAGGATAAATTGTCTTTGATTGTGGAAATATTTTGTGTATTTTCTGATTAGTCGAAAAATATTTGAATCTGGAAAACTCATGCAATATCTGAACTTACCGCCATATTCATCTGTTGTTACATATCTTTGATGTTTGAAAAAAATCCTTTGGGGATAATTAAGCACTATCATATGTTATTATTTTATGTCCCATCATTCTTGGCTACAGGATGGTGGAGTAGCCTTGTGGTTAAAGCATTCATCTGTCATACCAAAGACCAAAATTTGATTCCCAACATATGAATTCTTCAGCGTAGGAATCCCACTTTTTTGTTGCTTTTCATGATCTTGCTGGAATATTGCTGAAAGCGACGTAAGACCATCCACACTCACTTGTCTGTACCATAGCTTTACACACTTAATTTAAATTGATAAATAAATAATTATGGAATATCATCATCATCATCATCATCATCGTCGTTGTCGTCTTTGTCGTTGTCATTATCTTCATCATCATCATCACCACCACCACCATCATCATCATTATCATCATCATCACTCACATACTTTAAAAGTACTTTCAAAATGTATTCTATTTATTGGTAGTAATATGGGATTTCTGCACTATGGCAGGTGTGAAACTTTGTTATACATCACTTATTTGCCTCCATTACAGTAATGCTATTCTCTGTTATTATTCACGTGTAGGAAGTGATACAGGATTTACAAAGCAGAGAGTACTTAATCATTATACAGCAGCTAGCTATTGTGATCTGCTTCACTGAGAGGCTGGAGTTTAGTAGATAACACTAATCCTTGCTTTATCATATGGGAAACTCCGATTTAGTGCTCAGCATGACCAGGTATGTGTACACAGAAGCAAATCTCTTAAGGTCATTTATGGATTATACTAGTTACATACGCAGTGTTTATGTTATTAACGGCAATAGATAGATCATTCAGTTTGGGGGCAGGTCGACATACAGCTTGTAAATATAGACATGTATTTGTGATTAATTAAACATGTGATGGTGAGTGTGTTGGTATTTTCATGTAGCAGTTATGGAATACTGGAGTTTTTAATCAGTTATAAATTAATGACGCTATTAACTCTTTTTGTGTTAGGAATACTTCATACCTATATGAATTATCCTTAATTTTGAGGTTAAATCTTGAGATAAAGAATATTCATCTTGAGCCAGCTTATGTAACTCTGATTTTACTGATTGCTATGACCCAGCAGATACATACTAGGAGTTGGTTAGTAATACCACAATCTAACACGCTGGACCGCTTGGATATCAACAACATTGTGACTTCTCTATGTATCTGAGTTTTTTGTGTCTCTCATTCCTCTCTCTGTCTCTCCATATAGGTGGTGTCACCTGCGTGGTACGTCAGCGGGCTTATCTGTCTCTCTCGACCAGTCTTGCTGTCTGGCCACAGCGTTGAGGATTAGCGGACTGCGGCCACCACCGTGACTAAACAGTTACACGTGGATGTGACAGCGAGTGTGGTGGCCACTGCCGAGGATAGTGAGTCTAGATGTTGGGCTGATGTAGAGGATCTCAGACTACCTGTGAAGGTGAGTGTTCTAATGACTGTAGCGTCACACTCACCTGAGTGGAGAAGGGCTGAAATGTTTAACTTCAAATCTTCTGGGTAATTTGAGCTGAGTTTTTGTGATTGCACTTCTCTTTTCCAGTTTATATTTGTGGTAGATATGTTGTGGTTTATAGGCATTTTTGGAATGAAACTGTTTTTTAATAATTATTGGTGACAAGTTTGAGGTAAACAAATGGCCAGTGGGTAGAGAGTCATCTGGCGGTCCACCTGTGGACTTTACCCGAACACTTCAACTACATATCGTCTCCATGTGAAAAAATGTGTGTATTAATCTGATAACAGTAGAGGACACTGCAGGGCATGTTTGTATGTTGGTATGGGTGGGAAACCCATTAGCTGATGAGTGTAGATTGGTGTAAACAGTACATGACATTATACACAGATAATGGTGGTACACGACATTATACACAGATAATGGTGGTATTCACCAGGTAGTGTTGCAGGTACATCAGGCCAAGACATGGGTAATGCCCTCATCTAAGGATTATATACACTACTCAATTTTTGATAAGGACCATTTCATCTTTGGCAAAGATGTGTTCCTCTAGAAATGTAGATTAGTATAAGTCAGTGTTTGAAATTAATGATGATTGAACTTTGTAGGCATCTGTCAGTTAACATTATATTTTTACAAAGGCAATATTACAACCATATCGTGATAGTATACAGGTAAACATTGACAAAAAAACTATTTAGTCAGTGAAGGACTGTACAATAAGTAAACTATCACTAGTTAAAGTGTAAAAAATAAGCTTTCATTCAATTCTGTGTGAATGGAGCAGCAATCTAAGTTTATTATGTGTCTCTGTTGGCTACACAAATAATAGCTGCCAGCAATTTGACATAATACATTAAGAAATCTGAATGAGATGTTTCTTCTTCTGGTCCAGATCTGGGAGAAAGCTTTCATGCTTTAACAGCCTCTAAACTACGCATTCATCATAAGAATTATGTGAGGAAAGGGTTTGACTGGTCATTGTGAACCTAGTTGTCATAACAACAGACTGAATGTGTGATGAATGGAGAAGTCACGACCAGGTTGTACACTTTTCCTGCTAAGGTTTCTCATTTGTTCCTGTTGTAGGTAGGCCTCTTTATCAAATACATGATGAGTGAGTTAATATGGGTTCGAATCCAAGCCTCGATCGTGATGGATGATCATGTTTGCTTGGGCTGTAATGGATCACCTCTAGTTATGATCGGTATGTTATTTGTGTTATTTTTGTTGTCCTTATTGAGGCTTCCTTTTGTTTTGTGTGTTGATTTAGGGGTGGATTTAGAAAGGAGTTAGGATTCAGCAGGACTGTATGAGGAGAACAAATAAATATTTGATTAAGCATAAAGAAAAGAAAAAAAAGCAGGGAGTGGTTTATGTAACTGTTGCCTTTATGTATTTTATATTATTTTTAGTTATTTAACTTTAAATGGCACTCTTTTAAGAACATATGCTGTTGAATTTCATCAGTAATTCTACCGTTGTAGGGTGATTTTGTGCTTTTGAAAATTAATTGTGGTAACTATTGCTCAGGATTCAGAGAAAGAGTATCTAATTGTAGATGAAGTATTGATGAAAAAGATATCACCGTATGAGTACTTGACACAGGTTGTTCAATATACAGTGGGGACATCATATTATCATATTGATAGAGAATATCCAAGGCATTGACTGTGTTTATAATACATGGGCCTGTTTATGGTGTATGCGTAAACTGAATTGCACAGATGATTTTTAGTGCTTCAATCATTTTTAATGTGTTCTTGACATCAAATACTTTCCCTGTCATAAAATCTGGGATACCTAAAGGGACGTGAATGCCAGTTTAGTTAATGTATGACTCGGAATGTCATATTTCATATTGATATCTAATGTTGTGTGTAAAGTTAATTCAATATTTATATTACCTGGAGTTGGAATAGCAGCATCAGATTTAAAGGAATATACATATACGTTATTGAAACAATGTTAGAGAACACCCACTTCTTTCATGTCAGATTAACTACAGGAATGCGAATGTATTGGGTGTTCTGTAGCTATGTTTGAGTTGTATACGATATACATATATGCAATCCTCATTTATAGTAAAAAAACACAATATGTTTTAATTCCTACTCAGTATTTTGTAACAATTGTTGTAACTTGATTTAAAATTGAATCAAATTTCTAATCCTTTTTTCCCCACATTTTTCATCATTAAGAATTATGAAACATAGACATCATGTCCAAGGGGTACAGTTTTAATTAATATGGAAATTACGTTAATGTGTTTTGCGTTTTTTATGCCCCTATAAAACACTCAAAATGTCTCTGTACAAGAGCTGCTTGTGTTTTATGTTTCATGGCCATTATAGGATGTTACACATGCTTACAGCAAGACATTTCTCACTTCTCCACAAGAGAGTTATTGTAATTTCAAAATTGTATGTTTCAGTGTCAGGAGTTTTGCTTCCCAACTGAGATAGTTAATTTTCTTGTGGCTGTAGTAGAAAGGTGATTCACCTTATTAACAATTCAAATAATGTCTCCCACCAGCATTATGGCAATTTGGTCATGGGAGTGACATTTTGATATACGGACCATTTCATAAAAAGTAGTTGTTGAATAGCTTATGAGACAATCCTGTTAGACCCCATTGTGATCATAATTTTAGATATTACTTAGACTGTGCGATTGGCCTTCTTGCATTCTTGCACTCAAAGTTCTTGTTGGAAAAACTAAATTAAAACTGTTTGTGACACCACATTTCAAAGTCTGTATGAGTTCCTGTATCGTAGTGTCTACTGTATCAAGGTCCATGGTCCAGCTTGATCATACTGAAGTTGATTGATGGTGTCCACATGGGCACTAGGGTGGCTATAATGAGGCCCCATAGGCTTCTCGGTGTATACACTAAAACAATTAAGGCCCTTAACTTATTTTTATTGGTATATATTCTGTTCCTATTTTCATAACAATATTTTTCTTTCCATGATATACTGGAGCGATGGGCTAGCTTAGTGGTTACAGTGTTCGCTTGTCACGCTGAAGACCCGGTGTAGCAGGCCATTTCTTCCCCGGTCTAAACTTTCCCCAGGGAGAATCTGGCCTAGGCCAAACTTTCCCCAAGGAAGTTTGTCCTAGGATATTCTTACCCTGGAGAAAGTTTGGGCTAGGCTAAAGTTTCCCCCTCTAGGCCAAAGTTTCCCCCCTGTTTAGACCAGGATATTTTGTTCTGTTTTCTATGAAAAGAGGGAGATTCTGGCCTTGCTAGGCTACTTCTTCCCCACCCTTGTTCTTATATCAAAAGGGGGAGATTCTGGCCTAGCTAGGCTACTTCTTCCCCACCCTTGTTCTTATATCAAAAGGGGGAGATTCTGGCCTAGCTAGGCTACTTCTTCCCCACCCTTGTTCTTATATCAAAAGGGGGGAGTTTCTGGCGTACCTAGGCTACGTCTTCCCCACCCTTGTTCTTATATCAGAAGGGGGAGAACAAGTTATTACAAACATCAAACTGACCATAGTTTTGACTTAAAGTTTGGTACACATTTTTGCCAAATAGTCCATTCTTGCCTCTGACTTGGGTGTACTGATTTGAATGCATACATGTTTGAACGGCATATATCTCTAAATCCATCCTGCTTCTGTCGCCATTCCTATGAAGACATATTGCATTAGTTCTTCATCTGTCAAATCATGTCACCTTAAGATGTAAACATTCAAGTATATCCCTTATCAAATCTTGTGTTTTGAATTTAGAATAAAGCACTATCGTGGAATGATAGATGATACAGCATTTGATATAGATATTGTGTTGGGTTGTTGTTCTGTTGATTTTTACGTCTGCTTTATGTCGCCGATGTGGATGCCATATTTAAAGCTTTGAGTGAGGGAATAAAATTTTGAATGGATATGGACATCCAAGTAAAAACTAGGTGTGTAGTCAAAGATTCGAATATTGTAATGACTTTGAGATAAGCCAATTTGGAATAAGTGGGGATAAGTAAATTATTGAAATATAAACATAAGTAAATGATAACATAAAACAGTAGTAATGATGTCATAAAATAAAGAAATATTTTGTAATATTAAATTATTTTTAATAATTTGGAATTAGAGAATTGTGTTGGGTAGAACATGATTATTTTTAACAGTGGTTTATATTTTAGTACTCATGTCACAAGAGATGCATACTGATACAAAACTATTTTCTTTAATTTTCTGTTAAGCTAATGGGTCTACTGCATACATTTCTGTATCAGTTCTAGCAGGTTGCACCTGGTCTAAGTAACTTTGTAATCTCAATTAGTTCTAGCTCATGATTATTTGATCATTATTGATATAAAGAAAGATATATGATGCAATCGATTCATACTTTCTTTCATGACAACATCGGCATCATTAAAATGTATATACATGCTCTTACATACTTTTGATACTTTGCTTTTATGCTTGCTTGCTTTTCTTTTTAATCTCACCTTATATAAGGCAATTGAAAGAATATGTGAACCATGTACATGTTATGTATGAAGATGAAGATGACGATGACCTGAAAATTGTTAATGGAGCTTGACATTAACATGAGTAGTGAATAGCTATGTCTTGTTTTCGTTTACATGAAAACAAGGTTGAAGAAGAAATAGCCTAGCTGGGCCAGAATCTCCCCCTTTAGATATAAGAACAAGGGTGGGAAAGAATTAGCCTTTAAAGTTGTTTCAAGGGTGGGGAAAGTTTGGCCTAGGACAAACTTTCCTTGGGGAAGGTTTGGCCAGGGGGAAAGTTTGGCCTGTTACCGGGTTCAATTCCTCACATGGGTACAATGTGTGAAGCTTATTTCTGGTATCCCTGCCATGATATTGCTGGAATATTGCTAAAAGCGGCATAAAAACTCACTCACTCCATGACATACTTCACTGATTCTCATATAAGATGTCAAGTGTACAATTAAACAGATACATACTTGAATTTCCCATTCAAACGTTGTGTAGTGTAGGATTTGTATTAGGTACCACTGGATACTCAACTACTTTCCTGGGACATTATACTTCAGTTGACATATTTGAGGTCAAGTTTGACTTTTCAGGTTATTTTCATGTCACTGTGTTGTTATTTGGTTTATGACTCACTCAGGTGTGTGATAGTGGCCCGTAACCACTCAGACAAGTGTTTGATATAATGAGCAATATCCCACACCATCAGGCTACAATGACACTCTGCCAACACACTGAACCATGATTTGTCACTTCGGATGCCATATTGGTTCAGGCATCTGTGGTATAAATTGTTACAATGTTGATGGCTAACCTGCCTCCATTATATAGCTGTGGTGTTGTAATTGCCATATTGGTTCAGTCATCTGTGGTATAAATTGTTACAATGTTGATGGCTGGTATATAATTGTTACAATGTTGATGGCTAACCTGCCTCCATTATATAGCTGTGATGTTGTTATTGCCATATTGGTTCAGTCATCAGTGGTATAAATTGTTACAATGTTGATGGCTAACCTGCCTCCATTTTATAGCTGTGGTGTTGTAATTGCCATATTGGTTCAGTCATCAGTGGTATAAATTGTTACAATGTTGATGGCTAACCTGCCTTCATTATATAGCTGTGGTGTTGTAATTGCCATCATTGGTTCAGTCATCATTATATAGCTGTGGTGTTGTAATTGCCATTGTGGTATAAATTGTTACAATGTTGATGGCTAACCTGCCTCCATTATATAGCTGTGGTGTTGTAATTGCCATATTGGTTCAGTCATCAGTGGTATAAATTGTTACAATGTTGATGGCTAACCTGCCTCCATTTTATAGCTGTGGTGTTGTAATTGCCATATTGGTTCAGCCTCTGTGGTATAAATTGTTACAATGTTGATGGCTAACCTGCCTCCATTATATAGCTGTGATGTTGTAATTGCCATATTGGTTCAGTCATCAGTGGTATAAATTGTTACAATGTTGATGGCTAACCTGCCTCCATTATATAGCTGTGATGTTGTTATTGCCATATTGGTTCAGTCATCAGTGGTATAAATTGTTACAATGTTGATGGCTAACCTGCCTCCATTATATAGCTGTGGTGTTGTAATTGCCATATTGGTTCAGTCATCAGTGGTATAAATTGTTACAATGTTGATGGCTAACCTGCCTCCATTATATAGCTGTGATGTTGTAATTGCCATATTGGTTCAGTCATCAGTGGTATAAATTGTTACAATGTTGATGGCTAACCTGCCTCCATTATATAGTTGTGATGTTGTAATTGCCATATTGGTTCAGGCCTCTGTGATAGAAGTTGTTATGATGTTCATGGCTAACCTGCATTAATAGATCAAAGATCAAATATTTATTGTGAAATTGTTCCATACATAAATAGTGACAATATTCTCTAAACTACATAAACAAGATATATAATGAATCACATATATATGATGAGCAACAAAACATATATATAATAATACAAATGTGTATAATAATAATAATAATAATAATGGCCTAGGACAATCAGATCTTCTATAATTTGTTTCAAGTTGTACATGTGGTAGCAAATAATTTCTATACTATTTGGATCATTATTTCTAAAAAGGAGGTTAGAGTTTTCAGTGGTAGTCAGTCTGAGAAAGTTATTAATTTTAGAGGAAAGGGAGTTAAATAAGGACTTTCTTGCATCTGAATATTTAGCGCAACACATGAAATGGTGTTCTTCATCCTCAAGGACAGAGCATTTATCACAGAGACGGTCCTCCAAAGGTGGTCTCGTCCTCCTACCCAGTTTATATACCTATGATGTTGCCGACTATAGACTTAAGTGATAGAGCTTAAACTCACTGAAAATTTGATAGCACTGTTGACAGTTTCCAAGTTGACAGATATATCCATCAGTTGAGTCTTAAGAAGCACTGAGATTTCTCTCAGGGTATTAAATGGCAATGTTCCCACGACAGGGGCTTTTCTAAACTTGACACTAAGGCAGGTTAGTATCTTCAAGAAGACATATGCTGTCCTACTGCACCATCTCCTCCTATCCGACCATGTCAGTCAAAGCTGTTTATATCCAACACCATTTGTAATTATCGAATTTGTATTTATCTCAATTCTTTGATTGACTTGCTAACAATTGCCTGTATGGTTGTCCAACTTTGGTTGCTGGGGATCATTATCCTGTTTCTATATTCTAATGTCAATGATACTCATCTGAATGTTCTGATTCTAGTTTTAAAACAAAACTGTTAATTTATATTTGTGAAACTATCCATTGTTGACCAATTTTGATGTGTTATAATTTTCTATTAATGTATTCCAGTGACCATGTGGATGAAATACTTGCAATGTGATGTTCAGTTTGCTTGCTTACTCACTCAATGTCCATAGTATGTGAGACCTATGCAGAGGGCTATCACTGGACTTGAGCATTCTAAACTTAGATTTGAGGCTTGGCTGTAGAAAAAGTACAGAGTGTTTGATAATCTTTCCGTAGATGTAAGTGATTGAAGTTGGTGACCCCAGATGATGAGCTTCAGGCATTTCAGTAAAAAACATGGTCTTTGATGTAGTCTTTGGAAGACCTTAGGCAGGAGAGTCAGTGCAACAGAGATTGGATGACAGAGAGACTGAGGGACAGAGCTTAGGGAGATGGAGAGACAGAGCAAAGGGAGATTGAGCAACAGATCTTGGGGATATTGAGAGACAGAGCTTGGGGTATTGAGAAATAATGCTTGGGGAGATTGAGAGACAGAGCTTGGGAGATTGAGAGATACAGCTTGGGGAGATTGAGAGATAGAGCTTAGGGAGATTGAGAGATACAGCTCGGGGAGATTGAGAGATAGTGCTTGGGGAGATTGAGAGATACAGCTTGGGGAGATTGAGAGACAGAGCTTTGGGAGATTGAGAGATACAGGATGGGGAGAATGAGACAGAACTTGGGGAGATTGAGAGACAGCTAGGGGGCTGAGAGACAGCCTTGGGGAGATTGAGAGACAGAGCTTGGGGATGGGGACAGGAGATGGAGAGGGAGAGGGAGATTGAGACAGAGCTTGGGGGGATGGAGAGACAGAGCTTGGGGGGATTGAGAGACAGCACAGGGAAACTCCCTGAAAGACAGAACACAGGGACATTGAAAGACAGAGCTTGGAGGAGAAAGAAAGAGAGAGAGCATGGATGAAACTGAGAGACAGAGCATACAGAGACTGAGAGACAGAGTCGAGTAGCCCATATCATTGATTAAAGTGCACCCTCTCAATCTGCAACAGCAGCATCTTGTCAGTGTTTTGGGAAAGGTGCATATTATTGTGGCAGATTGTATCAGTCACAGTGCTTGTCCTGAGACACTGCCTACTGCCTGCATCAGAATCACTTCCATCATAGTGAAGGTTTATTTCCAGTTTAAGACGTAATATAAAATATGGTATTTCAGCAGCTCATTGTGATGCTGAATAAACAAGGGAGGCTGCCAGTTATAAACTTGGAGCTGGCCTTATTCTATCCTATGAATGCATTAGATGAAAGCGTGTTGAGAAAACAAGTGAAAAACTAAGAATGTGTAAGTATGTGAGAAAAAGTTTGTAAAATACATCCTGAGATATAGAGATTAAGCTAGGTATTTATGAAGTAGTTGTAACATGGATCAGGGAGGTATGCTGCCTATTTAAGATTCTCATTGTGCACACGTCGTGGTATTTGACGACAGTGACAATGCTATGCCTAGTTACACAAAGTTGTACTTTTAGTCTACATTAAAGTGAGGTATACAATGACATGATATGTAATGCTGCATCACCTGCCCGTGTTAAGATTATCCCTGTCAACACACATTACCTGTAGTTTCTATAGCTCACATTCCGCGGGATAATGAACCTTTCCGGCCTGTTTCTGACTGCACACTGTGACTCCAGAATGTTACAGAAGGATGATAAAGAAACAGGAGGTAAAAACCTGTTTACAGGTGGGACCACACTGTATAATGACATTGACAGAATGTCATGAATGTGCTATTGACTTGAACCTCGTGGAATAAACACTGCATCTGGTAATACATGGCGCAAGGCTGCTCCAAGTGTGGCTGCACATCGGTGACAGAATGCTAGGGATGCTGAACACGAGCCTGTAGATAAAGTAACTGTGATGTATAGCTTGTCTGACAACTATTTGCAAACAGGGAGATAGAGGGTGACGTAGAATGTTACTTCATGTAAGAAAAAGTGTGTAAATCCTTTATTAGGCTCATTTGCCTTTCTTAACCAGGTGAGGTGTTAAGGCTCTTTAAAAAGCAGGTGAAGCTTTAGGTTTGTGAGAACACTTGGTGCAGTTAGGGTTCTGTTTATACAGAGTGACGTCTTATAGTCTGTGAACACAAGATGGAGTTTTAGGGTTCTTCTATACAGATTGACATGTTAGAGGTCTGTGAACACAAGATGGAGTTTTGGGGTTCTGCTATACAGAGTGAAATGTTAGAGGTCTGTGAACACAAGATGGAGTTTTAGGGTTCTTCAATACAGAGTGAAATGTTAGAGGTCTGTGAACACAAGATGGAGTTTTAGGGTTCTTCTATACAGAGTGAAATGTTAGAGGTCTGTGAACACAAGATGGAGTTTTAGGGTTCTTCAATACAGAGTGAAATGTTAGAGGTCTGTGAACACAAGATGGAGTTTTAGGGTTCTTCAATACAGAGTGAAATGTTAGAGGTCTGTGAACACAAGATGGAGTTTTAGGGTTCTTCTATACAGAGTGAAATGTTAGAGGTCTGTGAACACAAGATGGAGTTTTAGGGTTCTTCTATACAGAGTGAAATGTTAGAGGTCTGTGAACACAAGATGGAGTTTTAGGGTTCTTCTATACAGAGTGAAATGTTAGAGGTCTGTGAACACAAGATGGAGTTTTAGGGTTCTTCTATACAGAGTGAAATGTTAGAGGTCTGTGAACACAAGATGGAGTTTTGGGGTTCTTCTATACAGAGTGAAATGTTAGAGGTCTGTGAACACAAGATGGAGTTTTAGGGTTCTTCAATACAGAGTGAAATGTTAGAGGTCTGTGAACACAAGATGGAGTTTTAGGGTTCTTCTATACAGAGTGAAATGTTAGAGGTCTGTGAACACAAGATGGAGTTTTAGGGTTCTTCTATACAGAGTGAAATGTTAGAGGTCTGTGAACACAAGATGAGTTCTGTGAACACAAGGTGAACAATTATGGTTCTGAGAAGAGAAGGTGAAGAGTTAGAGGAGTGTGAACACATTTAATGATGATATCAACTGGCCTTTGATAGTGAACTTTGCATTTCATCAGAAACAACTATTACAAGAATAACTTTTCATATAAACGCCAAGTGTATCTGATCTCCTTATTCACACTCCATAGTTTCTTCAAATACAGTATTAACCAGACACCAAATGATGTCGTTGGAGTGCTTCTCCAGTAGTGTTAAACCCACGTCACCAGCCCTCAATATACACACTCGATTGTATGCTACACATAATAAGTGAAATTAAAAACTTTACCCATTGTTACCATCTACACAATGCAACATAGCAACTACAACCGCTGCATCATCTGCCCACGTCAAGCTGCCTATTTCCAGAAATAATCACCACTTTGAAATACCAATACATATTGATTAAATGAACTTCATTTAACCTCTTTTAACAGCATACATTGGCTGCTATGTATTTTACAATGAGAATGTACAAACATTTCCAATGAAGATGTGTCTTGTATTGTTTATGTGTGAGGTAAATCTACTTCCATTCATAAGAATCAGCCATTCATGAGCCAGGTATTGATTTTTCTCAAGTATCACTCGTGATTGTGTTATTGCACAACTTGGGACTATTTCTATCCCTTCATTAAAAATCTATTTTCTCTTTGATGGAACCATTGTTCACCTTGATCAATTGGAAAGTGCAACAGTGTCATGCACATTTACTTAGTAAAACTAAATCTGGTTTTGATAATGCCATGCGTGAAGGGGATTCACAAGCTAGGTAGGATAATGGTGGAAAGTTCCCCACTATGGCTGCCAGAAATTGCTAATGGCGGAACAGAGATGAATGTATGTTCTTGCGTAATATGATGCTATTATCACCACATCATTATTGGGAACATCATATAATCACTGTGAGTGTATGTACTACTGTGACTGGTCTCGCTTCTGTGCGTACATGCAAGTACTTTAATTGGCTCATTCACAAGTTTCTGCTTGAGTTGTGGTATGAAGATTAGGGACTAAGTCAACATTTCACTGAAGGGGAGTGTCACCATTTTGACAGATAATAGAACAGTCTTTGTCGACCTGCGGCAGGTACAGACGAGGGATTCTGATGCCACTGGAGCAGAACACCGCAATATATTGGTATATACTATACCTCTTGGATCTTACTGTGTATACCGCCTCTATATGCACAGTGTTATACTAGGATCTAACAGACTGTAACACTCACTCAGATATCACACCACTATGTACACTAATATAAGGGTCTGACTGTATACAACACCAGTACAGTGTGTAATACCTGGATCTGACTGTATACACCACCACTGTAACACCACTGTATAATACCAGGATCTGACTGTATACAACACCACTACAGTGTGTAATACATGGATCTAACAGACTGTAACACTCACTCAGATATCACACCACTATGTACACTAATATAACGATCTGACTGTATCCAACATCCCTATAGTGTGTAATACCAGGATCTGACTGTATACAACACCAGTACAGTGTGTAATACCAGGATCTGACTGTATACAACACCACTACAGTGTGTAATACCAGGATCTGACTGTATACAACACCACTACAGTGTGTAATACCAGGATCTGACTGTATACAACACCACTACAGTGTGTAATACCAGGATCTGACTGTATACAACACCACTACAGTGTGTAATACCAGGATCTGACTGTATACAACACCACTACAGTGTGTAATACCAGGATCTGACTGTATACAACACACTACAGTGTGTAATACCAGGATCTGACTGTATACAACACCACTACAGTGTGTAATACCAGGATCTGACTGTATACAACACCACTACAGTGTGTAATACCAGGATCTGACTGTATACAACACCACTACAGTGTGTAATACCAGGATCTGACTGTATACAACACCACTACAGTGTGTAATACCAGGATCTGACTGTATACAACACCCCTACAGTGTGTAATACCAGGATCTGACTGTATACAACACCACTACAGTGTGTAATACCAGGATCTGACTGTATACACCACCACTGTATATTCACCGTATAATACCTGGATCTGACTGTATACAACACCACTACAGTTTGTAATACCAGGATCTGACTGTATACAACACCACTACAGTGTGTAATACCAGGATCTGACTGTATACAACACCACTACAGTTTGTAATACCAGGATCTGACTGTATACAACACCCCTACAGTGTGTAATACCAGGATCTGACTATACAACACCCCTACAGTGTGTAATACCAGGATCTGACTGTATACAACACCCCTACAGTGTGTAATACCAGGATCTGACTGTATACAACACCACTACAGTGTGTAATACCAGGATCTGACTGTATACAACACCCCTACAGTGTGTAATACCAGGATCTGACAGTATACAACACCCCTACAGTGTGTAATACCACACCCTACAGTGTGTAATACCAGGATCTGACTGTATACAACACCACTACAGTGTGTAATACCAGGATCTGACTGTATACAACACCCCTACAGTGTGTAATACCAGGATCTGACTGTATACAACACCCCTACAGTGTGTAATACCAGGATCTGACTGTATACAACACCACTACAGTGTGTAATACCAGGATCTGACTGTATACAACACCCCTACAGTGTGTAATACCAGGATCTGACTGTATACAACACCACTACAGTGTGTAATACCAGGATCTGACTGTATACAACACCACTACAGTGTGTAATACCAGGATCTGACTGTATACAACACCACTACAGTTTGTAATACCAGGATCTGACTGTATACAACACCACTACAGTGTGTAATACCTGGATCTGACAGTATACAACACCACTACAGTGTGTAATACCAGGATCTGACTGTATACAACACCACTACAGTGTGTAATACCAGGATCTGACTGTATACAACACCACCTACAGTGTGTAATACCAGGATCTGACTGTATCTGACTGTATACAACACCACTACAGTGTGTAATACCAGGATCTGACTGTATACAACACCCCTACAGTGTGTAATACCAGGATCTGACTGTATACAACACCACTACAGTGTGTAATACCAGGATCTGACTGTATACAACACCACTACAGTTTGTAGTACCAGGATCTGACTGTATACACCACCACTGTATATTCACCGTATAATACCAGGATCTGACTGTATACAACACCACTACAGTTTGTAGTACCAGGATCTGACTGTATACACCACCACTGTATATTCAGTGTATAATACCAGGATCTGACTGTATACAACACCACTACAGTTTGTAGTACCAGGATCTGACTGTATACACCACCACTGTATATTCACCGTATAATACCTGGATCTGACTGTATACAACACCACTACAGTGTGTAATACCAGGATCTGACTGTATACAACACCACTACAGTGTGTAATACCAGGATCTGACTGTATACACCACCACTACAGTGTGTAATTCCAGGATCTGACTGTATACAACACCACTACAGTTTGTAGTACCAGGATCTGACTGTATACAACACCAGTACAGTTTGTAGTACCAGGATCTGACTATATACAACACCACTGTATATTCACCGTATAATACCTGGATCTGACTGTATACACCACCACTACAGTGTGTAATTCCAGGATCTGACTGTATACAACACCACTACAGTGTGTAATACCAGGATCTGACTGTATACACCACCACTACAGTGTGTAATACCAGGATCTGACTGTATACAACACCACTACAGTGTGTAATACAAGGATCTGACTGTATACACCACCACTACAGTGTGTAATTCCAGGATCTGACTGTATACAACACCACTACAGTGTGTAATACCAGGATCTGACTGTATACAACACCACTACAGTGTGTAATACCAGGATCTGACTGTATACACCACCACTGTATATTCACTGTATAATACCTGGATCTGACTGTATACAACACCACTACAGTGTGTAATACCAGGATCTGACTGTATACAACACCACTACAGTTTGTAGTACCAGGATCTGACTGTATACAACACCACTGTATATTCACCGTATAATACCTGGATCTGACTGTATACACCACCACTACAGTGTGTAATTCCAGGATCTGACTGTATACACCACCACTACAGTGTGTAATACCAGGATCTGACTGTATACACCACCACTGTATATTCACTGTATAATACCCAGGTCTGAGCGTGTATAACATCACTATTCTGTTTAGTACTAACATCTGATGGTGTATAGTACAACCACTGTATTATACCTGGATCAGACTGTGTATAAACAATAAAACTTGTGTGTGTAACAGTAGGATATTGAAACTGTTTATCAGCACCTGTATAGTGGACAACACATACCACAGCACCAGGAACCTGACAGTCTTGTATACCCCATCATGTTGTAAGGTGAGCTTGGTACCTTAGGGCAGTAGTATGTCCATCCACTGTTGCCTCACTTATTTCTGCACAGATCGATGCTACTGCTGTTGATCACTGGATTGTCTGGTCCAGACTCAATTATTTACAGACCGCTGCCATATAGCTGGAATATTGCTGAGTGCGGCGTAAAACTATAAACTCACTCACTCACTCACTTATTTCTTGGTTGGAACATATGTAAATTGGCTCTACACTCTTGGTCCATTAGCAGTGTACACAGTCTGTCACTTTTGTGTTTATTCCCAAATTAGGTGAAATACAGTGATATGACTGAAATACAGACAAAACAGGGTTCATACAAAGTCATAAAAATAAGACATTTGAGGGAAATTGATTCATTTAGCAAATTGTTGTGATAATTTAAAAAAAGGTTAAAAACTATTTTTAGCTCTGAGTCTTGTAGCCATGTGCAGTAGCATCAATATTGGATGGTTGGGTTGCCTTTCTAAAGGGATGTAAGTATCTACCATTGATGGCAAGGTAAGGAAATAGTAACGGGAAGTTAGAGTAGATTTATAGTGTCATCCCCAAAACATAACTGACCTTTCATTGAATATGATTACAATTCTGTATGGTTTTCTGTTTGTAACTCTGAAAAATGCCAACAAGTCAAAGTTTGTCTATGGTTTTGAATATACTTGTTTTTTCCTCAAGGTAAAATGTAAGGATATAAAAGGTGAAGGTTATGTGTTTATGTTATGTGGTAGATGTGTTTATCAGACATATTGCACTATGATCTATTGCCCAGATGCACGTGTGGGAGATGTTGGCGCCAGTCGACTACCAAAAAACATCCATTTATCGTAAAACCTGCTAGAGATAAGCATGGCTCTGATGTAGGATAATACGCAAAGGTGTAGTACTTGCTGAGAGGCATTTAAACTTTATAATTGAAATAAATAATTACTTCAAACAAAATCAATGGGCTCCACCAGGAGCATGTTTTGGTGGAGAAGTTGAGGGAATAAGCAGATGTTTTGTGTGTTATAATAACATGCGGTAGACAACAATGACCTGCCATGTTGATGATACTTCCGTTACAAGCATGGGGAAAGGCTGGGGTAACTTAATAATGCTTGTAGGAAAGGGTTGCATGTGTGTTTCACATTATGCGTGTGTGGCAAGGTTACAACACTGGTCGTGATAGGGCTGTACTAGACTTGCACAAGTCTATAAGGTAAAAATTAATAGTTTAAATGATGATTTCTACAAAATAATAAATAACAAACTGAGGTCCTTAGAAGACCCAGGCTCTATTGCCCTTATGAGTACTTTGTGTGGACCTGTGTCTGATGTCCATGATATTGCTGGAGTGTTCCTAAAAGCGGAGTTACGCTCATTTGCTATTCTCTGTTACAATAATATGTTTGCATCTATGTAATTTTGGGAATTAATAAAAATACCGGTAAATAAAAAAAAAAAATGAGGTCCTTAGATTGTACTGTCCGCTTATCAAGACTTGCTTCTTCGAGATCAGCATTCAGTACAGCCTTGGATCAAGGCTAGGGCTGTATGGTAGCTAGCTGTTATTAGGTATACATATGTACAGGCAAGTTCATGTTTCCGTTGACTGAAATGTGTTTCTCCCATGAGATCAAACTATTGGATCTTATGGCTTGCAGTTAACAGATTTATTCGTTTAAACATCAATCGTTGTTGTGATTTACAAATGTCATGTTTGCTTCTCTTGGGTTTGTTTGTCCTTGTTTTGCGGTCTTACAATTAGTTGGGATATTTTTATTTAAAATGGTTTTAAAATATCATACCGGTATTTATACAAGCTGATTTTACACAAGTAGTGGATGCTGATATAAAATGTATACAACTATAAGGTAAAGGACCACCTCATTCTTCCAAGTTACTATAGTCATGCCATAACAATTTAACTATAGAAATATGAAAGAACACGGTGGTCCTTGATTTTTTTGAGCAGTGTATAATCATTTATACTGTACTTTAGTTGCTCGTATTGTAACAGTTTCTTTTAATTAGCTACAGATTAACCCTGAAAATTGTTTATTTTTATAATCCCCCTGCCCCTACATCTTCACACACTGGTCTATGGTATACATTCTTCGCCTTCAGCTGCCAGAGTTGTTGCAGTGTGATCTATATATATCTGGGGAATCCCCAGGCGCCAGCTCTCTGTGCAGTGTAACTGGAGCAGGGATGATGAAACTCTCAGTATCCTCAAGTATTGAGGTATGAGATGGAGCTGGGTCTCAGCTGATTCATCCTCAGTGTATGTTCTGGAGGATTTCTCACCCTGCTGTAGTCAAATTAATTTAATTTAATCAATTACAGTATTTCAAAGGAGATGTTTCATATTTCATTAGCAACTTGTCCTGCATATATTTTAATACATTGTATGTCATAGGTGAATTGGGAATTAATGTTGCCTTCAAGGTTATTGCACTTCATCCATGTTAAACATCAGTGATGTGTTTCCTAAGTGTTTCAGACAGGCTGTGCGTCATATACATGCTACATTTGGCAATGTTCGGCCATGCCAGTGATAGTCACTCTGATGCTAATGCTGCAATCATGAAGTGTGCAGAGCTTGTACCCTGTACATGGGTGTCCCTGTTTATTAAGGGGGCAGTGGGGTAGCCTAGTGGTTAAAGTGTTCTCTCGTTACACTGAAGGCCTGGGTTCGATTTCCTACATGGGTACAATGTGTGTAGCCCATTTCTGGTGTTTCCTGCTGTGATGTTGCTGGAATATTGCTAAAAGCAGCATAAAACAGTACTCACTCACTGTTTACTAAGGCGTCCCAGTTGACTTGCACCTATTACACATGATTGTGGGTTTGAATCCCACATCAGTGGTAAACATGGGTCATGTCAGGTTTTCATCACTCATGGAGCTGAGATTCATAAAATTCAGTCTATAGTTATTTTCATGTGATTGCAAGGATTTTGATTTGAGACTTTTTACCAAGCAACCTGTGCTGGTCACAAGAGTCAACATTGTGGATTGGGTGGTCAGAGAATACTTCACAGATTCAGAAGTTGAAATTGAAATATCCTTGTTAATGTTGAAAGATACGCTATAAATGAATCCACCTGGACAATCTCTGGTATAGATGAATCCAAGTGGACCATCTCTGGTATAGATCAATCCAAGTGTACCATCTCTGGTATAGATGAATCCAAGTGTACCATCTCAGATATAGATGAATCCAAGTGTACCATCTCTGGTATAGATGAATCCAAGTGTACCATCTCTGGTATAGATGAATCCAAGTGTACCATCTCTGGTATAGATGAATCCAAGTGTACCAGCTCTGGTATAGATGAATCCAAGTGGACCATCTCTGGTATAGATGAATCCAATGGGACCATTTCTGGTATAAATGAATCCAAGTGTACCATCTCTGGTATAAATGAATCCAAGTGGACCATCTCTGGTATAGATGAATCCAAGTGGACCATCTCTGGTATAGATGAATCCAATGGGACCATCTCTGGTATAAATGAATCCAAGTGGACCATCTCTGGTATAAATGAATCCAAGTGGACCATCTCTGGTATAGATGAATCCAAGTGGACCATCTCTGGTATAGATGAATCCAAGTGGACCATCTCTGGTATAGATGAATCCAATGGGACCATCTCTGGTATAAATGAATCCAAGTGTACCATCTCTGGTATAAATGAATCCAAGTGGACCATCTCTGGTATAGATCAATCCAAGTGGACCATCTCTGGTATAGATCAATCCAAGTGGACCATCTCTGGTATAGATGAATCCAAATGGACCATCTCTGGTATAAATGAATCCAAGTGGACCATCTCTGGTATAGATGAATCCAAGTGGACCATCTCTGGTATAGATGAATCCAAGTGGGCCATCTCTGGTATGGATGAATCCAAGTGGACCATCTCTGGTATAGATGACTCCATCTCTGGTATAGATGAATCCAAGTGGACCATCTCTGGTATAGATGAATCCAAGTGGACCATCTCTGCGTCTTTGTTAACCTGGTACATAAGATAAACCAGGATGCAAGATTCTGAACAACCCAGTGGTATTGTGTAGTTGTTAGGTGAGCAGCACTGATAGATGGTATCATAACTTGAACCTAATCAAATACAGATTGAGAGAAGCATGAACCGGAATTTGATTATCCTGTAGAGAAAATAATTACCTCAAAACCACTTCCTATGTTTGCCCACACTGTTATTTTATAACATTTGGTAAATATGTTTTAAATATAACGGATTTCCTCATGCATTACGCACACTGAAGAGTGCACCTAGTGTTCTCAGTGCATTAAACATAGTTTATTTCTTCATCCTGCACGTCAGAGTGTACCATGGATAAGGCCGTCTGATAAAGTGCGTTAATGGCTGAACTGATAAATACACCTTTTTTAGAATAAGCTCCTGTGTCTGCTTCCGTGAATATGCAGGATAAGGAATTAGGCTATGGCAGCAGATGAGTGACTACGATGTTCATACAGAGGTAGTTGTGAGGGAAAAAGGACTTTAATCAGGCTTAGACTTCAGCACCGAGGTGATCTCCCAGACATGTTCATAAGTACAGGTGGATTTCGGTGT
Source organism: Haliotis rubra (assembly GCF_003918875.1). NCBI lineage: Eukaryota > Metazoa > Mollusca > Gastropoda > Lepetellida > Haliotidae > Haliotis > Haliotis rubra. The sequence continues at coordinate 2,819,707 of NW_025767057.1, forward strand.
CATCATTTATGGGGCCTTGACTCCTCTGCATAAAATAGTTTTTAAATTATCCAAACAGGTGTGTATGAAGACCTGTTTCTGAGATCAGGATTGCGTCGAACATGGGCATGGACTAGATAAATGTTTTACAGATTTCTGTACAGTGTGATGTATCTTATTGCCATAACAACAAGGCATATGTCTCTGTTGTTTTGCGTTATGTACAGTGAAACCCTGTTAATCCAGACTTACTGGTCCCAATGAAATTACCAAGGCTAACAGATGCCTGGATTATGAATCAATGTAATGTCCTTTGCGGATGAACCTGTAATGTGTCCCAACAAGCAGGAACTGGCACACAGTACTCACTGCTTTGCAAGTGATGTGTCAATTGGATAGGGAGTCAGACAACGTTGGTTGCACTTCTTTGAGTGGCATTTTGGAAGTTGGAAGTCAGATAGAACAAGTATATATGGATGACAATATTGGTGGCACTTGACATGGTTGCAAGTTATCAACCATGGAATTTGCTAATACTTTCAAGCACTCATTTGACTGAACCCGACTGACTATATTCTGGCTACCATGAAAGATTCCTTCAACTGTTGGCCATAGAATACTAGAAGTTTATTGTACTAAACATCCTCATTGGACCAAGTAGCAACATAGTACATGTAATACATATTTCGCACAATAATACATTATATATATTTATATATATACGCTGAAACGTGTACACAATCAGTACTAAGATGTAATAGTTAGAGATGTAAGCTGAAGCCGAATATACTACATTTGGTATGTTTGGTACGTCTGGATAGCTCAGTGAATATGACATCATCTCAACTTTCATTATTTCTGGTTAGATGGTGGATTGTTGATCTGACAGCTTCACTGCCCTAACTACACTGGTGTTAAATACCCCTCACTCACTCAGGAGATAGAATATATGCTGGAATAAATGCTCCAGACATTTAATATGGTGGAGAGATTGCTTGTTAATTCTGCTCAGCTGAGAGGTGGGTGGACGCTTTTTTATGTTTTCTTGTAACATGAAGGCTGCGCCAGTTGGCATTTGGTCACCATATGGCCATCACATGTGACAACCTTACTCTACAATCTGTCAACTTGTAATCCCTGTTTCCTTACATGACCTGGTCAAAGGTCAGGTCAAGGGTCACAGCTTCTATGGAGACACATATCACATACAGGATTATTATCCCACAGGTCTTGCTGTAAGTTTGTCATTATTAATTGTCTCTGTGAAAGTAGCATATTTCACCATCTTCAGTGTTATGTAGTATCGGTGTTGGTCACCAGAAATATACAATCAGAGGTCTAATATGTAGATAAATATCTACACTCTTAAATGGAAATATTTTACAGAAAAAAAGGTGGTAATATTCCATGTATTATAGTTTTCCGAACTGTGGTAATATAATTGTCTATGTTTTGCATGGGCTGTATTGAATATGTTTGTTTTAGGGTCTGCATAAGACTATAACTGTACATGGTCTCTGATTTGCATGCAATTTGCATATCACTTCGTGGAATTTGACAATTTGGACAAATATTGAAATAGGCATAATTGAAAATGCTTAATCATCACCTTGTTACACTTTGGTGCTGCCGTAAAGCTGTAAGGACTTCTTCAGTTAATTAATCACTGTCTTTTTGACAGTGAACTAAGACCAGTGCAGCATATTTCAGTGTTTCGTCTGAACACAGTCATGTTTCGACCAGGTGGTGTTTAAATGGAACAGTATTGCAGTATGGGGACTGCGAAGATAATGCTTGAGTAAATCCATTGGGCGATACAATGTGTGTTTGAGCTTGACCCTGACACCTAGTGGTGTTGGGTATATCATGTACTCACATCTGATCTCCGACTGGAGATTATGTCCACTTTACTGTGCAAACAGTTATGGTGTGAAGAGACAGGGATTTGCCTTCTACATAATGTCACGTTCATATTTAGTCTTTGGTTGGAATATTGCTGAGGCAGTTAAGACATATACTACCCGTGAAGATCCGGGTTAGAATATTGATCTTCAGTAACCAATGCTTGTTGTAAGAGGCGACTAACGGGAGCGGGTGGTCAGGCTCACTGACTTGGTTGACACATGTCATCGGTTCCCAATTGCGCAGATTGATGCTCATGTTGTTGATCACTGGATTGTCTGGTCCAGACTCGATTATTTACAGACCATATAGCTGGAATATTGCTGAGTATGGCGTAAAACTAAACTCACTCACTTAATACATATACTACTCAAAAGAAGTTTAAGAAACCCAGTTCTGTCATGTGACTTCATTAATCTGTCATGCCATGATATAATAGATTGACTGTTATTCAACATCAAGAGCATCAGTATATGCAGGTGGATACAATGGCATTCATCAAGCTAGTCAGCAAACGTCAGGTCCTTTCCATTTATTCACCTTCGAATATTGGACTAACGCTTAGTCTCTGAATATATAAAATTTTGATAGTAAAAAATAAACCCATTGATTTGAAAAGGAGACCCAGCGAGCTGGGAGATTCAAGAACCTGAGGAAATCTAGACTTGCTTCATTTAGGGCTTCAGCATTGCAAGGGAGGGCTAGGCGGTAGGGAAATTATTATGGTTCAGGGACTGTTAGACAGACTACTCTTAGGATAAGAATGGGTTGCTGAAGACCAATTCTATCATGGCTGTTCATAGAGGACTCTTAGGATAAGAATGGGTTGCTGAAGACCAATTCTATCATGGCTGTTCATAGAGGACTCTTAGGATAAGAATGGGTTGCTGAAGACCAATTCTGTCATGGCTGTTCATAGAGGACTCTTAGGATAAGAATGGGTTGCTGAAGACCAATTCTATCATGGCTGTTCATAGAGGACTCTTCCACAAAGCAGATGATATAGAAGTGTGACGTCCAACACTGTCCTTCTCACCTTGGCTGTAGGTTAAGTTTCAGCTGTCACACAGCAAGGGGGCAACCAGTAACCATTTGTTTCCACTGCTCTTGTAAATCCTACTTAACCCACAGTTATAGTCTTTATTGTGTGTGTACATCTGTTATACTGAAGAAGGAGCCCTTCAGACTGACCTATAGGTGTAATATAATTTTCAAGCTGGTCCTGTAATCCAGGCAGTCATGAAATATGAATGAAAGGGTGCAGAGTACGTGGATACGCTTTAATGTTAACAGATAAGTTGGACATGCCTCCACCAATCAAATAGCTGATACTGATAATAGGTGTCAACCTTTCTTTATCACTCTATAATGACTTACAGATAGCGTAATCAGTGATTGAACTATATTCCTTGATGACAGTTCTTTCTGTAAACATACACTCCTTATTCAGTATACATCAGAATGAGGTTTGTGCTATGATGTTTATGCTAACCACTGTGACCTGGCAGACAGGTACACTGTAATGCTGCTCCTTTGTCACTCCCACGCAGCTGTGGTCAGTTGTCAAGATAAGGTGTGTGATATTTGTAATATACCATGACTTTAAGGACAGAGGGTCTGCTGTTTCAATGTTAAACATAGTATACCTAGCTTATTGACAGTGACTTCAGAAGTGTTTGGTCAGCATTTTCCATTAAGGATCAATCACTATTTGTCAGCCATGTTTACATGCACTTTATGTAGCTAGGCTATTGAATTCAAGCTGTGGCATCTTTGACACAGATGACATGGTGTCATATTGTGTTAGATGTAACCAGTTTCTTGCTTGAATGGATGAGTAATACCACTGTACAAGTATGGAACTGTTATGTCAGAGTTGATTCAAAGTTCCAGGCTGTATATCACAATATCAGTGGGTCTTAAATATTACCTATATGGTATGTGATATTTTTAGCTCTATAAGTGGCTGATATGTTTATATATATATATATTGCATTGCCAGTACATTAGCAGTAGTAAATGTGATTTCTTGTTATGTTTTTATTTGTCTGTTTCAGGAATCTTGTGTGACTAATCAGAAGAAACTCAAGAGTTTAGATGCCAAGTAAGTAGGACACATAAACACTTATTCATGTTTATTCATCATTGTCATTAACAATTTTGAAAAAAATACTTTTTAAAAAAAATATATACATTTCTTACTTTTTCTAAAATGAAATTCTCTTTGACTTTAACTTTTTCTGTTATTTTCTATGTTTGGACCAAAATACATATATATGTAATACATTCATATTTTCATAAAATTCTTTCTACATAAGTCAGGTGAGCTACAGAGCCTTCTGGCTATATTTAACACTTTAGCATTGATTAAGTGATCATGCTTTAGCTGACACTTGGACCCCTGTGTGATCTTTGAACAATGCTGATTATGGGTGCAGCATTTACTGACTCAGTGTCAGTTAGAAGCAGGTACCTACAACATTGTATGTTTGACTTTCTAAACACAAAACAAGGTGAACCATTACAGACTGGTTTCTGTTCTACATGTGTTGCTGGTCCAAGTAGATCAATGCTGTAGTTATAGGACAGCCATCACCTGCTTGGCCCAGTTAGTGTTCTATAACCTGAGGCCGGCCAATGTGTTTTGGGGGAAATGGTCTGGCTGTATGCAAGAATCTCACATGAGTGTCTTTTAATATCACATATGTTTATATAGTCTGGAAGGTTTTAAAATGTTTGTCTATAAAGTTAAAAATCCATAGCTTGCCTAGGTGAGTGTTTACTTTAACAAGTGAGTATCACAGAGCCTTTATGTTACGTGGTTATCTTGGAGTGTTTACGGTAACATGTATGTGGCATGGCCAGGAGTCCAATCTCCATATCACACATGTGTACTGATGGTTTTCATCTGACGCTCTGACCTTAACATCTCTTGTGGTAGGAAAATGGTATCCTGTAGCTTCACCTAACTTGTAATAAAGAACATCTATATGTACCAACTGCTTTGAACAATCTGGCCCCACCTTCTCAATATCATGTCTTAAATCATTCAATTGATGTCAATTGATAACATTAGTTGTTTGCAAATAGTATCTATTAGTAAACAGGACCATCTGTGTTTAGTACCTGTGTTTATCATCAGTTGTGAGATGTCACCACCTAAAAATGCAATGATAATCACATCCAGCTGATTAAATGGATATGAAGTAGTCGTACAGTAATCAGTATGATAGCTGTAATCAATATGGCCGACTGTTTCTGGAAGCAATCCACATAATTAGTTATTGACAAGCAGCTGTCAACATGCTATTGAGGGCATGGTGTAGTATAAATACACAGATCAGACAGAGGCAGGTGTATACATGCTACCTACAGATGGGAGCTGACATAATCACTTCAATTACAGGTAGAACTTCAGGTCACAGTGTACAGCTCAGGTACATACCGTAAATACTCGTTTGGAAGGTACTCTTGAAGAATATTCAATTATATCTGTTCCAAACATTTAGAATTAGAAGGCATAATGAGGTAACCTGATGTTTTGGGAAACTAGTATTACCAGTAATTTTCAATGTAAAATCTATAAATAGTAGCTTCTACAGTGATGCTGCAATAAAATTGTCTGTTCAGTCAAAGGAGGCGATTGCGCTTTTCTGATTTTTAGTGATCAATTTATGTAATTTTCACCACAAATTTGTCTTTCATGTCAGATGGAATCCATCTTGGCAGGCGAAATGATTACTCTCTTGCATAGACTTGTATGTTTCATATCTCTGACTGAATTGAGTTATTTTCAAATTCATTGTGAAATCTGATGAGGTGACAATAAATATCATAGTGATCAGTGTTTAACAAATGTTTGTTGGTATTTATCATCTTTCCATACACACAATGGCCAAACCATTGGGGTTTAGTCAGAAAAAGCCTTCTTGTTCATGTACAGACATGTGGTAACTGACTTGGGAACATTCACATATGTAGGCTTTGAAGTGTGAAATGGACATGAGTGAACAGATGCATAGAGTTGTCTGATCCTGGATGTGGGAAATAGAGTACGGGATTTCGCACAGCAATGTTCTTTCTGAAACTTTAAGGAATGGGAATCAAAATGGAATTTCAGAATCAGGCAACATCAGAACATTAGAACTTGGCCAGTGAATTAATGAAGTTAGTTATAGTGTTAATGGTCATTTGCCTTCACTCACTCACTTCTGGTGTCCCTGGCAATGATATTGTTGGAGTATTGCTAAAAGCGTAGTTACAAACCACACACACACACGCTTGCTCACTCACTCACTCACTCACTCACTCACTCACTCACTCACTCACATCTCATGCTCATACGCCCACTCACTCACTCTTAGGTAGAATGTTTACAACTGTATTTTCCGATATATTCCCATTTTGTAGCCATTATTATCAGCCAAGATTCCTGACAGCTGATGCAGAGTAACCTGATGATTAGACTGTCATCTCTATCTGTGTACTTCATCCTCCAGTTTCACACTGCAAGATAGCAGTACCCCACTGTCAGACAGGGTAATGTAGCAAGATAGCAGTACCCCACTGTCAGACAGGGTAATGTAGCAAGATACATGTAATCACCGACAAAGCTGATCATTTTTATGATTCCTTAACAGATGAGTGGGGATTTTCTTGTAAACTCTTCTTTCATGTCTTGAAAGGGGTGTTGTGGGTAAATACTGCTTAGTGATGCCAGGTGGCAGGACTGATGGCGGCAAAGCTTTTTTTGGCTTAGATGAGGATTAGGATCCAAACCTGCATCACTGAACACCAACTGAATATCCATCTGCTTCCATCTCAGAGGGGCTGGATAACCATAATGGCTTACTGTCATTTCATTCATGACACACTTGTCAAAGTCTCCAGTCCTTTGTTCATGGCTAATCATGTTTAAGGGTAACTAATACCTCCAAGCCTGAAACATAGCTGATAGACTTTTGTGTCGAAACTTAATAATGGGAGGATGTTGGTCGAAAGAAGGATGTTGGTCGGAGGATGGATGTGGTTGAAAGACGGATGTTGGTCGGATCATGTCAATGTGAACTTGCTGTTTCTTGTAAATATTTAAAAACTCCAAAGCTCTGATAAAATCAACGAATGTCTCTTTTGTTGTCTCCTTTCCCCTCACTCTCTTGGAATTCCATAAATAGAAAACAGTGAAATAGTAAGCAAGTGTGCATTTAAATGTGAACTTTTTATATCAGAGTAAATGATAAATATTCAGGTTTTGTAAATATCCCTTACAATACTGTTTGGCATTTCGAGTGGGAAACTAAGACATGATCTGTTTATAGATGTAATCAAGTGACCTGTCAAAAGTCAGCTAGAAAGTAGTTCTTTACTTCAGCATTAATTGATGTATGAATACAAGTCTGCATGAACTTGTGTAACACATTTGTTTCATGATATTGTCATGATGGATAATACTGAATTTATCATTACTTGTCCAGTAGGACTGGTTTTCAAACTGACTCTCGGAATACTTTTGTTTGTTTTCTGACCTCAGCTTGTATGTAATGGAGTGCAAAGCAGACGCACTGGTCGATGATATCATAAGCAGCATCCCACATTGTCAAGTTACAATGACATGGATTCAACTAGGGATCCAAGCATGACCACACAGTCCATTTAGTCTCTGTGTTTGGCCAGCACAGGTCGCTGGGAACCTAACCCGGAATCTCTTGTCACTGAGGCATTTACAAAGCTGTTGTCACTAAATGTCAGTCTTGTAACTCCGGGGCAAATAGGTCCTCAGATGTAACCTGCTGTTGGGCCAATAAATGTCACCCTGATGTAATGATGGGCAGGTAGGTCCCTAGTTACACCGTGAATGTGTCATCGCATTCCTCGACTGTTACTGGTGGCCACATCGGCTAGTTGAACAAAGCTGTAGTGATGAATAGCCAATTACCGGAACTTTGCTCCTTATAACTGAAGCATAATGATACAATTTGGTTTGACACGCTCAATGCGGGTTTAGTTGTGGCAATTTTATACTAAGGGTGCACACACTCACGTTCGATTTTCTATGCGATCGTCATGCGATGCATTAAAAAACGCGACACAGTGTATTTTACTATGACCACATACACTACAACTGATGCGTCAGTACGATGCGATCTGATGCAATGAAAATAGGTGCTGCACATTTTTATCATCGCATCACATCGCATTTGAAATCACATGGGATTCCATTTGTGACATCATTATTTTGCTACAATTAGGTGTATTTTCCAGTGATATATGCTTCACAGACGTTAGTGTGATTGTTTTTCAGTGACACGGTGCAGCTTCTATTCTCTCTTTATAACATGGCCAAGCACAACAATACAATTACAAAAATGTTTTCCTTTTTTATTTTTAGAAAAGAATATATACGTTTTATCTTTTTAACATCTTGGCCAAATATACAGATGTAAATAATATTTGTTGATCAATATGAAGGAACATTTATATATAAGCAGTATTTACAAGTTTACTATAGCAAAATCGCTTAATAGGAAACGCATGTAGTGTGAGCGGAAAAACGCCACACATTGCATGGCGCTTCACATAGAAAATCAGATGTAGTGTGTGTGCACCCTTATAGATGTGCTAAGTAAGCATTTATCTCATTCACATCTCAGGGTCTTCCTGTTATCGATAGATCCTCAATACCCCTATATGATTTCAAGTCTATCAGTTGCTGGTTTAGCCACCCATCCAACCACCAACCCAAGCAATCACCCCTCCAACCACACACACACCCAAATCTCACTCATCCACCCAAATCTGACTGACTGACACACTCACTCCAACCACCAGGTCACTGACTCACTGACGTACTCACTCACAACCACCAGGTCACTGACGTACTCACTCACTCACTCACCACCAGTTCTCTCACATGCTCCCATTCCTTCCCACACACAGAATGCCTGGACACAGCCGTTTTGTGTCAATAAAATGTACAGACTCCATCTCCGTCTGTTGCCCATCCAGCTCATCAGTCCAATAAAAGATGGAATTCTAGGACTTTACAAACTGTATTGATCCAGTCAATGGTCTGGGATTGCTTTCTCTAACCCTTGCAATCTGCAGAGGGAAAATGTGCTATCTATTTCATGTAATGCGACTTAAAGACCCACTGTCATGTCTGGGGTGCTATCTTTTACACCAATCTCTGCCAGTGTGTCATGGTTTATTTGCTTGTCACGGACCTCTTCCATCAAGACCAGGTTACATACTTAACAGTGGTACTTCAACATAGTAGGTCAAATGTGACCTAACTCTTTCCTATTGCATTTTCTTGTCCTGGTTCGTCTGGTTGAACATTGCTTTATTCTGCATCTCGACTAAGGCTTGAAAAATAGATAACATAATTCACATCACTAAGGTTCCAATAGGTTGCTAGGCAGGTATTTAGGAATGTAACTCCCTTTGAGGTAAAGGAAAAGAGTTGCACTTTTATCTCATCTGGTGCTAAGGGCCACAAGAGCTTGATGCAACAAGTCTCTGACACTGTCATCCATCAACTTGCTCATTTTGAACATTTCTCCCAAACTACTTGATGGACTGAAGGGTGACTGTTTCCCATATAGGTCTTGTTTATCAATATAAAATATTATTAAAAATACTATTTTAATAATGCTTCCTAATATCTTCTCAGGAAATGAGAAATCTGCACTTGTCTGTTCGGTAATGGTAAAGTATAACTAATTTCTGCTCTTTTCAAAGCATCATGATTGATCATAAACTTTGGCCTTCATCGACGATGTTGCTGAAATTGCATTTCTTCTCCAGAACTACTTGATGGATTGAGCTTGAACTTTCTGGAATGTGATCAGATTCTTAAAGACCTTCTCTACTACCAAAGAACCTCTGATGTTGTATCTCAGCATGGACAATGCTGTGAATGGTTTCCTATTTAGTTCCAACCAAGTTGTTTGGTTTTAATGGAAACCTTTTTGGATTTTTTATTTTGTTCTCCTTTGGCCATAATTGTTTCTGAATAACGTGTTCTTACTGGATGTTTTCATTACCTTGCTTCACCAGCCAACAGGGGTATACCTGCAGAGCTGTGCTTGATAATTAGAAGTGATTTCCTTATGAAGGAGCAAGAGGCAGGCAGCCAGACAAACGATATGTGTCAATAACAAGCCACCAGGCCATACTACATATATTAATGTGTTCAATCATGTACATGAAGTATGTGTACATAGCTCATGATAAATTATGTATGTTAATGTACAGTATAGGAGTGAGTGAGTGAGTTATTTTACGCCACACTCAGCAATATTCCAAATATATGGTGGCAGTCTGTAAATAATCAAGTCTGGACCAGACAATCCAGCGATCAAGAGCATGTGCATCGATCTACATAATTAGGATATGATGACAAGTGTCAACCAAGTCAGCGAGCCTGACCGACCAATCCCATTAGTTGCCTCTTCACGACAAGCATGGATTACTGAAGATCAATTCTAACCCGGATCTTCACAGGTCGCATTACAGCGTAGGAATAACATCATGAATTTTGATGCTTGAAAAGTCATTTTTAAAAGTCGTTTTGATAGAAGGATAATCCAATAGTCCACACCTAATTATGGCACCAATGTCAACCTCCCTTATCCTGACAGTGAATAAAGCACAAGAAAGAAACTACTGAATACAGAGACCGCTGATCCCCCTGGCTGCTACCTGGAGTGAGCCTCTCGGCTCTTACTACACATCAGGCAGACAAGGCAGCCAGTCCTTGGCGAGAACCCCAACACAGCCTGCCATCACCCAGTGGTCTGCGGGAGAGGCACTCATGGTGAAAGTGAACACATTGATGTGTGACTTTAATCAAGTCATTTACTCTAAGTACTACCTGATTAGTCTTCCCTGATTGTATCAACCTAGCAAATGAGATGGCTAATTGGGGCAATTAAGCATGAAATTGGGCAAGCCGCTGCCAAATAAACACCGCCAGCCAAGTGAGTTCAGGGCCTGGTCACCTAGACATGTATCAACAAAACCTCTGCACCTTGTCTGTCAGTAGTCATCAGCTGAACTGTCTGGAACAGGCATTACTGGAATCCTTGTCTGGTGACTGTTAGCTACAAACATAGGTTTGAATTATGGGAAAATACAGTCATATTACAAGGAAAATTTCAACCATGGAGTAGCCAAAAAACATATGTGTCAAAAATTCGCAATTTGAAAGCCATACATCTGGTGTCAAAATGAATCATCAACTGATAAATGGCTGTTATAGACCTGAATATGTCAACCAGTTCATTAAAGTGTAATGGCTGCTCTTGGAAGAATTAAAAATAAGAAGTTAATAGGGCAGAGTACAAGCTTGCTACATTTTAAGCTTATTCGCAAACAGGACAGGTAAATAATCATATGGTGTTTGTTGTGCTAAACATGCAACAGACACAGATAACGTTTGTTGTCAGTTTTACTTTGCAAGGCATCCTCAGATAATCTTCAGGGGCACATAAAGGTATGTCATGCAAAACAGATACATCCAGAAGTCCAGTCTCATAATTCGATTCAGTTGCATCCCTTTTCTTCATGAACAGTCCCTTAGTCTCAGGACACAATGGTAGTGGATTCAATACCCAGACTCTGGATCCAATGTTTGTAGGCTCAATACACAATATCAGGTTCCTGTCCAAGCAGGTTCGGTACCCAATGTCAGGATCCAATTCAAGCAGATTCAGTACCCAGACTCAGGATCCAATTCAAGCAGGTTCGGTACCAAATGTCAGGATCCAATTCAAGCAGGTTCGGTACCCCATGTCAGGATCCAATTCAAGCAGAATCAGTACCCAGACTCAGGATCCAATTCAAGTAGGTTCGGTACCCAGACTCAGGATCCAATTCAAGTAGGTTCGGTACCCAGACTCAGGATCCAATTCAAGCAGGTTCAATACCCAGACTCAGGATCCAATTCAAACAGGTTCAGTACCCAGACTCAGGATCCAATTCATGCAGATTCAGTATCCAGACTCAGGATCCAATTCAAGCAGATTCAATACCCAGACTCAGGATCCAATTCAAGTAGGTTCGGTACCTAGACTCAGGATCCAGTTCATGCAGATTCAGTACCCAGACTCAGGATCCAATTCAATGTAGGTTCGGTACCCAGACTCAGGATCCAATTCAAGTAGGTTCAGTACCCAGACTCAGGATCCAATTCAAGCAGGTTCGGTACCCAGACTCAGGATTCAATTCAAGTAGGTTCAATACCCAGACTCAGGATCCAATTCAAGTAGGTTCAGTACCCAGACTCAGGATCCAATTCAAGTAGGTTCAATACCCAGACTCAGGATCCAATTCAAGTAGGTTCGGTACCCAGACTCAGGATCCAATTCATGTAGGTTCAGTACCCAGACTCAGGATCCAATTCAAGCAGGTTCAATACCCAGACTCAGGATCCAATTCAAGCAGGTTCAATACCCAGACTCAGGATCCAATTCAAACAGGTTCAATACCCAGACTCAGGATCCAATTCAAGCAGGTTCAGTACCCAGACTCAGGATCTAATTAGAGTCAGGATCTGTTCAGTACCCCCAATCACAGGAGCGAAACAAGTATGTTCAGTACCTAGTCTCAGAAGCCGATGCTTATTAGTTGAACACCAAGGTGTATCCTCACTATGACCTTGAATTGGCAAGACTGATGTTCCTGACTTTCTTCAGAATGTAAAGAGCTTCATCACTTCAGGTTCACCGTCCACACTGGGCTAACACTCTGTGACATGACTGAAATGCGCTCAAAGTACAACTCTACTCCCTCACTCTATCTGTCTGTGACAATCTATTGAAGAAATATCCAATGGAAATACAAAGATGTCTTGTTGGGTGAGTGTTCAAGGAACATGTTGAGCCCCAAGCTTCCTCTCCCAAGCTTGCCATGTTGTAGGGTATCTTATAGGACATGCACAGCTGACTGCTTGAGGGCTTCCAGGGGAATGCTGCTTTAATTGAAGTCACATAACTCTGTCTGTCTGCTCAACATAATTAAAGTTCAAGCTGGTGATGCCTTCAGGAAAGACATGAAGACTGGAAGGATTACATGAACCAGTTTGTTGGTTTACACACTAAGTAGTCACGCACAGCAGTCAAGCTCTGCCGGGGATCAGATTTGTCCATTCCTTCTCTTGCCAGGTAAAGTCAAAACTCTCCTTCTGTGCTGTGTTTAAAAGGTTTAATGTATGCTAATGGTTTTTTTAACATGTATGCCTGTCTGTTTTCAGAAATATTCTATATTTTATTTAATGCTAACATATTTTTTGTCCCAAAGTTAAAACAGAATATATGATTTCAAGAATTCCTTTCCTCTCCTTATCTGTCATACTGCTTTAGAAAATACTGCACCTATTTGTGTACGTTATCAAAGCATTCATGTTAAAGCCTTATATTCACTCATCATAGCATTACACTACTTTATTTTCATTGTTTAATGGTCCCTAACATAAAGCGTATGAAAAATGTGAAAAAACAGTAATGTGGCCTTTGTTGAAGTATGCTCATTTCAAACTCTGCTTATTATTACTTTTAGCACATTGTCAGTTTAGACCTCTTTAAGATTAATCTGTGCATTTATGATAAAAAAATGTTTTTATCTTCAATTCTCATGTTGTTTCATTTGTGGTTTATGATTGAAGACCAGTTAATTTAATTTAGCCCCCATTGGCATAGTAGGTAATAAAATAACTTCATTGCAGAACATTCCTTGAAGGAACAGTGTCAGTAGTCTACAAGCCGCAGAATACATACATGTTGAATACCAACATTCCAGATATATTTCAAATACAAAGGGGGCACATATTAACAATGGCTATCAAATCCATAAAATATGAAATTGAATTTGTGTGGACTAAGATTTAAAGCTGAAATAGACTGTATCCAATGCATAATCATGTGTTTTATCCAATGCATAATTATTTGTTTAGCGTAAGTAGTGACCTTGTTCAAAATCATTCATCATTTTGATTGCTTGAGAGCATCCACTGGCAGGGATCACTGGTGCTGATAGCTTCAGCGTGGAGGTGCCATCAACTGGAACTCTATAATATACCCATTTCTACACTGTTGATGAAGTGTGCTGCCATGTTGTATGTCATCTATTCTCCAAACTATCATTATGCTACAGTAATCTGCTTGTTCACTGCCACTGATGCAGGTGACTTAATACAACCATGGAAGCCTATGAAGAGATACAGGCATGTCAGGAATTTCATTCATAGATGCTGACAAACAATATGACTGATGTCTTACAGGCGAGCTGTGGTATGTTAATGAAGAATCAGTTCACATGGGGATTTCAGCCTCTTTATTCTTTCAAAGCACCTCTAATGGTTGCAACAGTTTTGTTTAGGGAGGAGGGGACATTTTTGCTCTGCAATTGAACTGCATTTGATAGCTATGTAGGTCAGAGATCATGATAGATGGTTATTGGTGAGGTCACCTGTCAACTGATTCTGTGAAGTCATGATACAGACCCTGTAAAGCCAGCGTAGTACTACGGCAGTCATGAGTTGATGTTAACATAGGGGAGTTAAGATCATCCCAGCCCTTTGATCACTATGTGGAAAGAGGTGTAGTGGACTTGATCAGGTGGGATCTTTAAGGTGCTTTCATGTTTTGTTTGTAGTGCAACATCTTTCTATTAATTTCTTCATTGATCTACCCACTGACTATGTGATCTTAATCATTTATCATTTGTACCCATTTACATGTTATTCACTGACTATGGGATTATAATCATATATCACCTGACTAGGTACCCATCTACATGTTATTCACTGACTATGGGATTATAATCATATATCACCTGTCTAGGTACCCATCTGCATGTTATTCACTGACTATGTGATTATAATCATATATCACCTGTCTAGGTACCCATCTACATGTTATTCACTGACTGTGGGATTATAATCATATATCACCTGTCTAGGTACCCATCTGCATGTTATTCACTGACTATGTGATTATAATCATATATCACCTGTCTAGGTACCCATCTACATGTTATTCACTGACTATGTGATTATAATCATATATCACCTGTCTAGGTACCCATCTACATGTTATTCACTGACTGTGGGATTATAATCATATATCACCTGTCTAGGTACCCATCTACATGTTATTCACTGACTGTGGGATTATAATCATATATCACCTGTCTAGGTACCCACCTGCATGTTATTCACTGACTGTGGGATTATAATCATATATCACCTGTCTAGGTACCCATGTACATGAATGCACAATACCATTTAGATAGTGGAAGATGCATGTTATTCACAATGTGATATTATTATATATCACCTGACCAAGTACCCATCTACATGTTATTCACTATGTGATATTATTATATATCACCTGACCAAGTACCCATCTACATGTTATTCACTATGTGATATTATTATATATCAGCTGTCTAAGTACCCATCTACATGTTATTCACAATGTGATATTATTATATATCACCTGACCAAGTACCCATCTACATGTCTTTCACTATGTGATATTATTATATATCACCTGACCAAGTACCCATCTACATGTTATTCACTATGTGATATTATTATATATCACCTGACCAAGTACCCATCTACATGTTATTCACAATGTGATATTATTATATATCACCTGTGTATGTACCCATCTACATGTTATTCACAATGTGATATTATTATATATCACCTGACCAAGTACCCATCTACATGTCTTTCACTATGTGATATTATTATATATCACCTGTCTAAGTACCCATCTACATGTCTTTCACTATGTGATATTATTATATATCACCTGACCAAGTACCCATCTACATGTCTTTCACTATGTGATATTATTATATATCACCTGACCAAGTACCCATCTACATGTTATTCACTATGTGATATTATTATATATCACCTGACCAAGTACCCATCTACATGTCTTTCACTATGTGATATTATTATATATTACCTGTCTAGGTACCCATCTACATGTTATTCACAATGTGATATTATTATATATCACCTGTGTAAGTACCCATCTACATGTTATTCACTATGTGATATTATTATATATCACCTGACCAAGTACCCATCTACATGTTATTCACAATGTGATATTATTATATATCACCTGACCAAGTACCCATCTACATGTTATTCACAATGTGATATTATTATATATTACCTGTCTAGGTACCCATCTACATGTCTTTCACAATGTGATATTATTATATATCACCTGCCCAAGTACCCATCTACATGTCTTTCACTATGTGATATTATTATATATTACCTGTCTAGGTACCCATCTACATGTTATTCACAATGTGATATTATTATATATTACCTGTCTAGGTACCCATCTACATGTTATTCACAATGTGATATTATTATATATCACCTGACCAAGTACCCATCTACATGTCTTTCACTATGTGATATTATTATATATTACCTGTCTAGGTACCCATCTACATGTTATTCACTATGTGATATTATTATATATCACCTGACCAAGTACCCATCTACATGTCTTTCACTATGTGATATTATTATATATTACCTGTCTAGGTACCCATCTACATGTCTTTCACTATGTGATATTATTATATATCACTTGACCAAGTACCCATCTACATCCTCAACAGTTACTGTTGCCATCCACTCATGTACACTCTCATCAGACACTCAAATGTCTAGTCACCCATCAAGAAACCAATCATTCCAATGAGTTAACCATCTGATTATTTACACACCTTATCTACTCAATAGGCTGGTGGTCTTAAGTTTGCTGTGCACAGTTAGAGCACTGTTAGCTGTCTCTATCCCATTGTTTCTGTTTGTTATTGCAGACTTACCCTAATTATCACTCTGATCTGTCAACACAGTGCCAGAGTTATAAACATATGCTGCCAACTTTCTTAATATTAGCTGTGTAATGCTTCAAGAACACATCACTATATGCTAAAACCTTGATGCACCAACATGCCTGTCACTGACATCAACTTAGTGTGTGTCTGCAACAGTTTTCCATGTGGAGACCAAGTGTGACTGATCCTACAAACACCGACAACAATCAGATGCTGGTCAGTACCTCCTGTGAACAATACTATCGGTGACTGTCGACACCACTTCAAGGTGTGAGCCACCATTGTTGCTTTTTTCGCTGTTTCCATGACGCAGTTGAATTAACTTTCATTGGGTGGGGAATTTTATCAGAAATTTATGGTGGTGATTAGATGCATGGAGGAGGAGCATGTCAGTCGTATCACTCTCTTCATCTGAATTATGTGAGGTGAATGTAGTTGGAGGATATAAATAGCCATACATCTTGTCAGGAGTCTATGACAATCAGCACCTCGGTGGCGTACACACCTTCGTAAGTAAATAATTCATGTGGTAGAATCGCGTTAATAATGTGGCATCAGTCACCTCTTCAAGAGATATGTTACCATGATGCTTGCCTTCAAATTGTTTGTGGGGCGGTGGGGTAGTCTAGTGGTTAAAGCGTTTGCTCATCACGCCGAAGGCCTGGGTTCGATTCCCCACATGGGCACAATGTGTTAAGCCCATTTCTGGTGTCCCCCGCCGTGATATTGCTGGAATATTGCTAAAAGCGGCGTAAAACTAAACTCAGTCAGTCAGTCAAATTGTTTGTTTTATTTGAAACTGAGACAGGATGGTATCATGTTGACTGTCCATCCTGTTACAGGTTGATAAGATAACCTCTTACTGTACATTGTATGATTTCCTTGTGAGAGGAAAAATTATATTTTTAATCAAGGAAACAGGAAATAATTGAAGATTATTATTTTTATTTTTAAGCAAGGAAACAGGAAATAATTGAAGTTTGTACCGTTAATTATGTTGGCCACACTGGAGGGGAGACAAAGCTGACTGATTCTGATTTTACTAAAACTGAAATTTCAGGATTACATGTGTGACTGTACTATGTGGAGGTAAGCTAGGGGTAATATAGCTTCTGAATTCTGCAAACATACATTTGAATCTACAGGCAGTACTGTGTAGTTCTAGACTTTGTTAGTTGCCTTGCATAGGTGAGGTGAGGTGAAATTGGGTTTAACGTCGTACTGGAGAATATTTGCTCATATGACAATGTGCATGCGTGTGTATGTGTATGTGCGGCTGCTTGTACTAGCCCAGACTTAAGCTGGTTTTATAGTGCTAGCCCACTGAGATACCATGCCGCAGTCAAGCATGAATACACCACTCAGACACATTATACTGACTCCTATCCAATAGGGTCCTTGTTGTACCCATTAATGCCGAGTGCCAGGCAGGGACCAACAAGTACCATATTTTAACGTCTTTTGGTATGATGCGGTTGGGGATCGAACCCGCGACCTTCTGCTCTCTGGGCAGATGCTCTAACCACTACACCATGGAGGCGGTTTGCCTTGCATAGACTGGTGGAGAAGTGTACCCGGGGTAATCAATCTGACATGTCCTAGTCTCAGTATGGAACGGATCCAGTGTACAGTATAACCTCTTGTTCTGGAACTCCATAACTTCATGGAGAACACTCAAGCTGATCAATATCATGGTCCAAGGAGAATCTCTGTGACGCTTTCTCACATTTTTTATTCAAACTGTGTGAGTGGCAGGTGTACTGGTAGGGCACGACATGCTTATCCTTTTCGCAAACACCTGGTGTCGTCACTGATTTTCAGATATCCATCTTTAGAACTGTCACTGCTTTTTTTCTTTAAAGGAATCACTTTTGTCAGATAACTAAGAGCGGTTATTCTCTCAACTTGACCTATGTATATCATACTGGCATTTGCTTATCTTATTCCAGATATTTGATATTTATATGCCTCTTCACATTGAGGCTTCTGATTATCGTTTTATAACAGTCTTATGTAGGACATGAAATGTTAACTTTCTAGTAAACTGTTTTCATTGCTAAATGTGGTTACGATCATGAAACATCAGCGTGTATCATTCTCCAGAATGTTTTGTTGAAGTACAGTTGGAAATTGGTATATTTCACAAAGCATTCCTCTGTCAATTGTATCCAATATTGAGTCCACTCCAGCAAACTCTGTTACACATGCGGAAATTAACGGAAATATGTTTTCCGTCGTATTACAGAAGAGATTCCTCCGGGTGTTGATGATTTATTCAGCTGGCATTGTGACTAATACATTTGGCTTTTGTATAGGAACCACATTGCACTCTGTGCACAATTCGACCATCATGGCCTCTGAAGGTTTGGAGCCTTTTCACATGTTTTTCTCTGACAAAACTGACTGTTGAACAATGCAGTAATGTGTTTATGCTGCTTCTTTTTTAACAGAAAGATGACAGATGTTGGTGCGATGTTTGGGCTTTTTATTCCTATTTGTGTATATGCTTGATACGGTATATGTTTTTTTTATATTTCTTTTGTGTATTTCAAACATTGTTGAAACCAAAAACTGCTGGAATTCTAAGCTGAAACATTTAAGAAATGCAACATGTATTTTATTGTGACAAAGGTAATGAATTTCCCTGCTTTAGTTAGGGCCAGTCAGGCTTACCCATTCCATGAACATCAGGTGACGTCACTAATTTTGAGTAATCCATTTGATTAATTCACACCCATTTTGTCTAGATTTGCCAAAAATTGGCATGCGTTGTACAACAGAGGCGCTGAGTGGCTTGCGAACATACTGAGGTTTAACTTCCTGGTTGATCCCAGTATGGAAGGATAACAATATATGGATGAACAAATTCTTTATTACAGTGAGATCGACCTTTAGATGTAGGTTCTAACACCGCTATCAAACAAGCGATAAACAGAATATGGATCTAGAGGCATATATACAGGTGTGAGAAGTGTTCGTACAGTACAATAGGATTTTGGACTGAAATAACATGGGGAAGCTAATTAACAACAGATTGCTAAAGATTGATAGACAAGTCAAACACATGAATTTTTTTTAGAATGATCCCAATATGTTTTTAACAGCATCAGTCTATCCTGGTCTGTACCCATGAAGGTCCAGGTTAGAATATTGATCTTCAGTAGCCCATGCTTGTCGTAAGAGGTGACTAATGGGATTGGGTGGTCAGGCTCGCTGACTTGGTTGACACATGTCATCGGTTCCCAATTGCGCAGATCGATGCTCATGTTGTTGATCACTGGATTGTCTGGTCCAGACTCGATTATTTACAGACCGCCGCCATATAGCTGGAATATTGCTGGGTGTGGCGTAAAACTAAACTCACTCACTCACTCACTCACATTCCTGGTCTGTCTTGACAAGTGGCTTTATTTTAGAGGCGAGAACCTGATCAATCTGTACAGTTGTACATCAAACAGTGTTAAGGAAACCTTCAACACTAGGCTTTGATCTCTTGAAGAGATTTGGATGATATTTGTATAAGAACAGTATGACATTTGAACATATTGAGTACAAGATGCCACTCTGTTCCACCAGGGATTGTGGAAGATGCTGTTTGTTACAAATATGTCTTTTGCATATGTTTTCAAATATTTTGTTATGTGGCTGCATATTTGACTTTGTGAATATGATGTGATCATTGCAGAACATAGTTGAAGAATGCTTGTATTATCCTCACAAAGGTCGTCACTTGCAAATGGAACTGAATACACATAAAATTGTTTGAAGTTTAAAAAAAGAATTTCCTTTGAGGTGTTTTCATAGTCAACAAGTATTTCAGCATCTGCGATGTTTCATATTCAGTATGAATATCAGAACAGCCCAACTAAAATGGCTGGGACATGAAACTGTGTGTGTGATTAATGGCTGTGTGTGAATTGGCTGTTGATGTTCTACTACCATGTGGTTGGTGGGTTTGGTTGGTTGGTTGGTTGTATAAGGCCGCGCTCGGCAATATTCCAGCTATATGGTGGTGGTCTGTAAATAATTGAGGACCAGACAATCCAGTGATCAACACCATGAGCATCGATCTTACGCAATTTGGATACGATGACCAAATCACCAAGCCTGACCCCCTGATCCCGTTAGTCGCCTTTTACTTCGAGCAAGGGTTGCTGAAGATCTATTCCAACTCAGATCTTCACACATTTACTGCTATGTGGTATGTTAGTAGCATAGCACAGTGACACAGACATCAATCTGGACTAGACACTTTCATCCATAACACATGCAATGTTGGTGTAATATTCTTGGATGGGACTCTAAACCTCATTTCATATCATCCCTGTCTGATTGGCATTGAGATTCCAACAACAATGTTGATATTTTCCTGCAGGATACATGGGACAGATCCTACAGGTTAAATAGTGCAGATCCTTCAGGTTGCATGGGGCAGATCCTACAGGTTAAATAGTGCAGATCCTTCAGGTTGCATGGGGCAGATCCTACAGGTTAAATACTGCAGATCCTTCAGGTTGCATAGGACAGATCCTGCAGCTTACTGTACATGATGAGGGCAGATCCTGTAGGTTGGTTGCGTTCAGATCCTGCAGGTTGTATAGGGCAGGTCCTGCAGCTTACATAGGGCAGGTCCTGCGGCTTACATAGGGCAGATCCTGCAGTTGTATCGGGCAGATAATGCAGCTTACATAGGGCAGATCCTGCAGGTTAATAATGTTATCTTATTAAAAGAGATACATCTGCAAAACATTTGAAAATGAGCCTAGAACAAACTAGACTTACCAAGTCATTTATGACATGAGTTAGACTCTTATTTAATATATTCTCTAGGGTCGGGGAGACTAATATGGTAGTGAAAATCTGTTACAAAATCTGTTGTGGGTATAATTTGGTAGTTTCCAATTGAGACTGTGTAGATGTTAGTGTAGATCTGAGACAATGTTGACATTGTAGCGTAGATCGGAGACAATGTTGACATTGTAGTGTAGATGTAAGACAATGTTGACATGTGGTTCATGTCTCTCTTCTCTATCGTTGCCAGTCACAGCATCTGAGCTGTAGCTGCCAAATCCAGTCTGTGTCTCGATAACATTAGACTGACCAAACAACAAACACATGTCTTGTGTAGCTTGTATATAAGGCACTAGATGCCACAAGCCTTTCAGTGAACTCATACATATGCCAAGGTAGGAGCTTTTCAATATTTCATTTCCTGACATGGCCGAACCTGACCTTCTACTCCACTGGTGTGGAGGTCGAGTGAGGCAGCAGGCTGCAGGACTGTGTCTTGTCCTAGGAATCAAGGTACTGCTATAGAAGCATATCATCCTGGACCGGGATTCATGTTATGCCAGCACAGGCTTCTTGGAGATATTGTATCAATGAGGACAGGAAATGTAATGTCAGAGTTTAATGTTGATGTATATTGAGACTGGTGTGTTCATTGGGAGCAACAGGGTGATTTCCAAACATCATCACAGTGTTGTACTGGGGAACCCTGCTGTGTGTACACAGGCTATATACCCACACAAACACAGTACACATTTACATCTGTCAAAACAGGAAATATGGCAAGAAAATCACAAAAGCTGTTGCCATCAGATCATACAGACGTGCAGACATGTACGTATCATTCAATCACAGACATGTTAAACCATGCCGTGTGTGATTGTATGGAGGATGTACTGGGTGACCAGATGATGTCACATAGATAGCCTGACTGACTGACTGAGTTTGGTTTTACGCTTTTAGCAATATTCCAGCAACATCACGGCGGGGGACACCAGAAATGGGCTTCACACATTGTGCCCATGTGGGGATTCGAACCCGGGACTTCAGCGTGACAAGCCAATGCTTTAACCATTAGGCTACCCCACCGCCCCAGATAGCCTGAAGTTTGAGGTGAAGTAAGCCGCTACATGTGAATGAAGGGATGGGTGGTTTGTGTGTGAGTGTTTGGAACAGTTCCATTTCTGCTCCATCCCATGTTCATCTCTTTTCAGTTCTAGAATAACTCACCCAAAATCAACTCACCTATTCTCCCACTCTCCCCAAACTCACTCACTCACCCAGCTCACTCACTCACTCACTGATGTGACATGGGTGGTAAATGCAAAATCATAGCAGAAAAGACTCAGAAATGGGAAAAAATGTCTAAGGTCATAAAGAGATCATGTTGTCTGTCTCACAGTCCCTGAACCACATTATTTTCCCTTCTGCCTAGCCCTTTCTGCAATGCTAAAGCCCTTAATGAAGCAAATCTAGATTTCCTCAAAGACTTACATGGAAGAGATCATGTAATAGCAACTCTTACAACTTTGTACCTTACACCTGCAACAGTTGTACTACAACAACTCGTGCAAGTTGTTCATGGGATGACTGATCTGTCTTGTATGGGATGACAGTATCAAACATAGCAGAACAGCCCAAGCATGAACTATGCAGTCATGTAGCCCCTCAATCTTGTCACATCTGGATTCCTCAGGTGCATAGACACGACTCTACTACAGCATCTGGTACCAACTGAGGAGCTGGGGTGAATCCCGGGATGTGTCATACTTGTTACCTGGGAAGACAGCCTGCAACAATGTTGTCAGTGAATATCATAAGATTTCATGTCAGTGTTTTGTGGGATATTTCTGGAAATGTGATTTCAGTTCCCTTGTTGTGTTGGCATGTGGAGCTGGTTGTATTATCAAAAGCATCTATGGTCCCGAAATGCAGGGACTGATGAGGTCTGGAGTTGGTTATCTAGTATCAATCTTAATGGAAAGGAAAACTCAGACCCAGATACGTTAACTTGGGCATAACGTTGGAATGACTTTACTTACTTCTGAAGTTTTGAATTGGGCAGTTAACATGTCTGGCTGAGCTCTGGATTTCATGCCTGCTAAATCATTAAGCCAGTTGGATAGATATCAAAGGTAGAAGGAGACAGGAATTCTGAGTATTTACTTTACACCTGAGAAAAATAGTTCCAAGCAGGTGAACAAATTGAGTACTTACTATCAATCTGGAATGGTTTCAGTATTTTTTAAAACTACCTACTGTAGAGGATTGATGTTTGCTTACAAAAATACGGAAATGCATGAAATTTTTGGTAAAATTATTACATGAAACACCACTAAAATTAGTTTTTCATTACACTCTGCAATAAACACATGCACTGTTTTAGATGCATGAACAGAAATAGTAGAAAGTGATTAGGGAGTGAGAGTAGGTGAGTGAGTTTAGTTTTACGCCACACTCAGCAATATTCCAGCTATATGGCGGCGGTCTGTAAATAATCGAGTCTGGACCAGACAATCCAGTGAGCAACAGCATGAGCATCGATCTGAGCAATTGGGAACCAATGACATGTGTCAACCAAGCCAGCGAGCCTGACCACCCGATCCTGTTAGTCGCCTCTTACGACAAGCATGGGTTACTGAAGGTCATTCTAACCCGGACCTTCATGGGTTAGGGAGTTTGAGCTTCATAATAAGGTCTAACACATGCCACAATAGAAAAGAACTCTCTCATTAACAAAGTGGATTAATAACTCCTGCTAATTATTCTGAATTGTTATGTGTAATTTGAGGAAGCTAAGTAGGAGAAAATTATTTGAAACAGCTGAGTACAAGCATAGTGCACATGATCAACCTTGAGAATGTTCCTAGCTTATTTCTCTTTCAGTAAAAAGGGTCTCCTTGTGTTTCACTGGCCTGGCAAATGTCTTTTCTTTGTTTATAGGTAGAATTTATTCGAGCTGTTTAAAGCCTGACGTTTTGGTTAAACAGTTACTATTTACATGCAGTGTGGGACTCCTCAAGATAAACAGCAATGATTATATAACAGATAGGGTTGGCACACTTCCGTATGTATCCAGGATGAAGGAGCTAGTTTGTGTTGGCCATGCTGGGTTTAAATGCTCTATTTACATCACCCGCCTGATTGCATCAATTATCACCGGTGTTCGTGTCAGAGTGGATGCTATGCAGTCATCTAAAACTAAACATTCATGCAAAGTATATACTAAATTGTATTTCAATTGCCTTTTTACCTCAACAAATCAATCAAGGGCTGTTAACTTTTATTAATGTGGTTGGGTTCATGCTAAAATGTGTCTCTAATTAAGGCAAGTTTAATTAAGTATAAACATTTGTCACAGCTGTTAAATTTGCTGTTCAGTTTCATTGACATACAATTATCAAGAGTTTAATTAGAGAGAAACCAGAATGTATCTGAGAAACATTTCCTACTAATTCCAATCAAGGTCATTATGCTGAGTCAGCATGTAGTTTCTGTCAAAGTATTTTTGGACGGGATACTGAAAAGAGGTAAATACGTAGAAGTAGCAGATTCTTATCAGTGCTGTAGCTGAAGCATGGGATAATAGCAGTTTATCACCAGGTGTTGATGTGATCCCACCTTTTCAACATTCCAACTTATTGTGTTTCCGTTCACTTGGTAGTTAGGGTGTTGTATACCCCCTTTTTTAACATACAGCACCTGACATGTCAGTTGTGGTAAGCTCTTTCATTGCTGTGTTGGAAATGGCTCTAAAGATGTGATAATGGGGACTTTTATGTATGATTCATATGCTGTCAGTGACAACGATACAATGCTAGATGGATAGTCTGTCTCAGAGAGTCTCTGAGAGAGTACTTACATCATGGGTAGTAATGGTGCTCAATGTCTGAGAGAGTACTTACACCATGGGTAGTGATGGTGCTCGGTGTCTGATACACCATGTGTAGTGATGGTGCTCGGTGTCTGAGAGAGTACTTACACCATGGGTAGTGATGGTGCTCGGTGTCTGAGAGAGTACTTACACCATGTGTAGTGATGGTGCTCGGTGTCTGAGAGAGTACTTACACCATGTGAAGTGATGGTGCTCGGTGTCTGAGAGAGTACTTACACCATGTGAAGTGATGGTGCTCGGTGTCTGAGAGAGTACTTACACCATGTGAAGTGATGGTGCTCGGTGTCTGAGAGAGTACTTACACCATGTGAAGTGATGGTGCTCGTTGTCTGAGAGAGTACTTACACCATGTGTAGTGATGGTGCTCGGTGTCTGAGAGAGTACTTACACCATGTGTAGTGATGGTGCTCGGTGTCTGAGAGAGTACTTACACCATGTGTAGTGATGTAGTTGGTGTGATGAACAACAAGGAGAGTTCTATGGATATACATTGTACATGATTTGCTTGATAATGGTGTTAGTAGCTACACTGAAACGTCGCTCATGTTAATATCAAAGAAGTTGTATATCCATAGAGCTCTCCTCGTTGGGAGCAAAATAGGTCACCTGTTTCACATGATTCCAAAATATTGGTTAAATGGGGATCATGTGGCTATTATGGAACTACCTTTGGTGACAAAACCTTTACCTTTGCTGATTTAGTGTGTCACATATCCAGACGGTGCTGACTCGGTTGAACCACAGGCCTTTAACATTGATGGGGCAGTAGTTAGAGTGTTCACTTGCCACTCAACAGACCCAGGTTTGAGTTCCCATATGACTGCTGTGTGAATCCTGTTCCTGCCATCTTACCGTTATATGACTAGCAGCAGCCAAGAATCCTGCTCTCTCTCTCTCTGCCTTCACAAAGTCAGAGTTGTGTAGCTGTTTTGCTTATGTTTATGGTGTGAAACCCTGTTCACAATTTCCATTCACACAGTTCTTGCAGCACAGGGGCTGTCTTTGTGCAGTGTCTATCAAACAAGATATACATATTTGATGCTGTAAAATCTCACGTACTTCTGATAGCTTGAAGATAAGTTTGCAATCATGTGTGTTCCCATTACAGCTGCTGAGAGTATTGATAAGGTGTTAAATGCAACTATCAGAATATTGTTGATTGTGGAACCATTACAAGAAGATTTATTTTTCTATTTCTCTATCATTATCCCATCTTGACCATAAACTTGCCATAAACTCAGATTCCATCAGTAGTTGGTATCAGTTCCCAGAATAAATGCTTGCTCCGGAAATGTTACCTAGTTTTTTATTCTGAGTTTTTTATATTTTCTTTCAATGCTGACTGAGTGTCTATTTAGATCAAATCATGACATCCATTACCTGTTGCAGACTTGAGTTTTTCTGAGTTGCAAAGCCTCCCTTCATCCTGTAGACAGAACAGAACAGGGGATCAGGAATATTTGGTGGATATTTTTTGTAGACTGATCACACAGTTCCAGAGAATTATTCCCCAAATTGTCATGATAAATGCTTTGCTCAGTTATTTAAAGTTGAAGTATATCCTTTGTAGTGTTTTTTTGTTATGCTGTCACTCACGCACGCACGCACGCACGCACTCACTCACTCACTCACTCACTCACTCACTCACTCACTCACTCACTCACTCACTCACTCACTCACTCACTCACTCACTCACTCACTCACTCACTCACTCACTCACTCACTCACTCACGCTCACTCACTCACTCACTCACTCACTCACTCACTCACGCTCACTCACTCACTCACTCACTCACTCACTCACTCACTGCAACTTTTTGTGTGGAGCTGCATTACTTGGGCAAGCGGGGTCTCCCTGATGTGGTGTGGGTGGTAAGTGCAAAACTGCATGCCTCACTCAGGTACCCCTTACCCCCTCACTTCTAAGAAGTCTGTTTATCTTGGTCACAGAAGTCGGTGACAGGTCCAAGAGTTATCTCCCTTGTTCTACACAGCTCTGTTGCTGGATAGTGCAGACATTAATTAGAAAGTGGTCGAGATGAGGTAGAGTTACCAGATGTTGATACCACAACATGCTGTATGTCTGTTCCACCATGTGGAGATATGAGCACTGTTTACACAGCCTTCTGGGTTCTGTAGCTCATACAGCGAGGTACATTGCACAAGTTGTGATGTTCAGTTTAACAGTTAAATTGTTATTACGCCCAAAATATTCTTTAGCGTATGTGTATTGCATGGTAGGGATGAAATGAGTGTATACTAATGTATACTACTAAAAGGAGCGTGAAGGTCCAACCAGATAATGTCATGGCCCTTGACAAATTATCTGTAGTAATATCTCCTACTACAGGTAACGGTTGTCATGATTTGATAAATAAAAAGAACCCCATCAGAATGAAAAACTATACAAGGAAGTAAGTGAGTGACAGATTAAAATATGAACAAATTGAGTGGCCCTTAACTCTTTTTGTTATGCCAATATTTATCATGCCCCCAGACAAGATTTGTGGCAGTACGTGGTACCTGTATACAGCACACATGCATCACCAGGGCTCCAGATAATGTTTCAACATCTGGAGTACATACTCCTTATTTGTTCAATATAGGAGTACTGGAAAACCTTATGTGTACATTTAGAGTACTGAATGGAAATTTATGGAGTATGAGTAATCTTGTGTTTCGTTTCACAAATGCACCACAACATTGCTTCTCTTGTGTGAACAGGTCAATGAACAATAAAACAATACTTTATCAGATAAATACGCCTGTAAGTGATTCTAAGACAGTACACCATTCCAGTGGTATCTGCTACGTTTTCTAAATTATTTTCTACCGTATCGTGCATATTTTTTATCCATACATACGCCGATACGGCCCTTATCTGGTGCCCTATATCACTGCATGTGCCAGAGAGGATGGGATTTCCAAAGGCTTCAGAATATAATAATCATGTACAGAATTGCAGAAATGGGGATCAGATGGTCACCATGGCTGCTGTGACTGATTATGGCAGGTTACTACCAGGAGGGCCTACATATTCATCACATTACAAACTCTCACAGCCTTTCCCTTGTGATCATTAGGTCAGAATAGGTCCCCCTAACCCAAACTTGTCATAGAGAAAATAGAATCAGGCTAAAGTGACAACAGAAGGTGATTTATCTGAATGTGTTTCATGATACCTTGACTGTGTGCTCCTAGTGTTCTATCACTTACTGGTTTGGCTGCCCAAGGCTCATTTACAAGAATACCTGTGAAGATCCGGGTTAGGATTGGTCTTCAGCAACCCATGCTTGTCGTAAGAGGCAACTAACGGGATCAGGTGGTCTGGCTCACTGACTTGGATGACATTTGCGTAAATCATGCTGTTGATCACTGGATTATTAACAGATCGCCGACATATAGCTGGAGTATTGCTGACTATGATGTTAAACAACATACAAAGAGACATTTATTTACAAAAATTGCAGTGAGCTGTGACAATACTGAAATATTAGTGGTGTAGAAGCATTCCGTCAGATGCTTGCCATTTTAGTTTTGAGTAGGGTTGTCGGCTCATCCTTAAATTGCCACATACTGACTTTGGGGGATTGGTTCATATGCTGTCAAACAGATCCTGGTTTTCAAGCTGCAAGTTTATAGTTTATTCAGTACAAATTATCCTCCATGTTTATCAACACTGTAACACAAAAGACGACCTACCACTTGGCTGCATGCTGGACTGGTCGAGGCTCACTTCTCGGTGGAAGGTCATTCCGTCAGGATGTAGGAGCACATGGAATATTAGAGATGGTTAACTGAAAGACAAATGCACTGTACAGCATACAATATAAGAATTTAGGATATCAGTTTGAAAAGCTTGTTCATATAGTTTACTTAAGCTTTTCTTCTTGTGACCCAATATGATCTTGAATTATAAGGTAAAACAAAATTTCAATCGTGACCCAATCTTTGTTCAAGCATTTGACCGTGTTTATGACTGAGTGTCATTATACAAAAACATTTTGATTAATTAAGCCTAATGGTTGGTTGGTGAGACTATACATAGGCCCAACATCACAGATCATACCATTGTAGAAATGTGATGTCATTACACCGCAATACAGTGCACTGTTAAGCTGTATACTATACAAAGCAGTGTTGAACCGGTCTCTCTCTCTCTCACTCACTCACTCACTCACTCACTCACTCACTCTCACTCACTCACTCACTCACTCACTCACTCACTCACTCACTCACTCACTCACTCACTCACTCACTCACTCACTCACTCACTCACTCACTCACTCACTCACTCACTCACTCACTCACTCACTCACTCACTCACTCACTCACTTTAGTCAGGTGACAGTCTGGGAAGACCTCTCATATTCTCCTGTTTCCGTCAGTCAATGTACTTGCATTACAAACAGGAGAAGCAGTATGTGACAGTGCTACATGCCGGCCACATGCTGATGGTGATGGTGGATGACCTGTGGTTCACTTGACTGATTCAGGGAAGTTTTGTATTTGCGGTATTTACTGGATAGTTTGATGTATGGTGTTTTGTAGTTAACTAACATGTTAGGTAAGTTTAAGTACAGGCATCATGTTATTGAACTCTCCTGACAACTCTATGGAACCATCCTGACATTACTATTGCACCATTCCGACAACACTATGGAACCATCCTGAAATTACTATTGCACCATTCCGACAACACTATGGAACCATCCTGATATTACTATTGTACCATTCTGACAACACGATGGAACCATCCTGACATTACTATTGTACCATTCTGACAACACTATGGAACCATCCTGACATTACTATTGTACCATTCTGACAACACTATGGAACCATCCTGACATTACTATTGTACCATTCTGACAACACTATGGAACCATCCTGACATTACTATTGTACCATTCTGACAACACTATGGAACCATCCTGACATTACTATTGTACCATTCCGACAACACTATGGAACCATCCTGATATTACTATTGTACCATTCAGACAACATTATTGAACCATTCTGACAACACTGTGAAAACATTTAGACAACATTATTGAACCATTCTGACAGCACTGTGAAAACATTTAGACATTATTGAACCATTCAGAAACAAACTATGAAAGCATTCAGACAACATTATTGAACCATTCAGACTACTTGAATCATCCACACATTTCAGTTATACAATATATAGACAGCTTCAAGTCACAGCCCACAGTAATTCAACACCTGTTTCTGTATTAGCCAACTAAAGATGAAGGGCCTGAAATGGACATTATGCAGCATTAAAAGCCATATTTTATGTTCTCCAGTTGCATGAGCAATATTTATCCAAACTGTTTATCTCCATGACGCTTTACATAATAAGTGGTGAAGAAATTGGTCTCCTTGATATACCGTGATGTAGCCTTACATTAAATGTTGATGTGCAGAGTGAGAATATAACGTTATGACTTTATCAGGACAGCCTGTTGGTGGGTATCAACCCCAACAGGTGATGTTGTAGTGGTGTCACATGATGGGGCAGGAGTGTACCATGTTGCAGCAAGCACCTGCAGCTGCATGCACACTTAAATGTGTTTTATTAAAGTTGTATTTGACACATGTATCTTGAGATCATAAATATTAAGCAAACTGTCTGTGTGTTACTTATTTATTTCAATCTGCAAAAGGCTAAATGAAACACATGGTTCGGTTCTTGTGTCATCTTTGTATATTTGTTTTTATTTTTAAAAATTCATATTCTATTGTTTTACTTATTTAATCATATGGTTAAGTTAATCAGGCTTACATTCTGTGGTTATTCACAAGATGGCTGAAGTACTGCCGATGTGACATAAAATCTTAACTCACTCACTCACTACATTTCTATGGTATTTAAGAGGTGTCAGTGTTGCCCTGTGGATAATGAGCTCATTCGTGATGCTGAAGGCCAGAATTTGATTCCTCACATGGTTATAATGCATGATGCCAAGTTTGGTTTCCCCCAACACAATACTGTAGGAATATTGCAATGCAAAATGAGCTAGAGATGACAAAATAATTTTGATGATCAACTTCTGTATTTTCACAATACCGACATTTTAGTATGGCTTCTTATACCATTTTCAAGCATATGCCAGTATATATAAGAAGCTACACCGAAATGTCGCTATTGTGAACATAAAGAAGTTGGTCATCCATCAAGTTTGGTCACCTGGTCATGAACTTCTAGAATGCCACTCAAACAATTCACAAAATGGGCTCCTGTTGTGTTACATTGCAATCATAAAAAAAGGCCCATCTGCAAAACACAAACATTTGGCTGGACTTACGTAATACATGAGCTCAAGTTACGCCTGCTTTCGACACCGAGGTTAAAATCCTGACCACATTTCACTTCACGTGTAAATATTTATGGAAAAACAAATCTAAAAGAAATTCAACTCATTCTGTTTGGAGAGGAAATTGGCTGTTTATATTTAAGCTTTAGATATGAGCACTTGCTATCTCATCATTTGGTTAAAGCTGAGGAACATGAAATTAATCTTTTTATGATAGGATCAGCATTTAGGAATATGATATGCACGTGTATATTTGTTTAGCTACAGTCTTTGAGTGTAGCCAGTAATACAGTCAGAAACATCTGGTTGCCAGTGTGGATTATATGTCCACTGCAAACGTGTAATAACGAATGTCTGAAAGGTGTTGCACAAAGATGTGGAATGGCGTAATTCACTTTCAAAATATCTGGTTTTCAGTCGTCATTGCTAAAGCTCCCGACACATTTTCTATATATTGGAAGGATACTTCACCGCACTTCTAGTAACATGAACTGTGGTATAATTTTGTTTTGGACATGTACATTACAAATGATGAAACCATTGATGCAGCAATATTTACATCAGCTGCGTGAGTTCATGAGCACCCCTGCTACAGGCAGTAGCCAAGTGATTGAATGCCTGCAATTTTCTGTCCAAAGTTACATCCCTTTGGCAAAGTCAGGATATGTTTGTCATGAATTCCAATTCAATAAAACTATGCTAGGTTTGTCATCAACAAATCTGTGTTTTACTAAGTGCGACATTAAACAGGAGGGGGTTTATTCAGACTTTCCTCTCACACATTAAGATGACAGTATGAGATGTTAGTGAAGTAACTTGTAAAGTCACCTTCATGGTTAGGGTTGTTTTTGAAAATCTGTGTAATATTATCAATGACAAAACATGGTTTCAGGTACCAATTGTTGTACTAGAGTGTCCTATTATTCCCAACAAACACTAACCGTTGTGTATTCCATGATGTACCTAGTTTTCTCAAGACTCATGACACTCTTGTAGTTTATATGTACCTGCTCTTTCAATTCTTTCCATTGCTTTGTGTATGAGAATTAAAACCCAATGAATGGATATGGGATTTTCCCCGGGTAGCTTTGTATGGCCATGTTTTGTGTATGGATCACATTCGGTTTCCTGTAGGAAGTTTGATAATCAGCGATATGACTAAGGTTCTTCTTAGTTCAACAAGACCCCAAATGATGTAGATTAAACAATTTGAGTGTCACATGTTCACTCACTCATTCACTCTATCACTTACTCTATCACTCACTCTATCACTCACTCTATCATTCACTCTATCATTCACTCTATCATTCACTCTATCACTCACTTTATCACTCACTCACTCTATCACTCACTCTATCACTTACTCTATCACTCATTCTATCACTCACTCACTTACTCCATAGGGTCATGTTGACATACTGCTCTCTTGTTACATGTGCAGGTCATATTTTAACAGCCTTGTTATGTGTCACTAAATGAGAAAACTCCACACAGGCCTGTTGACATGTACAACTGTTTATCAGATATCTGTAATAGGATACATGACCTGACACATAAATTATAGATTTACTTGTTGCTATACAAATATTTTGAGATTAAGATATCAGAAATATTAAGGTTTTAGATTTATGATATGGACTGATGTTATGTATTGAGCTTGATGTAAGATTTATGAAGACC
The DNA here is from genome assembly GCF_003918875.1 of Haliotis rubra. Classification (NCBI taxonomy): domain Eukaryota; kingdom Metazoa; phylum Mollusca; class Gastropoda; order Lepetellida; family Haliotidae; genus Haliotis; species Haliotis rubra. The sequence goes on from NW_025767057.1 coordinate 2,853,163, forward strand.
ATGTAAAGAAACATGAGTCTTGTTTCAGCCTCAAACATGTATAAATATGTATGGAATATCTGTATGCATATACAAACGGTACCTTCAAATATGCATACATTTGATCATACTCAGTTAATCTGTCATACAAACAACTGTTTTTAAAAATGTTTTTATGGATTGCCATTTTACCTGTTATTTATTTTGTAAAGTTACATGCACAACACCAGAACTCAGATATGACTGACAGAAAATCTCCTTGTTTTTCATTCAGGTGTACCTGTACAGTTTTCCCATTATATTGCTATATATTCAATCAGATTTGGTTCGAAATATCATTATGGCTTGTTGACTGACACAGAAGCGTTTTTAGTGAATATGTTTAAACTATAATGCCATGTCGTTCACATATCTGAACGTGACTGTAGAATTGTACTGTTTTTTAATGTCATAATGATCTGATGTATTTTATTACATAACACTCTATGCCTTGCATCATTTACATACCGTTGATACGGCGTTAAACAACAAACCAATCAACCAACATACCGTTGTAATCATTTAACAGTAGCATTGTGTTTGTAAATGTTCATGACATCAGATATATACACCTGACAATCATACTGTTAGTGGTGTGATCATTGGACATGTAAGTAAATGTTGATCAATCTGATATATTGTATACTGGTCTGATGACTGTAGATAAATGTGTGCGATAAAATACAACGTATACATGTGGTGAAATACAATGTATACATGAGGTACATACAACGTATACATGTGGTGAAATACAATGTATACATGTGATGAAATACAATATATACATTTGATGAAAAGTACAATGTGTACATGTGATGATATACAATGTATACAATGTGTACATGTGATGATATACAATGTATACATGTGATGAAATACAATGTATACATGTGATGAAAAGTACAATGTATACATGTGATAACAAATACAATGTATACATGTGATGATATACAATGTATACATGTGATGAAATACAATGTATACATGTAATGATAACAAATACAATGTATACATGTGATGATATACAATGTATACATGTGATGAAATACAATGTATACATGTGATGAAAAGTACAATGTATACCTGTGATAACAAATACAATGTATACATGTGATGATATACAATGTATACATGTGATGAAATACAATGTGTAATTATATACAATACAATACAATACAATGTATACATGTGATGAAATACAATGTGTTCATGTATACAATGTATACATGTGATGAAATACAATGTATACATGTGATGAAATACAATATACATGTGATGATATATGATGAAATACAATGTATACATGTGATGATATACAATGTGTATACATGTGATGAAATACAATGTATTACATGTGATGACAATACAATGTATACATGTGATGATGATACAATGTATACATGTGATGAAATACAATATATGTTCACCGACACAGACTACATGTGATGATATACAATGTATACATGTGATGAAATACAATGTATTCATGTCAAATAGATGTGACGACATAAGTGATTAGTTGGTGCAATGTTTACTAAGTAAGAAAGCTCATCTATATCTCACCTGAAGTCTACCTGTCAAATTGCCGCTTGAGTAACCTGACCTAGATCGCTCACCATGACCAAGCTTAAAGCACGCCCCGTTGTGGATTACACAGCCATGGAAGGGACCATGGCCGACTCGAAGAATGCCGTGTCTCCCGCTGATGAGCAGACCTATGTCCAGAAAAACACCCCTGATGATGATGGGGGGTCGTGTGGATGGGGACCATTCATACCCAGCTGCTGTCAACGCTTCAGGAACCCAAAATGGGTATTATTCTGGCTTTGCTGGGCAGGAGCAATACAGGTGAGGGACCATTTAGATTGTTACGGCTTATCTGTTACAGGTGTTATTGCAGGTACAATTGACAGGTTGTTGAACGGTCCTTGAACTGATGTAAATTTTGCGGATGAGTGAGGATATATTGCTGACCACTTGGGGTGAAGTCAAATAGCACGAGTCAATACCTTATTCATTAGTTTAGGGGTCATTTGAGATTATTAGATCAGGGATGTTTAACATGAAGTAAGATGTTACGATATCACTGAGTCATCGTGTAAACACACACTGAATAATCCTGACTCTTCTGAATAAGTAACAGGAAAACCAGGAGTTAGGTGAAATTGAAATTTTCATATTTCAGTTATTAATAATGCTATGTTTTCTAATGTGTGTCATGTTTAGAAATGGCACAATCAATGAATCAATATTGTTGTCTACAGCAATTGTCAGACACGCCTCGTTTGTCAATACGTCACTAAATGTACTCAATGATCACTTGTTGATTTCTACTTATATTGTAAGCACATCGGAAATTGAGGACATGAATCCATTTTTTCCTCTTCACATAAAACGGATGTATTGCTGCTGGTTTTATATCAAATTGAACATCATGAATACATATGACACAAAACAGTCATACTATCCATAAACAATATTTCCCGAACATTTTATTGATGTTTATTTATCCAGAAATGGTCACCGTGTTATGGCCCTGTTCCAATAATCAGCCCTGACTTCTAGACCAATTTGTAATCTTTACAAGTCTACACAGCCCGAAAATATATATGACAGTGATTAGCTGGTTGTGAGTATTGCAGATTATTCACAAAAAAACAGTAGGATATAAAAGGGAAATTGCCTGGTGGCCATTATTGAAGTCCTGTAGATCCACTGATGTCAGTTTGTTCTGTACTGCTCAGTGCTCTGATGAGTGCCACCTTTCATCAAGTGCCTGGAGCAATTATTACAGAAATATGGTATGATTCATGAGTATTTATGACCAGTTTGAAATATACCTCCATATTACATGTATTACATAAATCAGGCTAGACCAATTAATACACCTCATCTATAATACAGGATCAGTAGATCTGCATTACCCCTAGAGCGTTAGAAATACCCCATTTCTCATCTCCACAGTTTTAAGTATCTCTATTACCAGGTGACATGAGTATAATAATTGTGTCACATTGCAGGAATGGAGACACAAGATATATATGGAGCTCATTTTTTGTTGTCTCAATGCATACATCATGTGCAGGATTTCTCAGGGTCGTAAAATCTAGAAAAATTCATGAAATTTTAGTCTGAGTACCCCAGTCCAGGTACAGATTTGGAAAATATAAAAATGTTATGAAGTCATTGAAAATTAATTTGTATACAATTGTTTTTTCCTGGTTACATAACGTGACAACTAAACTCTTACTTAAACCAAAATTTGAATTAACTTAGTGAAGTTTGTTATTTTGTTGTAATGTTTGTTAATGTAGTGTTAGGTCAGTCTAAGAGTGTATGAACCCTGTATGTGTCCAAATGAAGTTGAGTGAGTGAGTTTTGTTTTACGCTGCTCTCAGCAATATTGCAGCTATATGGCGGCGGTCTGTAAATAATCGAGTCTGGACCAGACAATCCATTGATCAACAACATGAGCATGGATCTGCGCAATTGGGAACCGATGACATGTGTCAACCAAGTGAGCGAGCCTGACCACCCCAAGCATGGGTTAGATGCTCAATATTCTAACCCGGACCTTCACGGGTAAAATGAAGTTGAATCCCACAATGCTAGTATGCTACTCTACTGAAGTAAGATAACACCAATTTTGTCATACAAATATAGTTAATCTGCCATTTCTTATTAACTATGGTCATATGAAAAGAAAAAAATGTGTGTTTTTCAGTATCCACATCATTTCTTGATGAACCTCCGACAGGACCAGGGCCCTTATTCTCGAAACGTTCGTAGCCCTAAGAATTCTTAACTTTGATCGTAGCCAATGTGTTAAGAATGGGCTTAAGAAGTTCGTTAGGCTTACGAAGTTTCGAGAATAGCTAGCCTGGCCTCTACTTTATTGGGGGGTACAAACCACAAAGTGATGCTGGGGCAGTAGGGTAGCCTAGTGGCTGAAGCGTTCCATTGTCACGCTGAAGACCTGGGTTTGATTCCCCAAATGGGTACGATGTGTAAAGCCCATTTCTGGTGTCCCCCACTGTGATATTGCTGGAATGTTGCTAAAAGTGGTTTAAAACTAAACTCACTCACAAAGTAATGCATGTTTTATATGCTACTCCTGGATACACTGCTCCCAAAAGATGCAAGCAACATTATTCTAAGATATATTCTTTTGACTATCTCAGTGTTTATGTCTGTATCTACAAGTAAAATTTGTTTTAAATTTAAGATTTAACATTTTGTTATGAGTTGATTTCTTTGTTAATTGATAGGGTTATATTAGTAAGTGTGGCTTTAATTCTAAATATGACCTTACATTACATTTAAGTTTAAAAGGGTTAATCAGTTACTATGGATTTATTCCCAGAAAATGCCATAATGTTACAGTAGCAATTAGAAACTCTTTTGTAAAACCTAATTAGTAGGAAACTTTATGCAAATTCCTATGCTGGTTGTGATTGTATGGCTTTTAGTTATGGATCGTGTTCTTGTAGGAGAATGGTATATATGTCATGCATGCTCCTGTATAGTGCAATCAGGCTTGTGGAGGGATGGGTCAATCAGGTGGTTAGTGGAACTCGCTGTGACCTAAATCAAAACTAGAAAACAAAGATGATTCACTCTGCCCTTGTTTGATGCTATGTTTTGACATAATTTACAAGAGTTCTATTTTTTATATTTATCACCTGCCGTGTTAAAAACAGGTACTTGCTTGGTTCAGATCAGATTGACTGTATTGAAGTGTGTGGGGTATCCATGTACCACTGAAGCATGATACCTCAGACAGCTAGCACTATAAAACCTTGGACACAAGTAGACTCCTACACGGCACAGTATAAGTGCCACCGTCTTGAACATGCCATAAACCCCCCATTGTACCTCACTTCACCTAGCACAACCATCTGAGTGTGTGAGTGAGTTTAGTTTTACGCCACTTTTAGCAATATTGCAGCAATATCACGGCGGGGACCTCAGAAATGGGCTTTACATTACCAGTTCATGGGGAATCGGACCCAGATCTTCAGCGTGACAAGCGAACGCTTTTCCCACTAGGCTATCCCACCGCCCCTCAGAATCATCTGAAAAATGGGGGTCCAAATTAAGTGTCTGTGTCCAAAGTATGTATTGAAAACAGTATGATGTTATCAACTAAATAATTTCCTTGTTTGAATCATCTTGGATGATCCAGTGTATTATTGCTCCATTCTGTTACCATAGCTACCCTGGACCCAGTTGCACATAGTTTTATTTTGATCCAGTTTTGAAATTTTCAATGCTTAGAAATCTGATCATTTAAATTACATGAGCTTAAGAAATTCTGATACAAGGTTGTGATAAGAGAGCATAAGAAATGACTTCCATAACAAAACTATTGTGTCAAATTGGTCCAAGGTTTTTATCCTAAAGGAAGAGATATATTATGCCCTTGATAACCGAAGATGAGTTTGAATATGTTCAATGTTGTTGAAAAGAGGAACTTTGTTTGTTTAAAGTTCTGGAATCATTCCCCATACAGCAGAATTCCTGGCTTAAGAAAAGCGGAGTCCCATGTTTATGTAAAAATGATAGCTAAGCAGACAGGTATTACACCTTGATTTATATGGGATATGTCACGTCATGAATGTGTCCTACAGAAGGTGTAATGTCCTATACAGGTCACCTGAGATTCAATGTGGAGTAACTTTTGTCCACACGGAATGTCAATGCAAACATAATTGAATGTATAAATATCTTCAGTATGCATGCTTCACCGAGTGTTTTGTGTGCCAAATTCAATGCATTTTCAACATCTGCATTAAACATACTTAGATATCACAACCAAATGTTTTGATATGATTCTCCAAAGAAGTCATGTGTTACGATTTTCTTCTTCCAGTTGAGGATATATATTGGTTTAGAATGACTCACCAGTATATATTCTTGTATGTCAGTACTGCAGTTATGTGAATTCACAGTTATTCATATCACTAGGTTATGTGACAGAGTGACGCTGAATATTTCTATTTTATGGTTCAGATGAAATCCCATGATGTCAGGTGACTGTGTGTGTGAAAACAGTGTTACATACTAATTATCATAGCTCATGATGTTACAAGTTGTTTTGTAATCAGAAAGATATTTAGATGTTTTTTCTCATTATGAATGCTACAACTGTGTAATACATGTCTATGGAACAATTTTCTGAGAATTCCAGGGGCTGTAGGGTAGACTAGCGGTTAAAGCGTTCGCTTGTCACGCCGAAGACCCGGGTTCGATTCCCCACATGGGTACAATGTGTGAAGCCCATTTCTGGTGTGCCCCGCCGTGATATTGCTGGAATATTGCTAAAAGCAGCGTAAAACCATACTCACTCTCTCTGAGAATTACAGCTGTTCCTTCCTACAAGAACGAATGTCATAATCCGTCTACTACAGACTCAGTATCTGCAGCTTCAGTAGGGACATAGACACTGCTAGGACACTGTGACTTGGGTTTTTTCCATAGGTGTATAGTAGTGGTGTTCCGATGATCAAAATATGCTACTCACACTTTGCTAAGGATCACAAAAATTCCACACTTTACTTAAACATAGATTTGTAATATGAAATTTTATCCATTTATATCTGGATAAATGATAGTATGGTGACCCTTCTTCAGGCAAACAGCCACATCATAGTTTTCTGTTGAATCAATGATCTGATATTTAGCAAAGTGTGAATAGTATAACTGAATATCGACCGAAAGAAGGATTAAAAATAATTATCGATTGTAAAAAACATCGTTCAATTAATCAGAAATTTGTTGTTTTGTATAACACACTTGAATGAAGTAAACCAACCATTAAATTTGACGAATATTCACATATGAACATACACTCAGCAGTGTAAAGCTATGCGTTCTGTAATCATAGTTTCATATTCATCACTAAGGTAAATATTACTGTAACCTGTCTATGAATACATCTATTGTGAACGTAATGAGATATACTGATAAATATTTAAATTTTAACCACTTTTATTGTTTAATTACAATTCCAGTGTCTTTCTTGCATGCATGCATTTCATTGCATGACAGTATTAGTTTTAAAAATTATTATAAAAAAATGTGGGGAAAACCCTAAAATTGGTGATTACATTAAAAATGTATATATTTCGATTGTAATTGATAATTGTTCACCACAAGTCTTCCGATAATCAGTAGTGGATTTGGTTTCTGATTCCCAATACTAGTGCACAGGTAATGATTGTGATTGCATAGTTTTAAGCAGCTGATTGGAAGAAATATTCCCTGTTTGACATTTTGGGCAATTTTAAGTACTGAGTTTGGATGATTTTTAAAGTATAATGCAAAAAATAATACCAAATTACATCTGCAAAAGTATTAAGCTTGGTGTTTGTTAGTCATGTGCATTCAATAACAAGCCAGACAAGTAATCCCTGAGCAAATACCAGTATTAAGTATGCAAGCCCAGTAACTCCAAAATAATCAATCATTCTGCTTGTTTGCATTACTGTAAACTACCTGTCTGTATATCTTGCTCAATAATAAAATGTTGGTTGAGCCCAAATGACAAGAATAATTTCAACAGTATTCTGAAAACTTGGGGCATTGCAGAAACCCAGTTGCCTGTTGCATAAAACTATCGCCATGATGATGATGAGGATGACGATGATGATGATGATGATGATGATGGTGATGGTGGTGATGGTGATGATGGTTATGTTAGATATAGACACTATGATGGTATTAGTGCTAAGGTCACACTGTTGAAGTGGAACCAAGCTAGCTATTCTCGAAACGTTCTCGAATAGATCATTCACTCCTTCGACTCCTATGCAAATGACATGTACTTCACGTTTACCGGTAGTAGTTAAATCCTGGCACCATCATATCTCGTGTATAATCTGTTTTCTCTCCCATTAAATATTAATGTTTGAATGTTGGGCCAGTCTTGATTTCAATACAGTCCAACTCAGTTCTACCCAGTTTATGTCTGTTGAAGGGCTGTATTTGCATGTTTAAATAGTCTCTGCAAACATCATGATCAATGTGTCCCAAGTGGATGTTGTATACACCAATTGTCCACCATATTTAGTTAAAGGTGGTGTCGTGGAAGCTGACGCCCATGTACATGTTGTTGTCTTCTGAAAAGTTGGAACGTAAATATATGTCAATGTCTGTGTGTCCATATTTATCAGGGCAGATGTGGTCTGGTGTCTCATATCAGGGTAGATGTGGTCTGGAGTCAGTATATATCAGGGTAGATGTGGTCAGGTGTCAGTTTATATCAGGGTAGATGTGGTCTGGTGTCAGTATATATCAGGGTGGACGTGGTCTTGAGTCAGTGTATCAAGGTAGATGTGGTCTGGTGTCAGTATATATCAGGGTAGATGTCTGGTGTCAGTATATATCAGGGTAGATGTCTGGTGTCAGTATATATCAGGGTAGATGTGGTCTTGAGTCAGTATATATCAGGTTAGATGTGGTCTGGTGTCAGTATATATCAGGGTAGATGAGGTCTGGTGTCAGTATATATCAGAATAGATGTGGTCTTGAGTCAGTATATATCAGGGTAGAAGTGGTCTGGTGACAGTATATATCAGGGTAGATGTGGTCTGGTGTCAGTATATATCAGGGTAGATGTCTGGTGTCAGTATATAGGGTAGATGTGGTCTGGTGTCAGTATATATCAGAGTAGATGTGGTCTGGTGTCAGTATATATCAGGGTAGATATGGTCTTGTGTCAGTATATATCAGAATAGATGTGGTCTGGTGTCAGTTAATATCAGGGTAGATGTGGTCTGATATCATTATATATCAGGGTAGATGTGGTCTGGTGTCAGTATATATCAGAGTAGATGTGGTCTGGTGTCAGTATATATCAGGGTAGATATGGTCTTGTGTCAGTATATATCAGAATAGATGTGGTCTGGTGTCAGTTAATATCAGGGTAGATGTGGTCTGATATCATTATATATCAGGGTAGGTGTGGTCTGATTCAGGGTAAGATTCTGATAACAGTACACATGGTCCATTTTAGTGTTAACTGATGTCAGCAGGTGAGATGGTGGTGCACATTAAGTGAATCTTTGAAATATACTGTCATGTCACATTGACCTGTTTGTTTGGTGAGATATTGCACTGTGCTAAACCACACACTTGAGACTGACGGTAGAGTGAAGTTTTGATTTATAGTCCCCATGCCATGGAGCTGGTCCAGTTCACCTGAAAACAAGAAAAATATATGGGAACATATGAACGATTCCATTATTTGAAAAATGTTTACTGGGATTTTAAAATCTTTTCCTTCACATGAATACTTTAAAAAACAAGAATGTCTATGTTTACTGTTTTGAACAATGTCTATACATTGTATCTATAGACATATGAAATAATTATGTGTGCCTTAACTTCTGTTGAGTATAGTATATTAGCATTTGCATGTTTTAGCAGTATAAATTCCTGTTTTGCTAGTTTACAGCTGTATTCTGAAATGTATATCATGACATAGTCTGCCTTCCTCCTTTTCAATTTAAATGGGTTTGTTTCTTACAATGAAAATTATATATATTCAGAGACTAATCATGACATGACAGCACCCCGCGTGTATCTCACAGCTGTTTTGAATACACATACAATCGAAGCTCAAAGGACAGTTAGCCATAACAACTTGTATGTCAATTGTGCAACTGAAAATCCAACAGTCTACACAACTAGGAAAATGCATGGTGTTCCTGTCCTAACAGAAGAGAAATACATGTCATTTCACAAGGTAACCAAACAAAATAAAATAAAATAACACTATTATAGTTGACACTTCTCTCTAACACTGTTAGAGCTGTCTTGTGTCGTGTCAATATACAGCAGGAAGTTCTCACTTAATACACTTTTTCAGTGCATGGTGTTATGGGCTGCGTTACCGTTTCGTTCCAATTTCTAACCTCTCCATTGTTTTGATTTTGTCAACCATCTAATTCCCGCGCTTGAATTCACTTCCACTTACGTTACCAACTTGCCTCACGTGCAGCTAAGCTTAGAGCCACGTAATATCCGCCGGCATTACGTCACGTTTTTTAATAGCACTTCACATGCTCCGGCTACCTGCTGTATAAGACCTATTTTGTTCAAATCATTTTATTTTAGAACCAATTCTTTTGTTTCCTCAATATATACTGAGGGAAACAAATAAAGGAACACCACTTCATGGCAGTGTTCCTTTATTTATTCTCAGACTTCCTCCCAGAGTGCTATTGAAAGCTGGTGATGAAAACTGGAAAATATTAAAGGAATGTTTGAATTTTCCTGCATTCCTTTATTTGTTTTTCTCAGTATATTTACTGAAGGTATATGAATATCAATTCTGAGAGCAGCTTTTGTTTTATGTCTGCCTTTGTTGCATGTTGACTACACATTCAGGTCAGATTTTTCTGACCTCGATGTGACCTCACATACTTTGTCCACAAAATAATACATGACATCTGAGTGTCTTTAGATGGTATCTCAGGTGAGGAGGAATCTCACATACAACATTGTCCCCAACATAATACATGACATCTGAGTGTCTTTAGGTGGTATATCAGGTGAGGAGGAATCACTTAGGAATGTTACCTCACTGAGAGGTTACACCTCAATGGTTGTTTTGAAAATACGGATGTGAACACAGTATTCTACCTGGTAATTGTGACGACACTGTTGACTCACCTGGAGATGTGTCAAGGATAATACTGGGTTGTACCTGTGTATTCTGAAGTGTGTTATCAGGTGCTTGAATGTGTCTGTATAGTATGATGTTAGATGAAGCAGTCATAGTGACTCAGCTGTCATCAAGTTACATCTAGATGTTGTCTACTGTAGTCAATTACAGGTGTATGTTGACAGCCTGGCTTTCAGAGGGGGGTTTAAGCTTATCCAAAGTGGAAGAGAATTTATAGAGAAATAGAGGACATATGGTGTAACATTAGCATGGCAGAGTGAGTGAAGATGCCTAAAGCAATATTCCAGAGACCATCACGTTTTTAATACTCAGGTCCTTACCGTGGCAAGCCAATACTTCGGGTTCAGCCACTATACTACACTCCCCACCTGAGATTGTGTGAGATCCAACTAGCTGAGACATGTTGCGGTGCAGTTGTACCGAATGTTGGTGTATTTAACTTCCTACTTAGATACTCTTCACTGTATTGTGATTATTGGTGTGTTGATATGTTGCAATGTTAGTGTCTCCAGAGAGATGTATGGAAATAGTTGATGTCCCTGAGATTCACAGAGCTATAAATATTTGTGATTGTGTATACCAGTAATTGTGTTGAATAACATCTGAAGCAGTTTTATAAAAACCTATATCAGTAACTCAGCAGAAGTGTTGGTTAATAGTGCTGGCTCAGTGAGATAACATGCTGCAGCTTAACATGTGTATTCCACTAGTCCTTGTTTGATTCCCTAATGCCAAGTGCCAGGCTGGGTGACAACAAGTACCATGCACCCAGTGATCGAACCACCCACTCGCACCATGGAGCAGCTCTGTCTGTCGCACCATGGAGCAGCTCTGTCTGTTGCTAACCCCCTGCAAACTATGTCGAAATAATTAAGACGACATTAAACAGCTTATGTTGGCACACTGACAAACGTCCAGCCATTTAAACCCAGTGTGTTCTGTGGTGTGACCTGAATGTGTATTCAGTGTGACATGTACCCTGGGTTACCAGTGTACTACTGAACTGAAGCTACCCCACGCCCTAAATGAAGAAAGGAGGTTCTGCAATTCTGTCCAGGTTGGTGAGACTGAATAGGCAGACGCTGGAGTGCTGAGATTCTCCAGGTGAATTGTAGCACGAACCCATCGAACCCATCGGTGTCAAGCAGACGGACACTGTGTACAGTGATGAAGACTGTGACTGTGTTGACTGAAGAGACCAAGTCGGTCTCCACACTGGCTGAACACCTTGTTGACACATGGACATCACTGGTGACCTACTGCTAATGAATACTTACAATTGACTTAACACCCTGCAGAGGTCAGGTGTTGTTTGTTTGTTTGATTGACAGAATGCTCCCCAGGATCATTAAATGCACTTAGCTGCCCTTGTATGTAGTCATATAAAACATAGTTTATTCCCAGGATTCACAGTATATAATACAAAACAAAATGTTCCCTCCATTTCTTTCTAATCATTCAGGTTTTCAATAGATTCATTTGTTTGTTGTTTAATACCACACTTAACAAAAGTTCACAACACACAACAATATTCCAGCTCCATAATGGTATGAATATACAATGCTATTTTAGAAAGTTGTCAAATGTAACACATGTGATGTTTAGGATTACACTTTCTTAGTAAAGTACAGATTCTAGTACTTTGTTGGGTTGAGTCATATATGGGATTACGATTTTCTATAATGGTAGCTGAACAGGACAATCCAGTGATCGATATTGTCAAAATATTTCAAGTTGCCTAGTTACGCACTATGAACCATGTAACCAAGCCTGATTTATTCAGTAGCCTCCTACAACCAGCGTTGGTTGACCCAGTCTAACCCAGAATCCCCACTGAGGACAACATCTCACTAATACAGTGTAAGAACAAAACACACTCAAATCGTCTTTTGTACATTTGTAGTGCTGTAACATCTGCTCATATTCTGTAGCGATTCAGTCTGAGAGTCCGTGTATACAAAGTGTATGAATCTTTCACCTTAGGTCGGTAGGTCATCCTGAACTGCATGAAGGGCAACAGTTATTTAAGGGACCACATTTGCACAGAAGAAATCAGTGTATCCCTTAAGAACAACAAAAGTGATGGAGTAATTAATTACGCATCTATCTCTTGTATTATGTAACAAAGCCTTGGGGCCACACCATTGGAAGCGTTGGCCTCCAGGGTTAATTTAGTCACAAATAGGACTGATTTGGTTGGCGCCTGGGGTCTGGTGTGTATGTATTGCTATCACTCATGTTGATGGACAGATCTGTAGGGATATATCTGGGCAAATTGTATATCAACATCCCCTTCTGTACCAACACTATGTCTACATCAACACATGTATCACCTGTGCACCCGTGTTCAATCAGTGGGGAGGGAGAGTATCATTGTTCTGGCTCCTTAGTGTCAGTTATTCCCCAGCCATGGGATACAGGGTAGAGACATACGGTTTATATCCTATGTTGTTAATGCCCTGAAGCAGTACATGATATTTGTCATGGACACTTAACATGAACAGCAAGTTATTGGGATATCTGTGGAAGGGAAACATGGACTTGGTCTGGTAATAAAATAACTATAGCGTTCCAGAGAGGCTTGGTCTGGAGAAAGTTATATTGTCTATCATCAGATAAGAAGTGCATACAGTTGTGTGAAATATGATCATTATTTTAACATAAATGGAAGCAGTATTTTCATTCCTTAAAAGATAACATGGCCTGTAAAATGTTTGCAATTTGGGAAGGAAGGAGAGAGAGAAGAATGAGACTGAGTATGGGAGAGAGAGACAAATCCTCTTTGAAATGGAAGCAGTTTGATATGTTAAGACAAGAAGTAAAGATACTAATGTGAAATAGATTTCCAAACTATTCAGGGATCATACAGGGATACAAACAACAAATGAATAGATAAATGGAACACAGAGTAGATTCAAGGGGAGATAGGAAATCAAAGTAACTATCATAAGATATATAAGCAAAACAAACTATAGTAAATGGATTATATTTTGATTTGTCAATATATAAGGTCAAGCTCATGTAAACCAATTTTCAAGTGAGCTACAGAGCCTCTTGACTTTTATTACTATTAAGGGATAGGTGGGATAGTCGAGTTGTTAAAGCGTTCACATGTCAGGCCAAGGACCAAGCTTCTATTCCCCCAGAAGCTGCAATGTGTCTCTTGACTTTTTGTTTAATATTTGCCAAGATTATTGTGGCCTATGTGTCCTGAATGTATAAGAAGTGTAAGTGTTTGGTGGTGAGAGGGTCCAGGGTGTGCAAGACTGGAGATACGAGTGTATAATTCACTGGATAATGAAAGATGTTCAGCGACGGTACATACATTCCACAGTGTCATATAATATCACTCAGTATGAATATGGATTGACAGTGTGGTAAAACGCTGCTTCTTACATTATTTATGCAGCATTAGGGCCATCTGGTTAGACAGCAGAGCCCTTGATGAGAATCATTTTGCGTGTAGAAGCTGCTCCTAATGGAACTTCTGAGCAGTTCTAATGCAGTAAAGGATTGCAAATATCGGCTTAGTTGTTTTGTTCTTGTCCACAGTTTGATCCATCTTCTAATGACACAATAGCTCTCATTTATTGTCTTGGTGATTTATGCCGTAGTCAGTTACTAAGTGGTGTGTCACAAGGCCTATAAACAAAACAAAATACATTGGGTAACAGAACCGGGAACGTCAGTAGGTAATTACTGGCAATGGCCAAATGGTGGATAATGCTGCCAGTCTAATGAGACATAATGCTTGAAATATTGATGTGTTCAATAATACTCAAGATGGGAAAGAATTGCAAATTATCGCGTAATGTATGGGCAGGTTGGACATTGTAAGGAATCTGATGGGAGCAAATGCATTTCTCAGGGGCCATATTGTGTGCGTTGACAGTTTTCAAATCACTTTAACCATATGGTCTTAGAATATTGAGATTTTGTGAAGAAATCAGATATAATTAACATAAAGACCTAGAGTCACAAAGAACAGCCTGAACACAGTGTCAGGATAACTTTCTGTATTTGGCAGCCTTTTGAATTTTGGCTTATAAAATGTGTAAAATGTGATTAAAGTGTTACAGCCTAGTAGTTACCAAACATTGTGACATCACACTGTCGTCATTCTCTAAGATGTTTGCTTTGTTAAACATGTAGTTTCATTATTTGAAGTGCTGGCTATAAATTCTCATCTTTCAACAATTTCTGAAATCCTTTTAATTAATGACCAAAGGGGAATTTTTGCCCAAACAAATTAAAGACTTGTGAGTAAAAATAGATTCTTCTTGTGGAAACGGGTAAACTCTTTGAAAGTTGAGTGTTTGATGTTATTACCTGTAGCCTTTGTAGCAAGACATGTGGTGCTGATAAGGAAGCCTAAGGGTAAACACAGCGGAGTTGGTGATGTGACACCCCGGCTGGGATGTGTTGTGTAATGTCATCACTGACGTAGTGTCCCTGACACATGAGAATAAAACAAAAATCCAAATTAAGCCTGAAATAATTTGGCAAGTCTTGACTGCCACTGATCCTCTATTTGAATTTCATTGTTTTTTCATCTTTTTAATAAAATATTGTTACTTTGGAAACCGATTAACTTTCTGAATAGTGATATTACCGATGTAATTGTTGACATATTGCTGTGTTAGGTAAAGGTAACAAACATTTTCCTAATCAACACATTGATTTGTTAAGAAGGTAGTGACAAGAATAGAATAAGTCAGGTAGACATACTGGGAAATAGTGTCCTCCACTTGTTTAATCATTGGTTTGAAGTTTGCCTCAAGCATCGCTGTGACAATATCACACAAATATCAATCATGCATGATTGACTCAAGCCATAAAGCTGTCCAGCAGGATGATGCTCAGTCACTAGTGAGTGAGTGAGTGAGTTAGCGAGTTTAGTTTTACACTGTTTATAGCAATATCCCAGCAATATCACAACAGGATACCAGACTTCACACATTGAACCCATGAGTGGGATCAAACCCAGGCTTTCAGCATGACAAGGGGACACTTTAACCACTAGTCTACCCCACTGTCCCAACTCCAGTGAGATTGTCTGCAGTGCGGGGTTCACTCTTTCAATTTGTCTTTAAGTTGTTTCTTGATTCTATATTATTCTAGATTATGGGGCGGTGGGGTAGCCTAGTGGTTAAAGCGTTGGCTAGTCACACCGAAGACCCGGTTCGAATCCCCACATGGGTACAATGTGTGAAGCCCATTTCTGGTGTTCCCCGCCGTGATGTTGCTGGAATATTGCTAAAAGCTGGGTAAAACCAAACTCAGTCAGTCAGTCTAGATTATGTATGTAACCATCTCAATGTTTTGAGAGGAACCCTCTCTTTGACAGACTGGCTGTAGGTATGAAGAATGCAAATCCTGTACCCATTTTGTAACTTGGAATTTTCTGTTTTTTTGTCTGCAGGGAAAAAATCAAAGTAAACATGCAGCTAAATTTAGACAAGTTTTGAAGCCACCTGCAGGCTATCTAGCATGATGAAATCATTTGCGTACATCTGTATGGTCATGATTATTTAAAAACATATCTAGTGCCCGAATGAGTATAAGGAACACATTTTCTAAATGTTTGTACTGCACTGAAAGAAAAAAAATAAGCAGTGTAAAATTGTCTTTAGATGCAAGTTAGTGGGTAATCAGTGGTGCGAGGCAGCTGGTAAAAATCATCTTTAAAATGAATGCTATTATTCTACAACCCTCGTTAAACTAATTGGCCCCTGCTGAAATGTAGATGAAACGTGTTGCATGTTGATTACAACATGACTTTTCTTGAGGAGAGTTTCGAGGCACTGTTCTTTAAAAGATCGGACATAATTGTAGGTGCATAGCTCGCACGGAGGGGAATTATTTGCTTGTATAAGGCTAACAGCCCCAGCGAACACATTCTCTAATGGAGACATTCCTCTGAAGTTTTCATTAATGCAACATGTATTAATCTGTTTGTGTAAGCTTTAGCTTAAGGTGAAGGAAAGGCTTCGGCACTCAGCTGCATTTTCTGCACATGCGTTTTTCGTGTTAATGGGAAAGTGTGGCATGTTTGTTGAGAAGAAAAATGTTTGCTATTTGGCTTGGTTGTTTTAATGTCAGTGGTAAAAACACTTAGCAGCCTAATGTGTTTGTTTTTATGGTGTACGACCAAAATATCATTGTAAATATTGACAAGGTCCTAAGCTGCCATAAATGTGAAAATGGAAAATGTTGACATAAGGGACTATAAGCCCTAGTTGAAAGCAAGACACGTCTGTTGCCAAAATATCCAACCTAAATGGGGGAAGGGCAGCAGTCAGTGGGATACAGACAGATGTAATACACAGGTATATTCATTCAAGGATGTGTATCCACAGAGTACATGGTTGTAAAAATATATTAAAAATATCGCTTTTACTACAGACAAGATTTGGCACACTCCTAACATAAGAAAAACATTTATGTTCTAAGGGCACCTGAGATTTGTGTTAGAGATTGAATATTCATTCTGTTTAGATTTACACCATTTTCTCTGACAAAAGATGAACATCAAGCATGTTCCAGAGGATTTTTATTTTTCCTGGAAAACCGGTCTATTCATTTATTTTTTAAATTTCCAAGCACCCAAAACTAATAGATGCCATAACAATAAGCAGTTTCTGAAGTGAGTTAGTTTTGATTAAGGAAAGAATGAGGCTAAAGAGTAGAATATATCAAGGGGAAGGATGGGGGGATATACATTGATATATCACATGGCTAATTTATTAGCAGGACATAAACACTGTCTGATTGGATCATCAGCCTCATCCATCTCAGTGTGTGTGTGCATGCTGCACTGGGATGCACCTGATGCATGTTGATGACGGTGGCGGCAATGGCTGTGGTTCACAGTTTGATTAGGTTTCCGTTGTTTAAACAAACATATCAACCATGATGTATAAGTATTTATTTCTAACTGACGACTTTACCCACTGTCTATTCAAAGCATGATGAATGGAGTGTTTGAAGGTTGCTGAGTGGATCTGACACAGGGTTAGTATGGAGGTTTGGGGGATGTAAGGGAGGCGTGTTTGGTGTCGATAGGGGGAGATAACTTTGTGATTCATGGTGGTCTGGTTGTTCCAATGTAGTGTTAAAATCAGGCTTCAAAACAATATGGAAGGACATAAAGGATCTCTTTGTTCAATCATTGTAGCATCAAGTGTTGAGAGAATGTTATCACTCCCAATTACGTGAACACTGTGTGTGATGGTAATGATAATCTAGTATCTCGTATACTCTATCCTCATCAACAAACATGGACTCACAGAGACGGAATTGTCCCAGAGGTACAGAATTAAGGTAATAAATGCCTTAATTCATATAAACTTGTATGAAGGAAGCAATGAGGAAAGATTATCTCCCCTGAATGAGAGTATCACTCCATGCCTGCTATGTCTGCTTCAAACTGGTGCTCACAGTGTCCCATATATTATACACCTTGGCTCAAAACATTTTTTGGTGGTTTGCATATCTACCTAACCCACCCACCTACCTACCTAAATACATACAGTACATACCTACCTACCTAGAGTACTTTAGTACCTACCCACCCACCCACCTAACCTACCTACCGACCTACCTACCTAAATACATACCTACATACCTACCTAGAGTACTTTAGTACCTACCCACCCACCTATCCTACCTACCCACCCACCTACCTACCTAAATACATACCTACATACCTACCTAGAGTACTTTAGTTCCTACCCACCCACCTATCCCACCTACCTACCCACACATGCATGCACGTCTTCATTGTGTATTGTACATAGATATTCCGTTCGTAATCCTGCACCTTTAATGCCAACAACAGTTTCTTTAATAAAAAACATGATTACAATTATGAATGTTTTTCCCCTTAGGACATTCAAAGGTTAGAGAATGGTCAGTAATCTAACTGTGGCCAATCAGAGGACAGTTATCCTCCTTGTTTGATGTGCTGGTGTGTTGTGGTTGAGATCAAGGAGACAAATGGTGCCAATTATTCTGAATTTGTTCAGTAAAAGGCAGTTCTGAGAGCTATTTACATAAGATAAAAAGCAAGAAGGAATGCCACAATGTCATTGGAAGTGTTTGATGTTGACTCGACTGATAACTTGTATTCCCACACATTGTTGAAGTGAATCCACAGAGAGGAAAGCTGCAGTGAATGATTGGACAGAATTCTAGGAAGTATAGACACTCCTGTAGCAGTAGACACGTAGACAGAGGCAGCTGACACACATGTTAGGAAACAAAGTTTGGCCAATACACACACCAGAACCAACATAAGCATACTTTTTTAATTTAGAGATTCACACGTATTTTGACTACTGTTAGCGTGATGACGACGTAAGAATCTACATTGAAACATCACTTAATGCAATAAACCAGAAGCAGTCATTCATAAAGCTGTATGTTTCATGTCTGACTCACCAACTTCTAGAATGCCGATCAAACAATTATCAACAAAATTGTATTTATAAACTGATTTTTTTAATATTATACATGTTTTCAATAGCAGCTTGCTCTATCTGTCTTTTTGCATTTTTTTGTAATATCAGCCTTATTTTTTTTAATTCTTAGGCAGTGGTAGAATATACTAGGGTCAATTCTGTTGAGTGACAAATATCTAAATGTAATCTTGAGTTGACTGCTATTACAATTACATCAATATACAATAAATGACCTTCCCATGTCAAGATATAAAAAGAAAGTCCAGGTTTGTTGGTACTTGAAAAGAAAAAGACATTTATATATATTTTTCTGTTCTTTAAAAAGTTGTCTAAATGTATTGCCATGTGTTTGGTGTTTGAAAGTCTTCTTGCAAGCATGGTAGTTGTATGTATAAAAACAATAGTGTTGCACATGCTTGCATAACAGCCTTGTAAACAGAAAGATTTATGAATGTAACAGATTTTGCCTAAAAAATAAAGTCGGTTAGATTCCTAAGGAAATATATATGTAATCCAAGTAGTGTTATGTAACAACCCGTATTGCTTTTCCGTATGTCTGAGGTCTGACTTAACCATTCATAGCTTCGCTTCAGGGTTCTCACAGCACAGTACGCATGGAGAGCATGTGGTGGGCATGTCACAATGTATTCAAGGCATGACTTGAGGGAAATGTCTCAGAACAGAGATCAGACCACAGGGAAATAGGGAATGTGAATTTCTCGTAAATCGTTTAGTTTTTGTGTGTAAAATCTACTTTTTTTATCATAGTATTTGATACATGATTGCAACATTGATTTTCCTGTCCCACATGGGTACCATGTGCGAAGCCCATTTCTGGTGATATTGCTGGAATATTGCTAAAAGCGGCATAAAACCATACTCACTCACTCACTCTGTAAATGTTACAGTTTTGTTAAAGATGTTTTGTTCGAAGTATGCCAGCATAATTCTGTTGATTATTGTTAATAGGTGTATTTTACTGTACTTATGCTACAACTAGTTCCTGAAATTGTAGACTGGCATAGTTAAAAGTAAAATTTGTTTGCAAAATTTGAGACCAAATAATTTGTTTGCTTTTAATATAAGTTTAATTAGTTAGTATTCAAGAGTATCTGTATCATATCTGTGAACCTGACATGCTATAGAGATAGACTGCAACAATTTATACAAATAATTAAGATGATATTTTCTCTACCTATGACAAATTTGTATCATGAAGTGACTGATATCAGACTCAATTACAAGTGAATGAGAAGGATTTGGGTTGGTTTTACCACTGACTGACTGACTGAGTTTGGTTTACGCCACTTTTAGCAATATTTCAGCAATATCACGGCGGGGGACACCAGAAATGGGCTTCACTCATTGTACCCATGTGGGGATTCGAACCCGGGTCTTCGCGTGACGAGCCAACGCTTTAACCACTAGACTACCCCACCGCCCCGGTTTTACCACTATTCCAACAATATCAGTTATGGCACTGACAATCAATACTGGCTTTACACATTGTACTGATATGGCGGGACGAGTGATTGCTTTACACTGCATTTAAAGAATACAAGGTATTAATCTTGAGACCTCAGTGTAACAGGGTGTGGAGTCCTAAAACACATGACATCATTAACTTATCACCCTGCCGATGCGGATAACATCTTTGGTCATATGGACAAGGCGTCAAGCTACAGAACCTTCACTGTGAATCCCATCATGGATACATGACTTTTTTAAGGATAGTAACTTTTTTTATTCTTTATCATGATTCATAGCTTATTCTTCATCTTCAGTGTTTTACCAGTATCCTTGTTCAGGGTTGACTGTCTCACAGTCCCTGCATTGCATTATGTTCCCTTCTGCACAGCTCTTTCTACAATGCCAAAGCCCTGAATGAAAGAAGTAAAAGGAATGATTTGTTTCTATCAAAATGATACATGTTCAGAGACTGAGCGTTAGTCTAGGTTAATGCCATACAACTTTACGGGCATTACATGCTATGGCAAAACCTGGATCAAATGATGACCAGTGTTATTACAGCTCATTAACAGATGTGCAGATACATGTTTCACACACCTCTTGATGCCTTCAACAGAAATGTATTTTTGGAGCATCATGATGGGAAATGGACACATTCTTGAAACATCAAGAGAGAAGGAGAAAGGAATGAATGCTTGGATTCACCTTGTTTGGAAAATTGATCAGAGCAGTTGAATTCTAACACAAACCCAGCCATACAAAATTTGTCTTCTTGACTGACAAAAACAACAGTCTGCCATCACCTTTTTCACATTTTATTTACATTTTTTTTGTTCGGAAGATGCTGTATTCTTGTAGACATCATCATCTTTTTGTGCAGTAACCATTTCACCCTGAAAGATTCTTTGTGCTCTGGCATTTATACAAGGATCTTATTGCCATTTATCTGTGGAGGAACTCTTCAGGGTTAGCAATCTTGGTTTTGACATTTGGCAGGAATAGAAAGTAGAACTATGTTTCTCTTTGTGGTTACTTTGTGTATATCATGACAGAAGTGTGATATGTCCCCGGGGGCTATATCCTATATCTCCCGTGTCACTGTGGTGAGAGAGAGAGGCGGCTGTTAAGTACAGAACGAGCTTGATGAGGATCTAACAGCACCGCCTGGTATCAGACTGACACAGCTTGAAGCAAACAATGCCATGATATAACTGGAATATTGATGGCGAGAACAGAAGGTCTCATACAATAAGAAGGGTATCAATGCTGGAGAACTTGACAGGTTTTTATCGTTGCCTACTGCCATGGCTGACATTTGTATTGTGGCCAGAGTATTGTCTTGTTATTCAATTAGTCAGCCATAAATTTAGTATAAATTGTAAAAGGTTGTGCTGCATTGTAAAAAATTAGTTTTTGTATTTATTTTTTTAGTGAAATTAACCTCATATCCTGACAAACATTGGCATATTGACCCAGAAAACCTAAGGCAATAAACAAATTTTGGAATATAATTACAGTATTGTTTCCATATACGGTAGAAATAAAGTTTATGAAACAATCTGTAAAGGACCCTTTGAATTGCCTAATGTCTTTCCTTATTGCATTTAAAAAAATATCAATTTGTTGTATACATAAGTCCCACAGAACTAAATGCTCTTATATGTTCCAAAGTATAAACCAGGCCTTTTCAGGGGCTTCATTTTATACATTTTTTTGTACATGGATTTTTTTGAAACACACAAGGAGTGTAAACAGACAACCAGAGAGACTAAAATAAGAGTATTTAGTTATAATACGGTAAGGGCTGATGGGTTAGCCTAGTGGTTAAAGCGTTTGCTTGTCACCGCAAAGACCTGTGTTCAATTCCCCACAAGGGTACAATCTGTGAAGCCCATTTCTGTTGTCCCTACCATGATATGGATGGAATATTGCTAGAAGTGGCATAAAACCATAGTCACTCACTCATTACAACACAGTACAACATGGACTTCAGAACAAGTTCCACCTCTGATGTGAATGTATACAACATGGTAGTCACAAAGACAGATAACTTATATTGAAGACTAAAATCTGAAATGTGTAAAAGTAAAAATAGCATGATTGAAACCTAGATAAGGGTTTAGAACAACCCACATGTTAATAAAAAACAATACTTTTTGGTTTTTAGACTATTCTTGACAAGGTAGGAATGTACAGGAATAGTACAACACTTCCTTGGTCACTGACTTTATAGACGGTTTTGTGAAAGGCTCTGCAGATGCATTTTATATTTATTACAGTTTTAAGGTTACAAGTGGAATCATCCTTAGTTTTTCATTTCCTCCTTCAAATTCTCATCACCAGGTAAAAGTGCATGTTTTGACGTCATTAACCTAGTCTTGAAGCATCCTGATGAGCACAACAGAATAATATTGGTTTCTCATCTTTTGGTGTGTTTCTGTCATAAAGATGTTTAAAGTGTTTAAATGGTTATTAGTTAATGTGTTTACTGACTAGATGGAATTTACATGCACTTGCTGCAGTATTTTGTCTAGACCATGTCCGGGGTTAATGAAGCAGAGGAAAGCACCTGCCGAGAACCCTGCAGAATTCAGTAATTACATAAACCAAATAGTCTGTTTGACAAAACTCACCAAACCATGGGTACTGATATCTACAATTCCATGAGTGGACTTGTATCATTTATGAAGGGCTGGGATTGTCAGGTATCATAGCGCTCAGCTGTCAGATTCAATTTGACACTGAACCCAAGAATTGGTCTTCAGCAGCCCATGCTTGTCGTAAGAGATGAATAACGGGATCAGTAATAGGTGACTAGCGGGATCGGTAAGAAGTGACTAACGGGATCGGTAAGAGGTGACTAGCGGGATCGGTAAGCGGTGAGTAGCGGGATCGGTAAGAGGTGACTAGCGGGATCGGTAAGAGGTGACTAGCGGGATCTAGCAGGATCGGTAAGAGGTGACTAGCGGGATCTAGCGGGATCGGTAAAAGGTGACTAACGGGATCGGTAAAAGGTGACTAACGGGATCGGTAAGAGGTGACTAGCGGAATCGGTAAGAGGTGACTAAGGGGATCGGTAAGAGGTGACTAACCGGATCGGGTGGTCAGGCCTGCTGACTTAGTTAATTCATTCATATTATCATATCCCAGTTTTTTAGATTGATACTCATAATTCAATCACTGTATTGTCTGATCCAGATTGCTGACATGTTGCTGGAAAAAGCTGAGTGCATAAAATCAAACAAAACAAACACAAAACCTGAAGCTTCTAATTGTTCATATCAGCCTGTGCATCACGATCACTACAGGAAATCAACATTTGTTCAAATATGTGAGGTACTCTCACTCATCATTCAGAAGACCCAATGGATGAAGCCCATTTCTGGTGTCCCCATATTGCTGGAATATTGAAAGTGTTGTAAAACCATACTCTCTCTGTTAAGACAGATAGGTGATAAACATACTGTGTTTTCAATGTAAACCCAGGTCATATGTTGTTTTAAAGGTCACATGCAACGTAAAACACAACTTTGCAGATTCTGATACCTTTCGGTATGGACTTACCGAAACAAATCAACAAAAATGCAAATTCAACTTATTAGTTGAAAAATAACGCGATGAAAAAAACCGAGCGAAATCGGAGTTCAAACGATTCACTAATAAACCCCATTTCACCTCACCTCAGTTATTATCCTCTGTTACCTTCGACTGACCAGTCAGAATGGAATAATTTCCAATTCATGGTCGAATGTATCATCAATGTTCAATTAATGATCCAAATGGTTCACATAATTTTCTACAGAGAGCTTTTGCCACCATACAACATCCATGCAGCAAGCTGCATGTGTAAACCCCTGTGTACTTACAGATTCAATCTGATAAAAACCAAAGCTCTGGAATGGTACACCATGTTATGTCAGTAAAGCCCATTATTTTGCAATAATTCTCTTTTAATTTGAATGAAGTACATGCTGTGTAAACTGACAGTGAACATTTTGGTTTACTGATTTGTTTGCAGACTGAAAGCTGTTAGGTTTGTCAGGGAGATGTTGATACCATGATGCAGATCATGTAGAGGTTTGTCAGGGAGATGTTGATACCATGATGCAGATCATGTAGAGGTTTGTCAGGGAGATGTTGATACCATGATGCAGATCATGTAGAGGTTTGTCAGGGAGATGTTGATACCATGATGCAGATCATGTAGAGGTTTGTCAGGGAGATGTTGATACCATGATGCAGATCATGTAGAGGCATTGGCAAAAAGTCTGCATCTAACAAGGTGGAATTAATGTATTTGTAGTCTTGATGGCGGTATGTATGTTTGTACCTGGGACGTGAGATAATCAGACAAACAGCAAACATGGCGTCCTAAATCTGTGCACTATGCATATCAACATGTGCACTATGCATGTTGATATGCAGTGCCACTAAGGTCATGTTCATATCAGGAGTCTCTGTGCCGGAACATAAACCGGATGCCGTAAAAAGTAATTCATTTATCTCTTAAATCACCCAAAATTATGAGGTAAAGTTCAGGGTAAAACTTATCGGAGGCCTTCACTGTAAACAGGCTCTGTTTGTCTTGTGCTGACTACCAACAAAAACTGAGGGAACTGATGAAATGATTGTGAAGGTGTAATGACGATAAATGTCTCTAAAATTAAAGTCAGGCATGTAGATCCTTATCCTGTGTTTCCACCATTTTGGGTGTCACATGACACCTTGATGGCATACTGTTTATTAACTTTGTGTGTGGCTACCCTAGGTGAAATTGGGTTTAACGGCGTGCTTGAGAATATTTCGCTCATATGACGACATGCATGCGTGTGTATGTGCGGCTGTTTGTACTAGCCCAGACTTAAGCTGGTTTTATAGTGCTAGCCCACTGAGATAACATGCCGCAGTGAAGCATGAATACCCCACTCAGACACATTATACTGACTCCGAGCCGACCAGTCGTTGTTGTACCCATTAATGCCGAGTGCCAGGCAGGGACCAACAAGTACCATATTTTAACGTCTATTGGTATGATGCGGTCGGGGATCGAACCCGCAACCTTCCGCTCTCCGGGCAGATGCTCTAACCATTACAACACGGATGCGGTCCCTATCTAAAGAGCCACCACTTATACAAGTGCACCACATTGTGGAGTGCTAGGATCTCTGTCATTCATTGCCCACCAAGTAAATCCCACAGATGCTCTGTCAGGGACATGTCTTCTCATCGGGATATAGTCAGTGACAACCTGAGCATCATGTCTGGCATTGGGGCAGGTCAAATGTCCTGCTGATAAATCTAGTGAATCAATGAGATATGATACCAAAATTTGGTCAACAGTTCATTAGCCAGTTGACAGGTGATTCACAAACAAACAAATCGGTCACCAGTCTTCTTTGAAACCAAAGAGTTGTTGCCCTGGCACAATGCTTGACACTATGTTGTGAATGTTTTCCGTTGTCCGTGAATAGCCGTCAAAACTTGATTTGTCTCTAAACATGGTAATGTCAATTTACAGAGCCCTTCATGATGTTGCCTCACCCACCAAAATCTTTTCATTCTATGGTAGGCACAGAGGGTTGTACCCTCCACATGAAGCCTCACTTTCAGTTTTTTACAGATTCACCTCCCAGTTATTAACAGAATTGTCTGTTTATGAATTTATCTGTGTAATATTGCATTGGGTAATCAATTACCTGGTTATGATTAAAGTGGGTAGTTTTGATCAGTTTACCTGGGTAGGATGGCACTAGGTACATCTGGACTGACTTTCCTCTAGTTCAGCTTTCATCAGTGATCTAAGGCACTGAGAGAGTCACAAGAGATATCCTAATGGAGTCCCATTGATGCCTTATCTCTCTATTTACATGATATAATGTCAGACAAGATAGTGTTCATAACTTCTCACTGTTGGAGAGAAGATAATAAAAATAGGATGTGGATCATTTGCGTCATTAAATAGATGTTGTGAGGTGAGATGGGGTATAATGAGTTCAACATAACGTTCAAGAGTTTACACTGAGATTGTGATATGCATGAACATTGTGTGAGTGTATGGCTGCTTTGTACTTGTCCAGACTCAAGCTTCAGTTGAATATTGATCCCCAGTGAGACTCAGTATACTCTGAGCTGAATACTCCTTGACTGACACCAAGTACCATCTTTTAATGTCTTTGGGTGTGACAAGGTTGGCGATCAAACCCCTGACCTTCTCCTATCCAGTCAGACACTCTATCCAGTACACCATGGGGTAGTGTCCAATATGTATTGACTAAACATTGCGACAATTTACACAATAAAGTCTTAAAATTGACAAATTGTCACTTCAGTACACTGTATATGAAGTATACATTTTGGGGAAATGTAACAATTTAAGATTTAAAGTTAATTAGATGACTTGATTCTCATTCAGGAAAATTAAGTGAAAACTGCAATAATTCACAACTACTGAGTTAAAGGGTCTAGACAAAACTGGGCTTTATCACATCTTATTTATACTTGTCCCTTGCTTTCTTGATATTGACAAGTAAACTTTAAGGTTCCTGCAAACACGTATTTCATTGACAGAGTCCTGCTGCCTCCTATCAGAACTAATTGATGTAATGTAAATGATTCTGGTAAATCCTGCAGTTTTCGTATGTTTGTAGTGAGTTTCTTGAACTCTCCTATCATGTCATCAGCAGTGAGAGATGTTTATATCAGTGTTGAAACCACCTCTTCACAACTTAATCAACATGGCCACCAGGTATCAAGATGGCCGTCTGCTTCCCACAGCTCTCAGCCAATCAGCTGCACTCATCTTCCATCCCATAACTCATCCAGCTGATAGAGAGAGGAGAAACAGAATCACACTCATACTTCATAATGTTTAGTTCCAAGAAAGAAATAAGTTGTCATAGATGAATACATAGTGTTTGAGCTGAGAAGCTTAGTTGCTTGGCAGGCCAGTGAAACATCCCAATATTTATCTTCAGACATTTCTTGAAGAGATGTTTCTCAGAATGTTATTATTTAATACATTGATATTGCCGTTTCAGATTTCAGATTTAGGAGAATGGATTAGTTAACATGAGTGACTGGTAGTTAATTTGCATAACAAGTATATCTTATATCTTTTGGTTTAGCTGCCAATACATTGAAACCACAATAAGCCAAACAATAGAGATTCCACCAGACGAAGGGGCAAGGAAAAGCCCAGAAACATGGTGTATACAATAAAGAAGAAGTTGACATCCATAATATTTTGTCTTATGGTAGAGATTCCAGTTAATTCATCAAGATAACAGTGGAAGGTATGGGTCTGTCAGTTGTGGCCCAGTCTTCTATGGTGCTGCTATTCACTTTGCAGAATTTCATCCTTTGGATAACTTAAAAACCATCTTGAGTCCAAATCCCAGTTTAGCTTGATTATGTGTCTAGGTTTGTCAGCTCCATACCTGGGCGTGAGTTTCACCAAAGTGGTAATTTCTGTGACCTGCTTCTTGTAGGGCTTTTCTATTACACAAAGCTGCATGCCTTGACATAGTCTGTCTCACAGCCCCCGAACCACATTATTTCCCTACTGCTTAACCCTCCCTGCAGTGCTAAGCCCTAAATGAAGCAAGTTTAGATTCCCTCAAGTTCTGAATCTCCCATGTCACTGGGTATCCTGTTCAATTTAAATGGGTTTATTTGTTGTTACTATCAAACTTATATATATTCAGAGACTAACTCGAATACTGCTCATTGTGACATTAAACCCAAGTCCCTCATTCAGACAGCTTAGTTTTCAGTGAAGTCCTGCCGACTGAACATACACCCAGTACAAGTACATGTAGGATACATGAAGGATAGTCTCCAAAATTATTTTCAATAATTTTCAAGATGCAAGATTTTCCTTGAAGCAATGTAGAATAAACCCTGTGAAAATCTGGGTTAGGATTGGTTTTATGCTTGTCCTAAGAGATCGAAACAGAATCATTTGATCAGACTTGCTAACATGATTGATGCATGTCATCATATCCCAGTAGATCGGTGATCATTGTGTTGAGCATGGGATCATGTCCCAGTAGATCGGTGATCATTGTGTTGAGCATGGGATCATGTCCCAGTAGATCGATGATCATGGTGTTGAGCATGGGATCATGTCCCAGTAGATCGTTGATCATGGTGTTGAGCATGGGATCATGTCCCAGTAGATCGGTGATCATGGTGTTGAGCATGGGATCTTGACCCAGTAGATCGGTGATCGTGGTGTTGAGCATGGGATCATGTCCCAGTAGATCGGTGATCGTGGTGTTGAGCATGGGATCATGTCCCAGTAGATCGATGATCGTGGTGTTGAGCATGGGATCATGTCCCAGTAGATCGGTGATCATGGTGTTGAGCATGGGATCATGTCCCAGTAGATCGATGATCATGGTGTTGAGCATGGGATCATGTCCCAGTAGATCGGTGATCATGGTGTTGAGCATGGGATCATGTCCCAGTAGATCGGTGATCACGGTGTTGAGCATGGGATCACTGACTGACTGACTGAGTTTAGTTTTACGCCGCTTTTAGCAATATTCCAGCAATATCACGGCGGGGGACACCAGAAATGGGCTTAACACATTGTGTGGGGAATCGAACCCGGATCGGTGTTGAGCAACGCTTTTAACCACTAGGCTACCATAATGTTGAGCATGGGATCATGTCCCAGTAGATCGGGTGATCGCGGTGTTGAGCATGGGATCATGTCACAGTAGATCGGTGATCATGGTGTTGAGCATGGGATCATGTCCCAGTAGATCGATGATCATGGTGTTGAGCATGGGATCATGTCCCAGTAGATCGGTGATCAAGGTGTTGAGCATGGGATCATGTCCCAGTAGATCGGTGATCATGGTGTTGAGCATGGGATCATGTCCCAGTAGATCGATGATCATGGTGTTGAGCATGGGATCATGTCCCAGTAGATCGGTGATCAAGGTGTTCAGCATGGGATCATGTCCCAGTAGATCGGTGATCATGGTGTTCAGCATGGGATCATGTCCCAGTAGATCGATGATCATGGTGTTGAGCATGGGATCATGTCCCAGTAGATCGATGATCATGGTGTTGAGCATGGGATCATGTCCCAGTAGATCGATGATCATGGTGTTCAGCATGGGATCATGTCCAGACTTGATTATTTATAGACCGTCATCATGCAGCTGCAATAACGCTAGATGCAGTGTTAAACAACAAACAAATAAATAAACAACACAGAGGTCCAACATCTTTTATAGAAATGTTCCAAACTGGAGATATTCAAGCTGGCTGTCAAGACGTACACATCTATCGGGTCGCAGCACGGAAGTGTTGCCCTGCACAGAACTACTTATACAGATGTACTGTGATATTTACTTTTCCATGTTAAATGGAAGTGCTGTGTTTGTCTGTATGAGGCTGATCACAGAGCCTGCCATTTCACATATTGTCTTACCTCTTGTGACATTTTGGAAACATTTAGTAAAATCATTGTGAAATAGATTATCCAGTGAAACTGCGTCTTAGAAGGAAACAAGGGTGTTCTAAGTCATGTAGCCCAGTCTGAACAAAGCTGCATTGGACAGCTGCAACAAAGAGCATACTTACTGGCTCTCTCACTAGATTTGGGGATCTAAAGGTTTTTCCCTGCCATTTCCTCCTTGCTAAAGGCTAGATATATGTTGTTTGAAGGAAGGGAGGCACATGTTCATGGCTTATAAATTGATAGATGGGGCCTACGAGCCACATCAAACAATATTTGGAACAAGGAGACTTTGGTTTAGTTGTCCTGCTCTTGAATAATAAGAACAAAATCTATCAGCTACAAGACAGCTTAAATTAAGACATTAGTTGATTAATAAGTGTTAGCTTCAGACACACACCAAGTAAAAATGAAATGCAGCATTCACATGTTGCATGGAATTGCACCAAGAATTTTGTATGTGAGGCAATCACTTAGACACATAGGCTACCTGGTATTCAGATGTTGAAATATGTCTATAAAGAAATTTGTTTTAACTTTGTACTTAAAATCACTGTATAACTGTATTAACTCACTCACTGGTATGCTGATTGACTCATTTATGGTCATTGTATTTCACAATACTTTCCGTTAATTTGTTCGTAACGTGTCCATTAACCTTACTTGTAAAATGCTACACCAACCTTCCTGTCATTTTTAATATCAATGCCAACTGTCCTGGTGACCAATGAACATACTGTCGACAGTTTAGATGGGTTCTGCAGAGTACAGGGTACAATATATTTCTATGAATATATAATTATTTAGAAAAACAGGCAATGATAAGGTTGGTTGGTTGGTTGTTTAACTCTGCACTCAGCAATATTCCAGCTATATGGCAGTGGTATGTAAACAATCGAAGTCTGGACCAGACAATCCAGTGGTCAACAGCATGCATATCAACTACAACGCAATTGGGATACGATGACATGTGTCAATCAGGTCAGCAAGCCAGACCACCCCATCCGGTTAGTTGCCTTTTATGACAAACATGGCTTTCTGAAGACCAATTCTAATCCCAGATTTTCACTGTGCAAGGATTATATGTACATGATATTGACATGAGTGTTGCCATAGAGTCAGATGGTGTTGGTTAAAGGGGTAGGGAATGTGATGCGTTGACAGGAGGCCTTTAAGCTATATCAACAGGTAGGGTCATGACTTTGAAACATTCGTGTCACTTGTATTTCCTTGAACACTGACACCGATTTATTCCAGATTTCAGGTTACTGGATACATGGCACAGCTTTTTCACATTTATTTACATTTTCCATTTTGTCGTATGTTAACCCAGCTAGTATACCTCAGTCATGTGGGTTTGTTTTGTGTGCTGGGTAATACCAAAATAATTGCATTTACGCAAACAGTAGTTGATAATCTGGATCCATTTCACAAAGCTATCATAGCGTTACGACTGTCGTAAATCTATGTTACAGTAAGGGAGGTACGATAGTCGTAGCGCTACGATAGGTTTGTGGAACGGGCCCTGGTTGGTGAATGATAGTGGGAATATTTCCTTTCAGTGTCAATATAGTGCTAGACTAACGCTTAGTCTCTGAATATATATAATTTTGATAGTAACAAACAAGCCCATTTAAATTGAAAAGGAGCCCCGAGGAGACCAGAGACCTGAACCTGAGGAAATCTAGACTTGCTTCGTTTAGGGCTTGGCAGTAGGGAAAATAATGTGGTTCAGGGACTGTGAGACAGACTAATATAGTGCCTGCATCGATTCATCAAGAATATTGGTCATTAACATATATCTAAGATAACACCCGTATTGTGTTGGAGACTCTTGATTCCAGTGTTAATCACTTCAGGACAGCATTTGTTTGTATTATGTTTTGGAGGGTGTGGGTTAGTCCTCCCTTTATAAGTTGATTTAAGGTGACTATTCTTCTTTCATCATAACCTTCCCCAAGTGGGTTATCTGATGAAGAAGAAGCACCATCTTTAATCTTTTTAGTAGAATGAGGATCAACCCTCAGAT
This sequence comes from Haliotis rubra, assembly GCF_003918875.1. Taxonomy (NCBI): domain Eukaryota; kingdom Metazoa; phylum Mollusca; class Gastropoda; order Lepetellida; family Haliotidae; genus Haliotis; species Haliotis rubra. The sequence continues at coordinate 2,885,304 of NW_025767057.1, forward strand.
ATTCTGCTAACTGGGCAGTTGCTCTATCAACAAGCGGAGATGGTCATTCACTGTATTGTATCATGATAACCAGTTGCAGGTTTGTTATAACAGTAAAATCTGAACGCAGTGCCAGGTGCCATTGTTCTAGTTCTACCGTATTCAATGTATTAAGCACCCCCTCTGTAATAAGCACCTCCTCCATTAGAAATACATAGCATGCAGAAAATACACCAACCACACACACCACACACCACACACACACCACACCACACCACACCACACACCCACACACCACACCACACCACACCACACCACACACCACACACCACACCCATGGGGTATCCTAATAAGTGCTCCTTTTGGACTTTTATTAGCTAAGCACCATGGGCGCTAACTACTTTCAATACAGTATATGGCTGGAAGGTGCACTTGTGGAGGAGGTTATACCATAACTGTGTGTTATAATCCAGTTTTTGTTATCCTGTTTTCAATATATTACCTCACCACATGTGTGTAATGAGAAGATGGCATTTGTATTGCTTCTTAAGGAAGAGGTGTGAATGCCCTTTCTGCATAGTTTTTACTGTATTTCTTCAGCCATGAAAATATCAGCATCTGTGGAAAAGAATGACAAAAACTTCCTGGGGATAATTGTGTAATGATTCTGTGTGTCAAATCACAGACAGTGGCAATAACTTATACCTGTTGTATAAGCAATCAGTCCGAAAAAATGTGCTAATGTGGAAGTCTTTACCAAACTTAGAAGCCTATTTAGAATTCTGAAAATCTCAAGATCTTTGGTAAAAAATATCTTGGCACAGTGTGAAGTGTTTGTGTACACTGTGAGACCTTCACCAGGTATTTGATAGGAGCAGGCAGACAGGAAGACAGTGGTGTTGGTGATCTACTGTTACAGTTGTTACCAGGCTAGAGTTTCTGTCTGGAATGGGATACTCCAGTGAAAAAGTAGGAACAGGAAGGATATTTTACAACACTTCAAATAGTGCTGTGGGTTGAATGGTATAGCTGTATGAGTTGCCTCCCTTGATGAGCTTGTCTCCAGCATCAATGTGGCTCATAGCATGTACGAGAATAGGTTTACTTTTCAATCAAAATATGAGTTTGTTGATATATCATTGTGTTATAAACAAATATGTGGATACGCAGAGTGAGTGAGTGAGTGAGTTGGGTTAAATATCAGTTTTAGCAATATTGCAGTAATGTCATGATACTAGTTTTATGTTGGAAGTCACTCAAGTCAGTGAGGCTTATCTGTTTAATGAAACCCATTTTGATGAGAATTATGTGAATTATACAAACTAAATCAGGATGAATTTGGTATTCAAACCCACAGTCTGTGAAACTTGACATGTTGACATTGCATCAAATGATGGACCTTAGTCCTCTGGGCAAACACAACACTCCATGATGTATTTAACACATCATTCTGTCCCAACCTTGCAGGCAGGTTAACACAACCTTCTGACTTTCCTGCAGCATTTTGACAATGTCACCTGTTAGCAGGGAATATACATAACAGAGGGCTGAGATGTATAAGATATTGCAGTGAACTCTGCATATATTGCTACAAAATAAATGTTTGAATATTACTTCCTAGACAAATGCTTAGTTTCTGAATATATATAATTTTGACAGAAACAATTAAATCCTTTTTAAATTGAAAGGAGACCCTGAACCTGACAGAATCTATATTTGCTACATTTAGGACTTTAACATCTCCAGAAAGGGATGGGCAAGAAGATATAGTTTGTCTTGTCCATCAGTTTGTTATAACCATAGTTTATCATCAGTGAGTGAGTGAGTGCGTTTAGCTTTATGCCACACTCAGCAATATTCCAGCTATATGGCAGCAGTCTGTAAATAATCGACCAGACAATCCTGTGATCAACAGCTTGAGCATTGATCTACACAAATGGGATACAATGACGTGTGTCAATCAAGTCAGTGAGTCTGACCACCCGATCCCGATAGTTGCCTCTTACAACAAGTATGGGTGACTGAAGATCAATTCTAACTCTGATCTTCACAGGTCTTATCATCAGTGAAATATTGACAGTGTTACAACGAGTTTCACCTCACCTGAACGTTGTTTCAGTCACAGGTTTGTCTGATCCAGAGTTGACAAGTTTAGCCAGGCTGTGAAGTAGCTGGATCACAATACCAGTCAACTGTACTGTTATGTACATTGTATAGATGTATTTTGTGATGTGTAATAACGTGATGTATTGCTTGTTGCAGGGTATGGTGGTCAATGGGTTCGTCAATGTGGTGATATCTAATATCGAGAGACGCTTTGAGATCAGCAGTACCCAATCAGGCACGATAGCCAGCTGCTATGACATTGCTTCAGTTCTCTGTCTTATACCGGTCAGCTACTTCGGAGGTCTCGGGATCAAGCCCAGATATCTTGGCGTTGGAATATTTATTCTTGGAGTTGGTTCCTTTGTGTTCGCATTGCCCCATTTCACAACACCCCTGTACACTGTTCAGAGGACTCAAGAGAACATTTGTCGGATCGGTGGCAACACTACTGGGACATGTGACACAGGTTTAACAGAGTCTTTGTCGGATTACAAGTATGTGTTCTTCCTGGGCCAGCTGCTACACGGGGCAGGGGCGTCACCTCTCTACACCTCTCTACTTGCCTCTAAGGCCGAGTGGTGAGTGGATATATGAATCTGGATAATACCAAAACCAAACAATTGCCTCTAAGGTAGAAACCAGGGCCCTCGTCAGTTTCTATGTTGGTGAGTGGATGTATGAAGTGTTCGGATAATACCACAGTACCAAACAATTAGACCACAGTCAAACGTTCATTGAATAATCCAATCTGGACCAGGCAATCATGTGAATGATATCATCATCTACATGATTGGGATACGATGACATACATCAACCACGTCAGTGGGCCTGATTGCCGATCCTTGAACCCATGAGACACCTATTACGACATGCTTGGGTTGCTGTCAAATAGTTTGCTAGAAATGACTTCACGTAATCTAAGCCCAATACATGTCCTGTAGGTTGATGATTTTAAATCTTTATCTTATATAGGAGACAAATAAAATGTTTTCATCAATTATAGCTACCAATTCACGTCTTGGCCTGTCTTAATTCTGTGTATATCTTTGACTTTCAGGAATCTTCTACTCCTTTGCTATCATTGGTCCAGCAATTGGCTATATGGCAGGTGGCGAGTTCCTTAAGATTTTCACAGACACTGGTGCCATCGATACATCCAGGTAAATCGGTGTTCATGAACATGGGTGTTATTGATACATCAGGTAAACAGGCGTTTATGAACATTGTGCTATTGATACATCCAGGTTACACAGGTGTTCACAGACATTCGTGCTATTGATAGATGAAGCTTACACAGGTGAGGTGTTGACAGACATTAATGCTATTGATTTATCCAGGTAACACAGGTGTTCACAGATATAAGTGCTGTTGATAGATCCAGGTAACATGTGTTCACAGACATCAGTGCTGTTGATAGATGAAGTTGACACAGGTGTTGATAGACATTAATGCTATTGATTTATCCAGGTAACACAGGTGTTCACAGATATTAGTGCTGTTGATAGATCCAGGTAACATGTGTTCACAGACATCAGTGCTGTTGATAGATGAAGTTGACACAGGTGTTGATAGACATTAATGCTGTTGATTTATCCAGGTATATCTGTTCACAGATATTAGTGTTGTTGATAGATCTAGGTAACATATGTTGACAGTGCTGTTGATAGATCCAGTTGAGCGACATGGTGGCTAGTGGAAGTGTGTATAGTCACGCTGTGTGTTTCAGTCTCTCCATTACGACTGACAACCCCCGCTGGGTTGGGGCATGGTGGATTGGCTTCCTGTTTAGCGGCGCCCTTGCTTTCTTTGTTGCCGTCCCTCTCTCTGGATTCCCGCGAGCTCTGCCAGGTAATTACAGACTGCATTCTTGACACCCTTGTCTTAGACATACATGCTAGGATAGATGTCCTTATGGATCAGTCATTGTTAAAGGCAGGTTTTTTTCACCTGTGATATGATTCACGTTTTGTAAGATTATATCAAAAGATATCTGATCGATATTTTGTTTTGTGTTACACCAAGGACCATAATGAAAACTGCCCCAAGAAACAGTACACCCAAACCAGAATAACATCGTCTCCCAGAGCTTGTAACTGGTGTGCTCAGTGAACCAAACCAAGAATGTCCTGGCAATTATACATCATCCAGGGCACCCTTTTAAGATCATCCATGGATGCCATCCAGAATTATTCACCAGTAGTCTTCTGCATTTCATGGTCTGATTGTGAAAGTTTAGATTGTAAAGCCCCAGCATATGGTGAAAGTTCAGATTGTAAAGCCCCAGATTAAGGTGAAAGTTCAGATTTATAGACTCCACTGGAACACATACCTGTATGTATAATCCACTTCTGTGGACATGACATCAATGTGTATTGCTGTGTGCAGGCTCCAGCAAGTATATAGCAGAGCGGGGCAAGGAGGTCCACAAGGGCAGCAGTGAAGATGAGGCTAACAAGATAGGCAATAAGAGAGGGATCAAAGACATATTACTCTCCATCAAACTACTTGTGAGCAATCCAACGTTCATGTTCCTCAACTTTGCAGCAGCCAGTGAAGGTATGCATGTTTTAGCTCATATACACTGCTGTATTCTAAACAATTTGTTGTCTATCATACTGAAACACCATAGTGATGATCCTGGACTGACATGTAGTCCCTGAAATATAATGATGTATTTACCCATAGGGTTATAAATAACTGAGTTCTTAAAACGTGTGTGTGATTTAGTGCAAGTATCACTTTATCGACCCTTGGGAATTGTTTGCATCAGAAATGAAGTTGACATCATTCGAAAAATGGTAGTTTTCTGAATTTGGTATCAATCTGAAATTTGTAATGCACTACACTAATGATATATCTTTCTCTATTGCTGCCTACCATACAATTTATGTGAAACACATATGAAACAGTCAAGATTTATCTGAAGTATGTAGAGGCTGTGTACTGGCTGCTGTTACCTGCCACTGTTACCTGCCTCTGTTACCTGCCACTGTTACCTGTGCCTCTGTTACCTGTCACTGTTACCTGCCTTTGTTACCTACCACTGTTACCCGCCTTTGTTACCTACCCGCCTCTGTTACCCGCCCTGTTACCTCTGTTGCCGCCCTGTTACCCGCCTTGTTACCTCTGTTACCTGCCACTGTTACCTGCTGCTGTTACCTACCACTGTTACCTGCTGTTGTTAGACCACTGTTACCTGCCGCTGTTACCTGCCCCTGTTCCTGCCTCTGTTACCTGCCTTTGTTACCTGCTGCTGTTACCTACCACTGTTACCTGCTGTTGTTAGACCACTGTTACCTGCCGCTGTTACCTGCATCTGTTCCCTGCCTCTGTTACCTGCCACTGTTACCTGCTGCTGTTACCTACCACTGTTACCTGCTGTTGTTAGACCACTGTTACCTGCCTCTGTTCCCTGCCTCTGTTACCTGCCTCTGTTACCTGCCACTGTTACCTGCCTCTATTACCTGTGGACTGTCTCCTCTGTTACAGGCATCCTCCTCAGTGGATTCTCTACATTTGCTCCCAAGTTCATCGAGGCTCAGTTCAGTTTGCCAGCTGCAAGTGCGGCCCAGTTTGTTGGTAAGTGGAAATATCTAGAAAAAGTACTGGTACTATTGAAAGTGTAATCTCAAATATAACACTCCATGAGTGTAGATTGGGTGAGAGATCATCCTTAAGCTGACTGTGAGATCTGGGCTAGACTAGGTCCGAGGTACGCCATGTCTGAGAGATGTCTCTCTGTCAATCAGGTCTGTGGCTTGACTGATTCCACCTTGGCACAGATTAATGGTTCTGTACCCAGTCAATGGTTTGGCTGGTCCAGATCTACAAGCAGGAATATTAGGATGTGAATCAGTGTAGGAAAGATAGCCCGTCCCAACGTCCAAGACGGGTGAATTTTGTGGAGGACGGGTTAAAAAAATATCTAGTCCGTCCTCATGTCGGGTCAATTTTAGCAAACCAATGACATATATATATAATGATTATAACCTTTTGATTTACTGCCGAAGGTGTTTTATTTATATTTGGAGGACAGGCTAGATTTTGGCAGGACTGGTAAAAAATTTGACCTGCCAGTCCTGTGGACAGGCTAGATTTTCTACATCTTTCCTACACTGATGTGAATACTGTTGGTATCATCAGATGTGATGCCTATTGTTGGTATCATCAGATGTGATGCCTACTGTTGGTATCATCAGATGTGATGCCTATTGATGGTATCATCAGATGTGATGCCTATTGTTGGTATCATCAGAAGTGATGCCTATTGTTGGTATCATCAGATGTGATCCCCCCTTGTTGGTATGATCAGATGTTTCTGGCTCCTACCCAGTGTGTGTATGTATATGTGATGGCTCCTACCCAGTGTGTGTATGTATATGTGATGGCTCCTACCCAGTGTGTGTGTGTATGTGATATGTGATGGTATATCTGGCCCTCACCCAGTGTGTGTATGTATATGTGATGGCTCCTACCCAGTGTGTGTATGTATATGTGATGGCTCCTACCCAGTGTGTGTATGTATATGTGATGGCTCCTACCCAGTGTGTGTATGTATATGTGATGGCTCCTACCCAGTGTGTGTATGTATATGTGATGGCTCCTACCCAGTGTGTGTATGTATATGTGATGGCTCCTACCCAGTGTGTGTATGTATATGTGATGGCTCCTACCCAGTGTGTGTATGTATATGTGATGGCTCCTACCCAGTGTGTGTATGTATATGTGATGGCTCCTACCCAGTGTGTGTATGTATATGTGATGGCTCCTACCCAGTGTGTGTATATGTATGTACCCAGTGTGTGTGTATATGTGATGGCTCCTACCCAGTGTGTATGTATATGTGATGGCTCCTACCCAGTGTGTGTGTGTGTATGTATATGTGATGGCTCCTACCCAGTGTGTGTATGTATATGTGATGGCTCCTACCCAGTGTGTGTATGTATATGTGATGGCTCCTACCCAGTGTGTGTATGTATATGTGATGGCTCCTACCCAGTGTGTGTATGTATATGTGATGGCTCCTACCCAGTGTGTATGTATATGTGATGGCTCCTACCCAGTGTGTATGTATATGTGATGGCTCCTACCCAGTGTGTGTATGTATATGTGATGGCTCCTACCCAGTGTGTGTATGTATATGTGATGGCTCCTACCCAGTGTGTGTATGTATATGTGATGGCTCCTACCCAGTGTGTGTATGTATATGTGATGGCTCCTACCCAGTGTGTGTATGTATATGTGATGGCTCCTACCCAGTGTGTGTATGTATATGTGATGGCTCCTACCCAGTGTGTATGTATATGTGATGGCTCCTACCCAGTGTGTATGTATATGTGATGGCTCCCTACCCAGTGTGTGTATGTATATGTGATGGCTCCTATCCCCAGTGTGTATGTATATGTGATGGCTCCTATCCAGTGTGTACCCAGTGTGATGGCTCCACCCAGTGTGTGTATGTATATGTGATGGCTCCTACCCAGTGTGTGTGTATGTATATTAGATGGCTCCTACCCAGTGTGTATGTATATGTGATGGCTCCTACCCAGTGTGTATGTATATGTGATGGCTCCTACCCAGTGTGTATGTATATGTGATGGCTCCTACCCAGTGTGTGTATGTATATGTGATGGCTCCTACCCAGTGTGTGTATGTATATGTGATGGCTCCTACCCAGTGTGTATGTATATGTGATTGCTCCTACCCAGTGTGTATGTATATGTGATGGCTCCTACCCAGCAGACATGGGGTAATTGTAATTTGTAATTGTAATTGAATGTAATTAATTACAAAAATCTATGTAATTGCATGTAATTTGTAATTGAATGTTTAAAATGTATTTTGTAGTTGTAATTTAGTTAATTAATATCTCAATGTAATTGAATTTTTCAATTACTTATTCAATTACATCAAATTACATCTCACTTTTTTATTTTGGTGGTCATCAGGCAACCCTTGCAATTATATTCTGTACAATAAGGAGGACAAAGCAGTGTTTTTCAATAAGATGCTTGTTGACGGTATATTCTCTAGCAGGTGTTAAGTTTTGAAACAGATTTGAATGTCTAAGCGTTTGTAACTATCACCATCTGCACATTTGTGAAACAAAGGGAATCAGTAACGCAGGACTGAATGTAGGTTGGTATTTGAGGAAATGGGGGATTAACAGTACTATTAGTCAAGTTCCTATCAAAATGGCCTCTTTGTTTATTTCTCATAGGATATGATATTCAAAATCTTACTGAACTCAGAGACCATATAATATTATATGGTCTCTGCTGAACTGTAGTCCTATTTTTATAATCATGAAAGGTAATAAGCCATAAATCCAAGTTGACAAATCCTTTAGTATGTTAATATGGATTATGTCAGATAGAGAGACCGGCTGATTATATATTGTAATGTAGGCCTGTAATGATGTCATGATACAGTACACCTAAGGTAACAGTGGTGGACAAAGTGTTTTTTGCAACAAGAGATGATAGAGGTGTGTATTTGATAATAAGCCCAAAGAAATATGCAAAATACAAATTTGATCAAATAGTGTACATTGTAGATATGATCTACTTTTGCATTTCACTTTTTGATGACAAAAATATTAATTGGATTTAGTGACCACTGCTTACCAACATCGATATGTTGTTGATTAAAGGAATACAGGAATATATTTGTTGTTTTTCGGGGGTTTTATCTTAACAAAGTAATTTGTAATGTGATTAATTACATTGGTAATGTAATTGTAATTTAATTAATTACATTTCAAAGTAATTGAACCCATGACTGCTACCCAGTGTGTATGTATATGTGATGGCTCCTACCCAGTGTGTATGTATATGTGATGGCTCCTACCCAGTGTGTATGTATATGTGATGGCTCCTACCCATTGTGTGTATGTATATGTGATGGCTCCTACCCAGTGTGTGTATGTATATGTGATGGCTCCTATCCAGTGTGTGTATGTATATGTGATGGCTCCTACCCAGTGTGTATGTATATGTGATGGCTCCTACCCAGTGTGTGTATGTATATGTGATGGCTCCTACCCAGTTTGTGTATGTATATGTGATGGCTCCTACCCAGTGTGTATGTATATGTGATGGCTCCTACCCAGTGTGTATGTATATGTGATGGCTCCCTACCCAGTGTGTATGTATATGTGATGGCTCCTACCCAGTGTGTGTGTGTATATGTGATGGCTCCTACCCATTGTGTGTATGTATATGTGATAGCTCCTACCCAGTGTGTATGTATATGTGATGGCTCCTACCCAGTGTGTATGTATATGTGATGGCTCCTACCCATGTGTGTGTATGTATATGTGATGGCTCCTACCCAGTGTGTATGTATATGTGATGGCTCCTACCCAGTGTGTGTATGTATATGTGATGGCTCCTACCCAGTGTGTATGTATATGTGATGGCTCCTACCCAGTGTGTATGTATATGTGATGGCTCCTACCCAGTGTGTGTATGTATATGTGATGGCTCCTACCCAGTGTGTGTATGTATATGTGATGGCTCCTACCCAGTGTGTATGTATATGTGATGGCTCCTACCCAGTGTGTATGTATATGTGATGGTTCCTACCCATTGTGTGTATGTATATGTGATGGTTCCTACCCAGCGTGTGTATGTATATGTGATGGCTCCTACCCAGTGTGTATGTATATGTGATGGCTCCTACCCAGTGTGTATGTATATGTGATGGCTCCTACCCAGTGTGTATGTATATGTGATGGCTCCTACCCAGTGTGTATGTATATGTGATGGCTCCTACCCAGTGTGTATGTATATGTGATGGTCTCCTACCCAGTGTGTGTATGTATATGTGATGGTTCCTACCCAGCTGTGTGTATGTATATGATGATAGCCTACCCAGTGTGTATGTATATGTGATGGCTCCTACCCAGTGTGTATGTATATGTGATGGCTCCTACCCAGTGTGTATGTATATGTGATGGCTCCTACCCAGTGTGTATGTATATGTGATGGCTCCTACCCAGTGTGTATGTATATGTGATGGTTCCTACCCAGTGTGTGTATGTATATGTGATGGCTCCTACCCAGTGTGTATGTATATGTGATGGCTCCTACCCAGTGTGTATGTATATGTGATGGCTCCTACCCAGTGTGTATGTATATGTGAAATCCCTTGTCTCTTCAGGTTACGCAGCCATCCCAGCGGGTGGAGGTGGCACATTTCTCGGAGGTTACATCGTCAAACGCTTCAATATGAAGGTGTCCGGGATCATCAAGTTTTGTCTTGGTGCTACAATAATCGTCCTATTTGTCGCCTTAGTCTTCTTGATCAACTGTGAAAATGTCCCTTTTGCTGGTATCAATGTCAAATACAACACCAGTGCCAATAACATGTGAGTACATGCATGCAGTCCACGGTTCTGGGGAGGGAGGTGAATCAGACATTTGTATATTTGTCACACCTGTGGAATCATGCACGTGACATTGTCATTGTCGAGACATGCAGAAATCTTGCGGACTTCGATTCTAAGGTTCTTCTTTCAAAGGAAAGGATGGTTTCCCTGAAGTTTGCTAACCTTAATACCAAAGGAAAACTGTTGGTCACCTGAGACGATTACAGGATAAGAGTCTGGAGAACCTGTGTAGTGATAACTGTTTGTTTCAAGTGATGATGCACTTGTTCATTCATCTTAAGCACCAATATTTACTGTGCTGGCTTACATTGCTTAGTTGCACCAGGATCTGCAGATCTTGGGTTTGAATCCCAAATCCTCACTGACCATGGTCCAGGGTTTCTGAACACTATACCCATGGTGGACATTGGTTTCACTGGAGAAGTCTACAGCCTGGTGCATATTGACATTTCTTTATACATGAAGCTAACATGATGTGATATAGGGAAGGATAACATTATATGGATGAACAACAACAATAGTCACTGTAATAAAGACGATGGATGAACAACAACAATAGTCACTGTAATAAAGACGTTGTTAATCCATATAATGGTATCCTTGTTTACTGCTCCAACTGCTAAATGCCTCAAAGAAGTGATGACATATTGCTGAAATATTGTCCAAAGTGATGATATAATGCTGAAATATTGTCCAAAGTGATGATATATTGCTCAAATATTGTCCAAAGTGATGATATATTGCTCAAGTATTGTCCAAAGTGATGATATATTGCTCAAATATTGTCCAAAGTGATGATATATTGCTCAAATATTGTCCAAAGTGATGATATAATGCTCAAATATTGTCCAAAGTGATGATATAATGCTCAAATATTGTCCAAAGTGATGATATATTGCTCAAATATTGTCCAAAGTGATGATATATTGCTCAAATATTGTCCAAAGTGATGATATAATGCTCAAATATTGTCCAAAGTGATGACATAAAAGTGATGATATATTGCTCAAATATTGTCCAAAGTGATGATATATTGCTCAAATATTGTCCAAAGTGATGATATATTGCTCAAATATTGTCCAAAGTGATGATATATTGCTCAAATATTGTCCAAAGTGATGATATATTGCTCAAATATTGTCCAAAGTGATGATATATTGCTCAAATATTGTCCAAAGTGATGATATAATGCTCAAATATTGTCCAAAGTGATGACATAAAAGTGATGATATATTGCTCAAATATTGTCCAAAGTGTTGATATAATGCTCAAATATTGTCCAAAGTGATGATCTATTGCTCAAATATTGTCCAAAGTGATGATATATTGCTCAAATATTGTCCAAAGTGATGATATATTGCTCAAATATTGTCCAAAGTGATGATATATTGCTCATATATTGTCCAAAGTGATGAAGGCAGTGGGGTAGCCTAGTGGTTAAAGCTTTTGCTCATAATGCCACACACCTGGGTTCGATTCCCCACAAAGTGTGTAGCCCATTTCTAGTGTCCCCGCTTTGATATTGCTGGAATATTGCTAAAAGCGGTGTAAAACTAAACTAACTCACTCACCCAAATTGACTAAAGAACTTGCTCACTCACTGTTTAACCTACAGGGAGTTAGGATTCCTGGGCAAGAATTTGGACAACACATGTAACAGTAACTGTGCGTGTACGGAGGACGACTACCACCCAGTGTGTGGCCGGGACGGACTCATGTACTTCTCCCCCTGCTATGCTGGATGTCAGGTGTCTGAGAGTGGCAGTGTCAAGGTCAGCATTCAATATGGACTGAGATATGAGCATGTCGCTGTCGCAGTGGCACTCGTGTTAACTGTGTTTTGTTATGTTGACATTTGTCCCTTAGTCTGTGTTTATTTCTGCCTCTTTAATACTGAATGTTCATCTCTATTTTGGTTGTCATTTTTATCAAATATTTAATAAACGAGTTTCAAAAACCGATTTTAACAAAGTCAACATTATGAAACATGCTATTTAGGGCTGTTTTGAGGAGGAAAATATTCCAGAAGAATATGCTGATGAAAAACCTATTTTTTAAACACGGAAATATCATCTATTATGAATCTTTTAGTGAACATTCAGTAGAAATTATGATTCTATTTGAATTTGTTCTGTTAGATTCTGTTTGTTTGCATGAGCTGTTTTGTGCATGAATTTCTTATGAGTTTTCCCAAGGCTTCCTTTACTTTTGTTTAGTTTATTTGCAATCTGATTTGTGTGTAGATAGTTCTTTTCACATTCTGAAATTTCTCCCCAAACAGAGTGGAGTGGAAGAGGTAATTATCACAGCATCATTTGGGACATTTAGGTTGTCTCCCTTTGTTGAGATTTCTACCGATCTTTCTCTAGTAATTTATTAAATGACATCAGTTGACTGAAACCTTTGCCAAATCAAAGTAGAAGTCTGTTTGAACTTCCAGCGATTACGTCATGTCTTAACGCCTATTTTCTAGCTGGTTTAAGAAATACTAACATAATCCACCTCATCATAATTGCATGACAGTAATTGTTCAAGTAGTCACTAGTCTGATAATTAGTCATGTCAATAAGGTAAGTTTCATTTTTACAGCTTTTTCTCTTTGCTGATCACAGTGTGAGCACAGAAACTGTTACATTTGTATCCAGATGTATATCCTCCAATAACATTGTACTGACACTTTTTCCTCTGCCTCGACACTGCACCTTTGTATGATGTACTCATAGATCAATGTCATTTCAATGTTGACACTGGTATTCTACACTCACCCAGGTAAAGAGGAAGCACTGATCATTTAACCTATGCAGCGGTGACTTTTACCGGTGTGCATTAGCAAATTAACTTCTAAGCGATATTTGCTGGTCTGCGTAAGGAGTATCTGAAGCTTGTTTTCAGATAGGTGTTTTTGGCTTTGAAATGATGTGATCTGTACTGTCCAGTTGCCAATTGATGCCAATGCTTCACATTCTATAGTGCCAGGTGACCATGGCAACTAGTACATGTTTGACAGATATAGGTATATGCGGAAATCCTTCAATGTGGTAACTGTTTCACATACAAGTTAAAATATAGTCAACATTTTTCAATAATTTAGCTACTTGCAGATAAAATGTTCATTTATTAAAAGATTAATATGTTTTTCTACTAATATTGAACAAATGAATAAATTTCAATTAAATCAAATTTTTCCATCCTTAACATCATACAATGAAGTTACAATCCAATGACGTCATAGTTTGCTCTTCACTTCGCCTTTAGCAGTATGAGCCTGTCGTAACATTGGAATGAATCTATTTTGTGTACAATATGTTTTGTTGTCTTACTTTTACTCCATGATGCCAAGCTAAAGCAGTTCATACTAACATATTTCATATCAGGGCCTTTGTGTGTTGATATGTCATTTACCAGCAGACATCTTTGATATGTGATAGTTCAGAACTGAATGTATCGTTCAAAGTACATTTTCATTGTCAATGGGTTTTTAAAGAAAGTATATGGCATATATCGTTTCATCCACCATTCAATACCATGATTCATTATGACATAATGTTTGACAGAGACAGTCAGAAAGTATTTTGTGTGTGCCAACAGTGTTGACAGTTTTTCTAGTAAGATGCATGTGGGGAAATATCTCACTGCTAACTCTAATATATTATTTGCTATCAGTAACAATACTGATCAGTAATCTGTTATTATTACTATTTTTAACAAGTATTAAAAAACTAAATTGATAGATAGTTGTGATAATAGGATAATTGTAAACCATTATTCATGACAGTAAAGAACAATAGAACATTTGCACACTAACATGGCACAATGTGTATCCTGCATTATTTGCTGCCAGAATACACCCTGGTATTAATGGCAAGTATGACCAGTAAAGCTTTAATTGTTTGTTAAGAATAAGGCTTTAGTACATTAGCGGCTTTGATATGTACCTTTGGTCTGTTTTGTTTGCCAGAAACAATCGGTGCTTCTCAACATCAGAACTGGGGTTTTGGTACAGCCTAGCCAAGTAAGTGTAAGTCTGTGTTGTTCTGTTTCAGCGTTACTCGAACTGTTCCTGTATCAACAGTAATACTTCAGATTACATGGCAGAGTTTGGCAAGTGCGAGACATCTTGTATCTGGTTACCTCTCTTCATGCCGTTCTTCGCCATGATGATGCTACTCACCTTCATCACCAGCATGCCTGCTCTGTCAGCAACACTCAGGTCAGTGGAACATCTTGATGGTGTATAGCATGGGTCAGTGGAACATCTTGATGGTGTATATCATGGGTCAGTGGAACATCTTGATGGTGTATATCATGGGTCAGTGGAACATCTTGATGGTGTATAGCATGGGTCAGTGGGACATCTTGATGGTGTATAACATGGGTCAGTGGAACATGTTGATGGTGTATATCATGGGTCAGTGAAACATCTTGATGGTGTATATCATGGGTCAGTGGAACATCTTGATGGTGTATAGCATGGGTCAGTGGAACATGTTGATGGTGTATATCATGGGTCAGTGGAACATCTTGATGGTGTATAGCATGGGTCATATATCATGGGTCAGTGAAACATCTTGATGGTGTATATCATGGGTCAGTGGAACATCTTGATGGTGTATAGCATGGGTCAGTGGAACATGTTGATGGTGTATATCATGGGTCAGTGGAACATCTTGATGGTGTATATCATGGGTCAGTGGAACATGTTGATGGTGTATATCATGGGTCAGTGGAACATCTTGATGGTGTATATCATGGGTCAGTGGAACATCTTGATGGTGTATAACATGGGTCAGTGGAACATCTTGATGGTGTATAACATGGGTCAGTGGAACATCTTGATGGTGTATAACATGGGTCAGTGGAACATGTTGATGGTGTATATCATGGGTCAGTGGAACATCTTGATGGTGTATAGCATGGGTCAGTGGAACATCTTGATGATGTATATCATGGGTCAGTGGAACATCTTAAGGTGTATGTTACGTGTCAGTGGAACATCTTGATGATGTATATCATGGGTCAGTGGAACATCTTGATGGTGTATATCATGGGTCAGTGGAACATCTTGATGGTGTATATCATGGGCAGTGGAACATGTTGATGGTGTATAGCATGGGTCAGTGGAACATATAGATGGTGTATATCATGGGTCAGTGGAACATCTTGATGGTGTATATCATGGGCAGTGGAACATCTTGATGGTGTATAACATGGGTCAGTGGAACATCTTAAGGTGTATGTTACGTGTCAGTGGAACATCTTGATGGTGTATAACATGGGTCAGTGGAACATCTTGATGGTGTATATCATGGGTCAGTGGAACATCTTGATGGTGTATAGCATGGGTCAGTGGAACATATTGATGGTGTATATCATGGGTCAGTGGAACATCTTGATGGTGTATAACATGGGTCAGTGGAATATATCATGGGTCAGTGGAACATCTTGATGGTGTATATCATGGGTCAGTGGAACATCTTGATGGTGTATATCATGGGTCAGTGGAACATATTGATGGTGTATATCATGGGTCAGTGGAACATCTTGATGGTGTATAACATGGGTCAGTGGAATATATCATGGGTCAGTGGAACATCTTGATGGTGTATATCATGGGTCAGTGGAACATCTTGATGCTGTATATCATGGGTCAGTGGAACATATTGATGGTGTATATCATGGGTCAGTGGAACATCTTGATGGTGTATAGCATGGGTCAGTGGAACATCTCGAAGGTGTATATCATGGGTCAGTGGAACATGTTGATGGTGTATATCATGGGCAGTGGAACATGTTGATGGTGTATAGCATGGGTCAGTGGAACATATAGATGGTGAAACCGTGAAGATCCGGGTTGGAATTGATCTTCAGTAACCCATGCTTGTCATAAGAGGCGACTAACTGGATTGGGTGGTGAGGCTTGCTGACTTGGTTGACACCTGTCATTGTATCCCAATTGCATAGATCAATGCTTATGCTGTTGATCACTGGATTGTCTCGTCCAGACTCGATTATTTACAGACCGCCATCATATAACTGGAATATTGCTGAGTGCGACATAAAACTAAACTCACTCACTCACTATTTATAGTGTATCGCATCTCTAAATATTATATTGTCAAATGATTGGCTTTAATGTAAAATCTTTCATAGATTAATTATGAATTTTCTTTGGTATTTCATTAGATGTGTGCAAATCTTTCATAGATTAATTATGAATTTTCTTTGGTATTTCATTAGATGTGTGCCAGAACAACAGAGGTCATTTGGTCTGGGAATACAGTGGATCATAGCTCGTTGTCTGGGTAAGACAGGACAGGCATAGCTCTGTCTCATTTAGTCAGGATGCATGCAATGTGTATATTCTAATAAAATGTTTGTACTTTTTTTCAGCAAAGATAAAAGCCTTAAACTCTATATAATGCTTCTTGAACATAGACACAGAGTAGTAATGTACAATGCAATTAATACTCAATTAAAGTGTATTAGTGTACTATATTAGGAAGTTTATTATCACACTGTAGCCTTCATCCTTCTCACTTTATGACAAAACAGTTCAACTCACACTCTGTATGACAAAACAGTTCAACTCACACTCTGTATGACAAAACAGTTCAACTCATACACTGTATGACAAAACAATTCAGCTCACACTCTGTATGACAAAACAGTTCAACTCACTCACTGTATGACAAAACAATTCAACTCACAATATAACAAAACAATTCAACTCGCTCACTGTATGACAAAAGAGTTCAACTCACTCACAATATAACAAAATAATTCAACTCACACTCTGTATGACAGAATGATTCAACTGATTGCTTTGTCTGAATGCAGGTTCCATCCCAGGACCAATCCTATTTGGGAAGATGATTGATCTGACCTGTCTGCTGTGGCAGAAGAAATGTGATGGTGATGGTGCTTGTTTTTTCTATGACAACAGAAAAATGAGTTACTATCTTCTGGCACTTGGGTTGTCCCTGAAAGGATTGTCATCTCTGTTCTTCTTTCTGGCTCTTGTGATGTATAAGAAACCCCCTGGAAGTATTGAAGAAGTCGGACTGAATGACAACACGTCCATGTCAGCTGTATCTTCAACCAGCCGAACAACGCTCAATGCTCAGCCAAATGGCACTGAAACCAATGTTGTGATTAAAGTTCCTGACAGCGTTACCAATGGAACTGCTAAGTCCAATGGAAGTGTTGTTAAAACAAGTCTATAGTTGGTATCCTAAAGCTCTACTTAAGACAGTAGGTAGTACAGATAGGGATATGTTGTGTTTGTAAATATTAGTGGATTAATTGTACAGTGAAAAATGACATTAAGAGCATATTCAGGGTCTTCCACTTGTTGCCAGTGTTGTACAAGAGAACTATCTTTCATTAAGGTCATCACTGTGTCTCATATTAATGCCAGCAATTAAACATTGATCATGCACAGACTAACAATACACTAACAGAGGAATCCTTGAAGGTGCAACAGAGGAATCCTTGGAGGTGAATCAGAGAAATCCTTATGGATCCAGATGGTTCCACTGACAGTGCAACAGAGGAATCCTTGGAGGTGCAACAAAGGAATCCTTGGAAGTGCAACAGAGGAATCCTTAGAGGTGCAACAGAAGCATCCTTGGAGATCCAGATGGTTGCACTGACAGTGTCAACAGAGGAATCCTTGAAGGAAAAGATGCTTCTATGTAATGTTGTCACTTGTAACAACTATATGTCAAATAATATTTTAATATTGTGAGCTGAAATGGAAATTTTGCAGGAGACACTTTTAAAACAGTTTTGTAAAGAGATTATTGTGACAATAATCCAATCATTATTTAGTATTCTTGTGCTGGTATGAATTCAAGAGATTTATCTCGGCATTCTCAGAGGCTGAAGTGTTCTGCAAATGTGGGTAAAAATTCCCATTTTTTTTCCAAAACTGGCACTCAGTTTAAGAGACTGGCTACATCCCATCTTTTCACACAACAGTTTTTAGTGATAATGATTTCTGGCTGTTGTTGATCATTGCATGATCCAGAACATGAGGATATTTCTAATTCATACTGGCGGTGGAGGTTGCCAGTATCTAAGCGTGGTAAGGATATCTTGGTTAATCTTATGGACTATTTGATGTGCTCAATGGTTGCTTTGTAAAGGAAAATATGTTAACGTTATATTTTAGTTGTAATTTTAGCAAAATCTAAAGTATTTTAGAACACTTTGACATATGTTTAAAGAAAAACAATACTGTAGATTTAATAGCAATGCAGTATAACGGTGATATGTTTGTGTAGAGAGCTTTACGATGTGTGTCATACTGGTTTGTTACAGTAACTGTGATATTATCAATGCAATATGTTATGATGTCTGTTGATGACATCATTTATCAGTGCCATATTTTAGTGCTTTGATTGGATATTTTTTACGATGACACTGTTGTTGTTTCCATGGTTACTGTCTGACAGGAACATCTTTTCGGATACTTTTCATTTGCAGTTATGTGATCAAACATAAAAGAAGTTACAGAACATTGGACTAGATGTTTGATTGGCATTTTAGAAGATCTATTTGATGAACATAGAGACTTTTGTGGGTTTCATTGTTTGGTACAATAAATAAAAAAAAGATGAAACCCAGAATAGTCTCTATGTTCATCAGAACATTGGTCTCTTTCATATGATTTTTGTTAATCTGTCATGGTACGGCAGATTGACCTACAGTAATATGAATTGGTGGCCTTCAACTTCTTTTGAATACTACCATCAAACCAGGACCAGATTGTTCATTTGTAGGGGACTCAACAGTTAACTGTTTCTGCTGGTAGCTCATAATCTAAGGCAGAACAATAGAATATAAAGCTATACAACAATTACTTTTCAAAATTATTTTTAGTGTTTTCTCAGTCTTTTTCCATGTTGAATTCAAATCAATAAAAACAACCATTTTTGATTTTTTTATAGTAATTTTCTGCATTGGTCATAGACGATTGAAGGTGACAGCTGATCACGTATTTGAAATCCTTTAGCAGGGTTTTATAGTAAGTTACATGAGTCATCTACAAATTGGGAATTCCATCACAAGTTTAGGTCATGTTGAGGCCTTCATGCCTTTATATTCATCACTAACTTCCTTCAAGAAATAAAATTGGTCTGTCCAAATCGTCACATTTATGTAGATTTTGAAGTTAAGCAATAGTTTCTTTCCTTCTAAATTGACTACAGAGAGATAGCATTAAAGAGACCAATCAGTAATGAGGAGACAACCAGGAATTATTCACAGAAGACAATCATTAAATTATGGGCTAATGAACTGAGGCTATGTTGAAGTACATCTAGATGATATCAGTTGGCATCATATGATTCATTTTGACATACTGATGTTCGTCAGGTCAATCTGATTCAACATTCTTTGTTTTTAAGGCAGCATTTACTGTGTTAAACAGACATTTTTGTGCTTATCCATGTCACTGGTTTTCAGATGATCATATTAATGAGTGGATTTGGTGAGTCTGTGTCTTTACTGTGCATGATTGTTGATAGTTTCACACAATGTGCAAAACAATTCTTCTTTATATCCACATATTCTGGTTGTGCACAAGACTTTCACTGTCTCCAAACATCATGATGCATAATATGTGCTAGCAGATTGATACCTGGTTACTCTGTTGAAGATTCACAGAGACCCATTTGTAAAATGTGGCACCAAGGTTGCTAGGGGATCCCAGTATTTCTATAAACTCAATTTCAAACATGCTGGGGATCTCAATATTTGTGAAGTTTGGTGCCAATGTTTTTTAACAGGTATGACATTTGGACTAGTTACATGCAGTGATAGTCTCTTATTCTTGGCACTGTTAGTGCAGATTTAGGTTGGGAATTTTATATACTATTTAAAAGAAGTTACGACCACCTAATTCTCTCATATTACTGAAATTAAATATGTTATGGCATGACAGATTACCTATAGTAATATGAAAGAATCGAGTGGACCTTAACTTCTTTTGAGCAATATGATATTAATATACGTTACTACTAGGCTTTGACATTTAATACAGATAACGTTAGATGGGATCCTTCTGTCAGGATGGAGTTTTCTGTTGAAGCCTTTAAATATTATTCTTGGATCAAAGTCTTTGGAAAGTTATTGTTGACATCTAATATGAATAGAAGACAAATATAAATTGCTTATTACACAAGATATTCATGTGATTGTACATAGTCACCTCATTATTGCTGTTTAACACACTGCAAAACCTCATGAGTGTATATAGGGCATCACATTGCTGACAACTGAAAAGGCACAATATTGAATTCAATACTCGATTATACTGTGTTCATTACAAATCAGATCATTTAATTTGTTCATCATTTGGTTCATTCTTGTTCAATATATTATGTGTCTAATAGATCAGTTTGTTAAGCATTTAATTCAGTTTATTAATGTTTTGTTGAACTATTGTTTGTTGGTCAACACAACCTGGAGCAATATGGTGGCACTTAGTTTACAGGTGTGAGGTACAAATAAACATTCAGTCCATTACTTCATAGATCAGATAAAGTCTGTATTGGGAAGGTCTTCAGTTTCAGTCCACTTGCTCTTGCTTTAAGAAAGAGACACAAAACATTTGTTGTACTGACAGTTAGGGAATAGTGAGATGGCAGCGACTATGATGTTGGTTGAAAGGTAGTAGTTGATACAAATCGCTGAGTTTTTCAGTTGCAATTGTTCAGGGACGGAGGGGTTTTGAAATAACAAAATCCAGCACTAGCACATAATATGGCCAGAAGCACAACATACAGGTCTGTTGTTCTTGGATTTTCATGAACAAAATCACAGTTTTATTTATTTAATCTTTTTTAAGTTTGTAAATAGAAATTGTGATAATATGATGTAGAAGAAACACAAAGCAGTTGATGCTTGTGCTCAAGGAATGACGGGGTGCCAGCTGGAAGTGCTGGTGGGTGGGGTGGGGTGTGTGTGGGGTGGTCACAGGCAGTGGAGATGACAAGCTCATTACAGGACTAGGACTGATCATTTTATACTTTTCCAATTCAAATTTAAATGGAGTCTCATATACTAGAAAACTGTTATTTCTTGTTAATTTTAAAGTGTTAATGTTTGCTTTCTTAGCAATATGAAGGTTATCAAGTAATTGTTTTAAACTTAACGGTGAAAAGTAGGTAATGTTGAAATATATAGAATAATGAAAACAATTATTATTGTGATAAATGTCTAAGAATTAAACCAAAGGGAGAATGTGGTCCATTGTTTAGACAAGCATTGGTCCAGTGTGTGACCAATGTGTTAATGTTTGCTTTCTTAGCAATATGAAGGTTATCAAGTAATTGTTTTAAACTTAACGGTGAAAAGTAGGTAATGTTGAAATATATAGAATAATGAAAACAATTATTATTGTGATAAATGTCTAAGAATTAAGCCAAAGGGAGAATGTGGTCCGTTGTTTAGACAAGCATTGGTCCAGTGTGTGAAGTGCTTCTAGAATGCATGCCATGTGCTGGCCATGTGCTGGTCCAGTGTGTGCCATGTGCTGGCCAAGTGTGTGCCATGTGCTGGTCCAGTGTGTGCCATGTGCTGGCCAAGTGTGTGCCATGTGCTGGTCCAGTGTGTGCCATGTGCTGGTCCAGTGTGTGACATGTGCTGGTCCAGTGTGTTAAGTGTTGGCACTTCTATCATGATATGCTTGCTGTCAAGATAATCTGTGTGGTAGAGTTGATGAGTGAGTGAGTTGGGATAAGTGATTTTCTGAGGTTGTACAAATTATTTTTGTTGAATAAAATGTTTTGTATTTAATACGAAGTAGTTTTATTTGCTGCCTTCATTACCTTCATCAATGGAAAAAGAAAACTGACACCCAATAACAATTATATCAACAACCTAACAGTGAGCAGACCAGTGATAGTGATGGAAAACCCTACAACAAACAGACTTCACCAATGTCAGGGACAACCCTACAACAAACAGACCTCACCAATGTCAGAGACAACCCTACAACAAACAGACCTCACCAATGTCAGGGACAACCCTACAACAAACAGACCTCACCAATGTCAGGGACAACCCTACAACAAACAGACCTCACCAATGTCAGGGACAACCCTACAACAAACAGACCTCACCAATGTCAGGGACAACCCTACAACAAACAGACCTCACCAATGTCAGGGACAACCCTACAACAAACAGACCTCACCAATGTCAGGGACAACCCTACAACAAACAGACCTCACCAATGTCAGGGACAACCCTACAACAAACAGACCTCACCAATGTCAGGGACAGCCCTACAACAAACAAACCTCACCAATGTCAGGGACAACCCTACAACAAACAGACCTCACCAATGTCAGGGACATCCCTACAACAAACAGACCTCACCAATGTCAGGGAAAACCCTACAACAAACAGACCTCACCAATGTCAGGGACAACACTACAACAAACAGGCCTCACCAATGTCAGGGACAACCCTACAACAAACAGACCTCATCAACGTCAGGGACAACCCTGTAACAAGCGACCGCCTCCGTGGTTTAGTGGTTAAAGCGTCCGCCCAGATAGCGGAAGGTCGTGGGTTCGATCCCCGACTGCGTCTTACCAAAAGACGTTAAAATGTGGAACTTGTTGGTTCCTGCCTGGCGCTCGGCATTAATGGGTACAACAAGGACTGGTCGGTTCGGAGTCAGTATAATGTGTCTGTGTGGGGTATCCATGCTTCACTGCGGCATGGTATCTCAGTGGGCTAGCACTGGGCTAGTACAAGCAGCCGCACATACACACACACACGCATGCACGTGGTCATATGAGCGAAATATTCTCAAGCACGACGTTAAATCCAATTTCACCTCACCTCACTTTCACATCCGAAAAAATGAAATCAGAGTCTTAAGTTGATATTTCGAAAGGACACAAGGCGGTTTTGGATACGATGTGTAATCACCGGGTTCTCAGTAATACATCATAATAAACGAGTCCCGATTTTAAAAATACATCGTAGTAAACGGTTCCCCGTCATAGTAATACATCGTAATATACTTAAGGTAACGAATATAGGGACTCATGAAAGTACAAGTGTTCCTTCATTTATTCCCAGAATTTCACCCACAGTGCCATACATACCTTGTGAAGAAACGAGAAAAAGAATAAAGGAACACTTGTAACTTCATGTGTTCCCTTATTCGTTTCCATGAGAATATAGGGGTCCTCATCTTAGTAAAACAACGTAGTAAACGGGTCCTTATCTTAGCCTGTTCTCCTGTCAGCATGGGGAACCGGGGCCTCGTTTGCCCCGGAATGCTCCATGTACCTGCATGACTCACCAGTAATTACCATCGCTCAGATCAAATATTTTATTCAAAACCATTCAGTTCAAAGAAATATATATATAACTGTACATGAATATAACTCTGTAAAATATTTATAAGAAAACAACACGAGCAGACTTAATGCCATTTGAATTCATGTAAAAAAACCAATACAATTAAGGACGTCACAGACGTCGCCATTTGTCAGCAGCGTTCACGATATCAGTAATCACATGTGCACTAGCCTTCATATTTCTTTGACTACTTGGAAACTGGCAAAACGAATTTCTGATTCCTTTGCGGCCATAGTCTATGTGTAACACTTCTGTTAAATGTACGAACGTGTTCATATTTCTTCGATATGTGTCTGTGTTGAATATTTAATTTGTCTTTTGGTAATAGTTTCCTGGAAATTCTTGGGTGTTGTGGGATATAATGAGAGGTGATATTGCCTACCCACGTGAGTGTGGTTTTACGTCGCTTTTAGCAATATCCCCGCAATATCTTCTAGTGATGCTTTACACATTTTACCCATGTGGGGAATCGAGCCCGTGTCGTCGGCGAGACGAGACAACGCTTTAACCACTAGGCTACCCCACCGTCTCATCAAAATAGATGCACTTTCCCATTAAGCAAAACATGGAGTATCGACATGGGGATACTGAAACAATGGATTTCTTCATCTCCAGCAGTGTAGTATCATTTAGCGTTATTTCCTCTCAATATCGCTTTTATCTGAATTTCAAATATTCCACAGCCTGTTAAGGATGGAGTGACCGCGGAGGTTAATCGTATAGTATAAAACCCACAGGTGGTGTAGGTTGCTCTCAGACACATATACACAGTAAATTTAGGATCCGAACTATGATCAGCGAACTAAGCTGCCATATACATCTATTCAGCATTAGCGAGTATAGGCGGTATCACCGAGTGCACGCTCCTACTATTATGCATGATCGGACCGTCACCACGGAGCCCCTGCAGTCGTATGATCTCAGTATGTTAGAAGGCACATTCCAGGCACATTCCATGTTGTTACATGACATGACAGTACTGAACATCATATCCAATATGCATGAAGTTCGTGTTCAAGCTTTACACATTAAATATTGTTAACGCAGGCGAGACACCTGAAGTTCACACATTGGTCACTTTGGTCTTACCGTATACAACAGATAACCTTTATGCCACCAAACAGTTCAAGGCATCAAGTTAAAGTATGGCACAGTGTAATTCAAAGCATGTCGCAGTAAAGGCAGCATTCTATTCAGGGAGTCATGTTGCAGTTATGGCACCATACCATCCATGACACCATATTGCAGTGAAGGCACCATTCTATCCATAACATTGCAGTAAAGGGACCATACTATCCATGACTCCATATTGCAGTAATGACACCATTCTATTCAAGACACCATATTGCAGTAATGGCACCATACTATTCAAGACACCATATTGCAGTGAAGGCACAATCAACCACTTGCCTCATGGTTGTTCTGATGATGTATATCAGCATTGCAGTGTTGTTAACTGTATTAGGCCTTGGTAACTTTTATCCGTCTATTCAAAACCTACATGGTCTGTTTGGCCAAAGCAATACTATTGTGGTTTTGTGTGTGTGAGTTTAACACAAGAAGAAATTAGTGAGTAGAGGTAATGCTTGGTTCACCATATCAGACTTAATGCAATCTTCCGGTACAGAGCCCAGTTCCTGGGCAACGAGCAAACCACGATCTTCCGTTTCTTTCTGTGTCTAAATCAGCAGCTTCCAGGACCTGAGACAGCTTAATGACAGTCTGTTTCTGCTCTATAAGGAATAACATATTGCTATAACTTAGTTTTCAGCGTGGTACCACTTGTAATAATCTGAGGTTCTGTTCCAACTGAAATCTTTTCAGTACTATTATAAAACACTGGATTGTCTATTCCATTGGCACTTGCGTCTGTTGCTGCAATGTCAAGTTTCGAGTCCGCCTCAACAATATTCTCCTCGGACTTGTTTGGTGATTTCTTGTATAGCAAAAGTGCAAAGAAAAAGAAGAGCGACGACACGCCCTTGATGCTGATGCCCAGCGCCATGAGGTAGTAGCTCATCAGCTTGTTGTCGTAGAAGAAGCAGGAGCCGTCCCCGTCGCAGCGCTTCTGCCACAGCAGACAGGAGAGGTCAATCATCTTCCCGAACAGGATAGGGCCAGGGATAGCACCTTCAGAGAGGAAAGGTTTAATGGACGTTAGATTACGTGACTATGGCACCAGTAGAACATGTAATCTTGATAATTATTATATGGCCCTCTTGCATATTTCTGAAATAGATTACTTTTGTTTCCAAATTAAATTTCGCCTTAATCGTTCATCCCTTTTAAACCTATGTTTATCTCTACAATGAAACCAATCTAAATATTTAATTACGACCTCTGGAAAGCAACACAAAGATCGGTGTGTATATTGCTTTATAAAATAGAATTCTTTTGCATGTCTTTTAAGGGTCCATTTTCAGCCTTATGAAAAATCACACATCTAAATAACCAAAATATGAGGAGTAGCTACATGTTGAGTATGGCGTACTGAAAGCAACGAGGACTGTAGTTACAGCTGTCTGTTACCAAACATGACATGAGATGCCATCCCATGCTTACCTAGGCACCTGACGACCAGCCACTGGATTCCCAGGCCGAAGGATCGGTGTTTCTCTGACACTACCCTACAATAAAGGAAGCACCTGGTTATCTCTAAGCATGTCGATACCCGTGAAGGTACGGGTTAGAACATTGATCTTCAGTGAGGTGAGGTGAAATTGGGTTTAACGTCGTGCTTGAGAATATTTCGCTCATATGACGACGTGCATGCGTGTGTATGTGTATGTGCGGCTGCTTGTACTAGCCCAGACTTAAGCTGGTTTTATAGTGCTAGCCCACTGAGATACCATGCCGCAGTGAAGCATGAATACCCCACTCAGACACGTTATACTGACTCCGAGCCGACCAGTCCTTTGTTGTACCCATTAATGCCGAGCGCCAGGCAGGGATCTGATCTTCAGTAACCCATGCTTGCCGTAAGAGGCGACTGACGGGATCGGGTGATCAGGCTTGCTGACTTGGTTGACACATGTCATCGGTTCCCAATTGCGCAGATCGATGCTCATGATGTTGATCACTGGAATCGATTATTTATAGACCGCCGCCATATAGCTGGAATATTTCTGAGTGGGGCGTAAAACTAAACTCACTCACTCACTCTTGTCATGTCGATGTGAAGGGCCTAATCTCTACGGATATACTGCCAGAACACAGTGAGTGAGTGAGGAGTATGGTTTTACGCCGCTTGTAGCAATATTCCAGCAACCTATTACACTTTCTTGGTAAAGTACAGATTCTAGTACTTTTATTGGGTCGAGTCCCATCCGGGATTCGAACCCACACCCTCAGAGTCAAGCACCTAATCGCCAGCAAAGTCAGACGCCTAACCGGCTCAGCCGCGTTACTAGAATCAGTACTTCACCAAGAAATTGTAATCCCCAAATCAGCATATGTAACTTGATGATATTCCAGCAATATCATCTCTATTAGCAATGATCAAGCAATAACGCTGGGGCAGGAGGGAAGAGAATGGATCCCCATCCATGTGAGGAATTCATTGCACTTAATGTGCGACTTCATCATATTGTTTATATGTATACAACACTGACTGTTACCACTATACTATTAACGCCAGGTTTACCTGAGTGTGGCAGTAAGGGATGGCATGCTGACGATAAACGTAAAGAACATCATCAGGGTAAACAGGGGGAGAAAGACAGGCAACCAGATGCAGGAGCTGTCGCAGCTGGTGAACTCGGCCATGTAGTCGGTAGCGTTGCTGTTGATGCAGGAGCAGTTGTGGTAGCGCTGAAACAGGTGTTACATAAAAAAATAGCCAAACTCACTTTTATTAGTCCGGAATTGTCAGCCCACCCTCAGCCCACCAAAAATGGTAAACGTGAATCTATTCCATTTTCATAGATCGATTTCCATGTCAATCTCTGGATTGTCTGGTCCAGGATTGGTAATACACAGATTGCCGTCATATAGCTGGCACATTGCTGAAAGCGGCGTTAAACAACAAACAACTATCAGTCATCCCTCGACAACTGTATTTGCATTTTAAAGAGTGGTTGAAGTTGCCCGCTTATCGTATGTACTAGAGGCCCGCCGAACGTATGTACGGAATGAAGATTGCCTGATTGCAGTGTTGTTATGCTTGGTGGATTACTCACGGTGACATCTCCGGTCTGAAGCACCTTGCATCCAGCATAGCAGGGGGAGAAGTACATGAGTCCGTCCCGGCCACACACCGGGTGGTAGTCGTCCTCCGTACACGCACAGTTACTGTTACATGTGTTGTCCAGCTGCTTGCCCAGGTACTCTATTCTCCTGTAACACACACAGGCGTTCTATTTAGTACTGGCTGTCGCACCTCCGTAGCTAACAGTAACATTTGGTAAAACACTAGTTGTAAAACCCCTTTCTTTCATAATAATACAGAACCCGTAAAAATCGTCCATCTTGATTTTCAATCAAACCTTGCTTGTCGTAAGAGGATCTGGTGGTCATCGTATCCCAACTGCCCAACTGCTCATAATGTTGATGACTGGATTGTCTAGTCCGAAGACAGACCGCCGCCATATAGCTGGAATATTTCTGATATTCGCCCACTCCAAGCAATATTCAAACTTTATAGCGGCGGTCTGTAAAGAATCGAGTCTGGACTAGACTACGCATTTGGGATACGATACGATGACATGTGCTGACGAAGTCAACGAGCCTGACCGATGAGCCTCTTACGACAAGCACAGATTGCTGAAGACCATGTCACTGCTCACGCAGAGTCGCAGTACTTACAGGCTACTGGAGCTGTTCTGGTAGCGCACGTTGACGCCTGCGAAGGGTACGTTGTCACAGTAAGTGAGGAAGCCAAGTCCCAAGACACAGACAGACAGCGTGGAGACTAGACACATTTTGAGGATGCCCCGAACCTTCAGGTTGAAACGTTTCACAAGGTAGCCGCCAAGGAGAGTTCCGCCGCCTCCAGCAGGTATAACGGCCAAACCTGCAAACGAATGAGTTGAAAATAACTCGACAATAGCTATTGAGTTTAACACATTAAGGGACAGGCGGGCATGGGATGAAACATGTTGATGGAATTTAGAGCCACGGAACTAACGATCACAAACAGGACGAATTCCAACCAACGTTAAGTTAAAACTGAATGTCAAAAGGGAAGCAACTCTATATGGTGGCGGTCTGTAAATAAACGAGTCTGGACCAGCATGAACACTACTCACAACAAGTTACAGAACACGACAATTTACCCCGGAAGGATATGTGTTGTAATATCCACAAGCAATGTCAAATAAAATACAATCGAACAATCTAATTACTGAGGTTACTCACCTACTTACTGAGCAGCTCTAGCTGCAGGCAAGCTAAAGGAGGACCAAAGGAACTTGGGTTACTCACCTACATACTGAGCAGCTCTAGCTGAAGGCAAGCTAAAGGAGGACCAAAGGAACTTGAGCAGCTCTGGCTGCAGGCAAGCTAAAGGAGGACCAAAGGAACTTGGGTTACTCACCTATATACTGAGCAGCTCTAGCTGCAGGCAAGCTAAAGGAGGACCAAAGGAACTTGGGTTACTCACCTATATACTGAGCAGCTCTAGCTGCAGGCAAGCTAAAGGAGGACCAGAGGAACTTGGGTTCCTCACCTACATACTGAGCAGCTCTGGCTGCAGGCAAGCTAAAGGAGGACCAAAGGAACTTGGGTTACTCACCTACATACTTAGCAGCTCTAGCTGCAGGCAACCTAAAGGAGGACCAAAGGAACTTGGGTTACTCACCTACATAAAGAGCAGCTCTAGCTGCAGGCAAGCTAAAGGAGGACCAAAGGAACTTGGGTTACTCACCTACATACTGAGCAGCTCTGGCTGCAGGCAAGCTAAAGGAGGACCAAAGGAACTTGGGGTTACTCACCTATATACTGAGCAGCTCTAGCTGCAGGCAAGCTAAAGGAGGACCCTTGGGTTACTCACCTACATACTGAGCAGCTCTAGCTGCAGGCAAGCTAAAGGAGGACCAAAGGAACTTGGGTTACTCACCTACATACTGAGCAGCTCTAGCTGCAGGCAAGCTAGAGGAGGACCAAAGGAACTTGGGTTACTCACCTACATAATGAGCAGCTCTGGCTGCAGGCAAGCTAAAGGAGGACCAAAGGAACTTGGGTTACTCACCTACATACTGAGCAGCTCTAGCTGCAGGCAAGCTAAAGGAGGACCAAAGGAACTTGGGTTACTCACCTGCATACTGAGCCGCTCTGGCTGCAGGCAAGCTAAAGGAGGACCAAAGGAACTTAGGTTACTCACCTACATACTGAGCAGCTCTGGCTGCAGGCAGGCTAAACTCGGACTCCAAGAACTTGGGTGCGAACGTCGAGAAACCTCCCACGATGATAGCTGCAATAAAGTATGTAATGTTTCGGATACAATTGATATTTTATACTTATCCTGACTCATGCTATATTGCTTATCTCCCTTCTCCTTTCGACGGTTAGTGGAAACTTGAATCCCTTTCAGTTCCCTGAAGCGAACGTACAATCACTCACTCTGGAGTTGCCTCCTTATTATCTCCCGCCAAAACGCACCCACGTGGCCAAACGCATGCTGTCCTCACTCTCTCCGAATACCGAAATACCGATACCGAAACTGGTATCGCGACTCAATATGTTAAGGTAAGGACAACTACCGAAACTGAGCCTATATCACTCATGCGCTGACTTATCTTGTAAGAACATGGACTCTCTGCTGGTGGCAATGGATCCGTTACCTGACCGTCAAAGAGTCTGCGTGACAATATTAGAATTGATAGTCAGCCCTTTCTGTATCTTGAGTGGTACAAAAAAAAGGTGGTGTTCTGCAGACTGTTCACATATGAAGAATTTTCAATACGTTTTCAATAAAAACAAATTTTTAACGTAAGAATAGGTAAAAAGAGCCATTATAACATATGCTCAAACACGCAATTTAAAAAGGAATTATGCCAACCAATTTATCCTTTTAATGTCTCAAAAACTGACACCATAATTGGGAGTAAAAGACTATATGCCTCCCTCTTGAATTCCAAATTTGTTCGGTTGCCAAGCTTTTCAAAATGGGAGAGTTCTACAGAGTGATTTTACTGAAAATGACTGGAAACCTTTTAACATTATTGTAAATAAATGTTCGCGAAGCAGACTTGAAATGGTTGCAATATAAAATTATTCACAATATTCTCCCAACAAGACAATTACTTTATAACATTGGATACACATCCTCACCAATATGACCATTTTGTGAAACAGAAAGAGAGACTGTCAACCATATGTTATGGGAATGTGAATCTGTTATTAAATTATGGAAAGAAATAGAATCATGGTTGAACTCAGAAACAGTTACACCTGGAATTTACAAATACGATAGTTATTTTGGGAATGAAAGGAAAGAACAATAATCCTATTAATGAAATCATTTCAGTAGTCAAACACTATATCTATAGATGCAGCATAAATTGTTTCAGACCAAAGTTAGAATATTTGCAATATGAAATTGTCCGTCACAATGATATGTCAAGATATGTTTTCCCATCAACTGGAACTGAGCAAATGAGTTTTGCAATATTGGTCTACTCTACATTTATTCCTGCCCATTGTACATTCGCAGCCACATGGTACATTTTTATACATGTAGACATATACCATTGTATTATTGTGAAACTTATCTATAAATGTTGGCCTGTACCATAAAATATGGAAAATAATAAAAAAAATAGTCAAGGGTGACAAGGGTTAGCATTCTCATCGTCTAGCTGGAATAATGAGTTGTTGCGCTGCTACAAGGGGCCCGAACTGATGGAAACCGGATACATCTTCAGTAGCGATATCCCGTAGATAGTGGTTGGCGTGTACAGTGTCCGACTTCTAAAAGCAGCCTTCCATAATGGATGATTTCAGTTTCCATGTAGGGCGAGAGTCGAGGCCAGTGCTCTTGCTTCATGAGGGTTCGATGCTCTACGCGGTTCTAACCCAGCTGCTTTGTAAGCTCGTAGAATAACGGCTCTGATCCAACATGAGATCGTAGTTCGGGAGACTTCTACAGTCATGGCGGGTGATAGCGGGATGAAGAGACGCTTGAACTTCCTCCTCCTTGTAGCAGTCCTGTCCAAGTAGACTTTCAAGGCTCTGACTGGGCATACAGACAGATCTTGTGTATCATCTGGTCCGAATATGGTTGATAGTGCCGGAACATCTGATCCTTAGAGTCTTGTGTACCTTCACGGGACATCTGCCGAATACCTCCATCAAAAGGGTAGGTGCTGCCCAAGGTTTCCTAGGAGACCTTGACGACGTAATAATGTGATGCCCGCCGATGTTGAAGCTAGGTGATTGGAGATGAATTCCTGATCCTTACGTTGAGTGACGAGCGCTGATAGTACCATTCTCTCTTATCTGCGATGAAGGGTTTGCGCACCCTGAAGCCCTGGACGTAGAGGAATGTAGAGACGAACGATCGTTGCCCCCTGGCAGTAATACTGGTGGCTCAGAGTAAGTTGAATCGTCTGCATCATCGTTAGGCTCCGCAAATGACCGTTGATGAGTAGCCGGGGTCGAAGATCTCGATGGTCTAATTGACTGAGAAGACCGTACGGATGACGACTTCGATGTAGAGGACTTCTTAGCAGAGGTAGACGGCCTCTTCTTCCTCAACGACTCCGATCCCTCCCTAAGAGGGGATAACAGAAGAACCCCCTGGGAAGTGACTCTGATGATATGGCAGAAGGCAACAACTCACGCCCAGATGACAGTAATTCGCCCTTCTCAGCCGCACCATATCTAAAGTTTTGCGTAAACGAGAACACAAAAATTGATTAAATTCAATTTCAGAAAAGTGTGCACAATATATACATCCTGGTGATAAAGAACATGAGTTCAAGACACAAGCTGAGCAAACAGGGTGCGGGTCAAACGCTGAGACGCGATACTTGCATCATTTACATGTCTTCATGTAACAACAGTCGCCTGGAACGGAGTGAAAATGGTCAAAATTAGACATAATTTATACAACCTGTTTCATAACTATGACGAAGTATATCCTGAATATTCCATTCACGGCATAATTTGAGTTAAGGACCCAAAGGAAAAAGGATATAAGCCGCAAAGGGACCATGAAGAAACCGTCCGCTTGGGCGATGAAGGAGAGAGTGAGGACAGCCTTTGGTCACATGGGTGCGTTTTGGCGGGAGATAAGGGAGGCAACTCCAGGGTGAGCGACTGTACATTCGCTTCAGGGAACTGAAAGGGATTCATGTTTCCACTTGACCGTCGAAAGGAGAAGGGAGACGAGCAATATAGCATGAGTCAGGATAAGGAAAAATGATTGGTTTTCATTTACACGTATGAAAAACGGGAACAGTGATCAATAAATCCTTTGCATTAATGGCTTGTTTGTTTGTTTTTGGAATTGTTGCACTCAACAATATTCCATCTACGGGAATCGGCTTAGAAGTAATCTGGACCAGACAATCTAGTGATGGATAAAGTGAACAACAATCCTGTGTGCCGTTGTACAAAGCGATCCTAGCGTCAAGGTGATCTAAGTCACTCACGACCAGCGTCGTGACCAGCTGACATGTTCGGTTACCTCTTATAAGGTTGGGTTGATGGGGTGTTATTCTTACCCTGATTCCCAACGGAACAATACCAAGCCCATTTTAACATGGAAACCCTACTCAGCCACTGTATACTGACTCAGGGTCCACGTGACCTTAAGGCCGAGTCCCAGGCTGGGTAATAACAAGTACCATCGTCTATGACGCAGCCGGGACCGATCCATCAACCTTAGGCTCTGTACACTAAACGGAGGCTATTATTGTAATAAAGGATTTCCAGGCTGAAGACACCCAACTAAAGTGAGTGAGTGAGTTTAGTTTTACGCCACGCTCAGCAATTTTCCAGCTATATGGCGGCGGTCTGTAAATAATTGAGTCTTGAACAGACAATCCAGAGAACAGCATGAGTGAGTGAGTGAGTTGAGTTTTACGCCGCACTCAGCAATATTCCAGCTATATGGCGGCGGTCTGTAAATAATCGAGTCTGGACCAGTCAATCCAGTGATCAACAGCATGAACATCGATTTGCGCAATTGGGAACCGGTGACATGTGTCAACCAAGTCAGCGAGCCTGACCACCCGATCCCGTTAGTCGCCTCTTACGACAAGCATAGTCGCCTTTTGTGGCAAGCATTGGTTGCTGAAGACCTATTCTACCCCGGATCTTCACGGGTGGGAACAGCATGAGCATCGCTCTGCGCTACTGGGAACCGAATACATGTGGCAACCAAGTCAGCGAGCCTGACCACCCGATCCCGTTCGTCGCTTCTTACGACAAGCATGGGTTACTGAAGATCAATTCTAACCCGGACCTTCACGGGTGAACCCAACAAGAGTATTTAGGCCAAAATATAATTTCAACAATAACCTCAGCAACGAACCTTCGGAAGCTCCAGCCAGATTGAGAAACATGAAAGTTGGATTTGTAAGCAGCAGTTTCGTTGAGTGGAGTATATCTTTAACTAATGGCTTTTCAGACTGAGCTTCAGCATGTTTCTGGTTGGCATCAGCGACGGCAGCTTCAGCCTTCTTCTTCCCGCTGTACACCTCGGACTCCTTCTCCTGCCGGTACTTGCTGGTACCTGGACATCAAAGCGTCAGGGTCAATGTTGCTGTACGCCACAAGAATACAGATACATCACGAAACTAATTCTGTCGGTAAAAAGTATTTGATACGTAATTCACACTGATTGATATACTTACTACCAACCACGTCATGCAACATGACTACTGCCCAGTAAACCTCAGTAAACAAAAACATTAACACCCGCCCTCCCCTTCGTTACCTGATCTTCACAGGGGCGGTGGGGCAGCCTAGTGGTTAAAACGTTCGCTCGTCACGGGTTCGATTCCCCACATGGGTACAATGTGTGAAGCCCATTTCTGGTGTTCCCCGCCGTGATATTGCTGGAATATTGCTAAATGCGGCGTAAAACTAAACTCACTGATTCACTCACTGATCTTCACAAACAGGTGTGTTGGACGTACCTGGGAGGGCCCTGGGGAAGCCAGACAGGGGCACGCTGATCAGGAACGCTATCACGCC
The DNA here is from genome assembly GCF_003918875.1 of Haliotis rubra. Taxonomy (NCBI): domain Eukaryota; kingdom Metazoa; phylum Mollusca; class Gastropoda; order Lepetellida; family Haliotidae; genus Haliotis; species Haliotis rubra. The sequence goes on from NW_025767057.1 coordinate 2,920,309, forward strand.
GCTGATGACAAACCCCAGCCACCATGCGCCCACCCATTTCGGGTTGTCGGGTGTGATAGAGAGGCTGTGGATAGAAACACTGTATCAAAATAGTTTTATTCTCATTAAGACATGTGGAACATCTAACATTCGTCAGAAATTCTGCAAATGATTTAATCATAATGAACTGTACCTACAACCACATGCATGCACCCCACCACCCCGAGGACGTCCTACAACCACATGCACGCACCCCATCACCCCGAGGACGTCTTACAACCACATACCACACCCACCCCCCGAGGACGTCCTACAACCACATGCATGCACCCCACCACCCCGAGGACGTCCTACAACCACATGCATGCACCCCACCACCCCGAGGACGTCCTACAACCACATGCATGCACCCCACCACCCCGAGGACGTCCTACAACCACATGCATGCACCCCACCACCCCGAGGACGTCTTACAACCACATGCGTCCTACCACCCCGAGGACGTCTTACAACCACATGCATGCAGCCTACCACCCCGAGGACGTCTTACAACCACATGCATGCACCCCTACCACCCCGAGGACGTCTTACAACCACATGCATGCACCCCACCACCCCCGAGGACGTCTTACAACCACATGCATGCAGCCCACCACCCCGAGGGACGTCCTACAACCACATGCATGCACCCCACCACCCCGAGGACGTCCTACAACCACATGCATGCACCCCACCACCCCGAGGACGTCCTACAACCACATGCATGCACCCCACCACCCCGAGGACGTCCTACAACCACATGCATGCACCCCACCACCCCGAGGACGTCCTACAACCACATGCATGCACCCCACCACCCCTGAGGACGTCCTCAACAACCACATGCATACAGCCCACCACCCCGAGGACGTCCAACAACCACATGCATGCACCCTACCACCCCGAGGACGTCCTACAACCACATGCATGCACCCCACCACCACCCGAGGACGTCCTACAACCACATGCATGCACCCCACCACCCCAAGGACGTCCTACATCGTGCATGCACCCCACCACCCCCAGGACGTCCTACTACCGCATACATGCACCCCACCACCCCGAGGACGTCCTACAACCGCATACATGCACCCCACCACCCCGAGGACGGCATACATGCACGTCCTACCACCCGAGGACGTCCTACAACCACATGCATGCACCCCACCACCCCGAGGACGTCCTACAACCCATGCACAACCACATGCATGCATGCACCACACCCCAGGACGTCCCACCCATGCATGAGGACGTCCTACAACCACATGCATGCACCCCACCACCCCGAGGACGTCCTACAACCACATGCATGCACCCCACCACCCCGAGGACGTCCTACTACCGCATACATGCACCCCACCACCCCGAGGACGTCCTACAACCACATGCATGCACCCCACCACCCCGAGGACGTCCTACAACCACATTCATGCACCCCACCACCCCGAGGACGTCCAACAACCACATACCATGGACGTCCACCACCACGATGCACCCCACCACCCCAAGGAGTATCAAACAGACGTACATGTACCGATATACGCACCCTGCCACCCCGAGGACGTCCTACACAACCACATACATGCACCCCACCACCCGAGTATCAAACAGACGTAGCTTGTACCGATATACGCACCCTGCCACCCCGACAGCCTTCCACATTCACCCACCATCCTGACATAACCATGGACTCAGCTACACATTGCTGTGTCCCTCGTCATGCATGTTTCTTCAACACGCCATCACCTTGATGTGTCGACAGCGTCGACGTCCGTCCAGATGTTGAGGAGCTCTCCCCCGGCCAGGTATCCCAAAGCAGTACCGAAGATGACACAGGAGTAGTATGTACCTGGTTGAGAACAGACACTTCCCATCACACACTTGGGTAAATAAGTATCTTATTATCACTTGTAATTTATGGGAGGGTAAATACGTAAAGCGAGAGTCACGACGCGCGTTCTTTAAGTAGCTGTAAATCACATAACTGGCACTCAACGTTATGGCTGCCTGGGCTATCTTAAACAGTCTCTTATCCATTTGAGGATTCTTTATGAATGGACCTTATTTTCACGTTTCGCATTTTAAGAAAGAAAAATACCAACACAAGGTTGTGAGTAGGTTTCAGTTATTTAAGAATCCGAAAAGAGAGAGAGACCAAAGTGTAATTCTGACGTAGTTCAACCTCCCTGTTTGTACTGTAAATACGAAAATAAAACATATCGATACTCAAGAATCTCAGATCCTTGTGTGGTTGTAGTTGCAGGTGAATAAGGGAGGCAAGCCTATTTCCATAATCATTAGAAATCTCTACTCAAGCAGAGTCGACTGTACGACAGCGACAACACCCCAAACACACATTTATAGATCACGATTATGTAGAGGTGAAGTGAGGTGAAATTGGGTTTAACGTCGTGCTTGAGAATATTTCGCTCATATGACGACGTGCATGCGAACGCTCTAACCACTACACCACGGACGCGGTGATTATGTAGAGATGATGCCAGGTGTCCTAATACACAAAACGTTCGTAGCGATACGACATTCGTAAACCTATGATAAATTTCAGAGTTACGACAGCTCGTAACGTAACGAACACTTTGTGGATCATAACCCTGGCCCACTGGCGTCAGCTGTAACTCACCAATATACAAGGCTGACGACCTCAGTGGAAGGTTTTCATCCAGGTACGTTACCCCCAGAGTGTAAAACGGCGATGATCCGGCCCCATGCAGCAGTTGGGCGAGCACGAACACATACATGTAGTTGGAGATGCTGCCGTAGGTAGTGGTGGCGTCACAGATGCTGGTGGCGTTCCCTCCTGGAATACATATAGTGTCCTGCGCGTTATCCACAATGTACAGATCGGTGGTAAAATGCGGCAGTGCAAACAGGAACGACCCGAGTCCAAGAGCGAACACTCCGATGCCGATATAACGTGGCTTAATGCCCAGACCGCCGAAGTAGCTGACGGGAATGAGGCAGATCGCAGACGCTATGTCGTAACTGCTGACGATGGTACCCGTCTCCGTGCTGTTGATTTCAAAGCGCCGTTCGATGCTTGTGATGATGACGTTGACAAAACCGGTAACGAGCATGCCCTGAAAACGACACAAACGTTAAAGGAACATCCAATATTTCGTAAACGGTCTTGTTTTCACAGACCACTGACAGTTAATGCAGACAAAGACCAATAACGACAAGGGTGAAGGATATTGTTTTATGTCGCGGACAGATAAACATGGGACACCACATATTGACTTCACATTGTACCCAAGTAGGGATTCTTAACACCAATCGCCAATTTATACAGTATTTCACTTGAGGCTCTATCAGCTTACAGGAGGTATGGGAAGGGGGGAGGGAATCTCAATACGCGGACTCCGCATGATGACGTCATGTCACTGAGGACATGCATGTAGATGCTGCTGAGGCTTCGCTGTGTATGGCAGATGTCACGTGTCACGAGACGAGGGAGCACCTGTCAGCGTCCTACTTACAATCAGGGTGTCTAACGAACACGAGTCTGTGGGTTCACACAACGTTAAGAAAGAGAGAAGGTACCAAGCAAAGACAAGGTCAAAAGTAGATAGGATTATGTTGATTCTTTTAAACGGATAAAAAATCTAGACTTGAGTAGGAGGACTACAAAACAAAGCAAGGACATATTGGAAAACCGATGATAGATGGGTGTCCCGTAACATCTTTGTATCGACTTTCCAGAAATATCGCGGCATTGGACACAAAAAATGAGGCCTCGCACATGTGGAGAATATAATCCGGGTCTTGGGCGTGACTAGTCAAGAATTTAACTACCACGCTTTTTAAGACGTATCTAAGGATGATGTATGTAAGGATAAAGACCACTGTTTGCTCAGCCCTATCTACGCTATGTATACACAATTTACATTGTAAATATTGACAAACAGATCTTTATGTGAAGTGCATGTTTTGCACTACAGCAAACAAGCTACCCCTCTCTCTCTCTCTGTCTCTGTCCCTCTCTCTCTGTCCCTCTTCCCCCCTCTCTCTCTGTGCCTCTCTCTCTCTCTCCCTCTTCCTCTCTCTCTCCCTCCTCTCTCTCTGTCCCTCTCCCTCCCTCTCTCTCTCTCTTCCTCTCTCTCTCCTCCCTCTCTCCTCTCTCTCTCTCTCTGTCCCACTCTCTCTCTCTCTCTCTCTGTATGTATGTATTCACAGACAGACGTTTGTAATTTAAGGAACAGGCTAATCCGCGGGCTATACAGAGCCATTGCCATATTCCGGAGACCTCGACCCTGCTTGAGTAGTATACATGTGTGTGTTTTCTTATCCTCATCTCCTTAGGGGCCTATATTACATTTCACCTTAAAGTCTCCTTCTCAAGCAATGGAGGTATATATCTACAGTCCGTTTCAAGGTTCGTGGCTGTAGCCCACAAAAAGTGATCTACATGCCTGTATAAGATGACAAATCCTATCTGAAAACATGACCCACCTTTCTCTGTAACCATAGTTTGGGTGTGGATCCTGCCCTTCACCATGTATTTAAACTACCAACAACACTAATATATAACAACGTATCATGATACGTTGACATTTACCAGAGACCGACTGAACAATGTTATCAGGTCCTGACAAAGAGTTGCTGTGTCCAAATGCTGTTAAATTGATTCGAAAATGAGCTTAAAATACCCAGAAATACATAAATGAAACAGGACAAACAGATTTGAATATTCAACTGATATGCCATATACTTCCATGACAAATATTCACATAACACTGCTACAGGTCCGTGCCTCAACACAGCTTGTGTTCATCTACATACAGATAAGACCAACTTGTTTATATGAGGGCAATAACCTGCTGTCAACACAAGCCTCCGCCTGTATGTTTTTTCATGTCTGATATCGAAAAGCGTTCTGTTCCTGAACGGCATTTATATAGACGTGTTTATGTACACGCAGTGACTCATAAGCGGAGCCAGGTCAAAACTTCCCTTTTATCACACGGATATAAAAGTTTCTCTGCTACAGTAACTTGTTTGTTTGGGTGAATACTTAGGTGGTATCTGTTGTTGGTGACCCTGGGAGTATTGGCAAACTGTGGAGGAATATCTTAGCGCGTGTGTGCGTGTTGCGTGTGTGTCAGGGTCGGTGCACGTGAGTGAGTGAACGTGTGTGTGTATGGATGAAGTATGGACGGATGAGGATGGTATGGATGGATAGAAGGATGGATGGATGGAGGATGGATAGAGGATGGATGATATCGAAGGATGGATGATATCGAAGGATGGATGATATCGATGGATGGATGGATGATATCGATGGATGGAGGATGGATGGAGGATATCGAAGGATGGATGATATCGATGGATGGAGGATGGATGGATGATATCGATGGATGGATGGATGGATGGATGGATGATATCGATGGATGGATGGATATCAATGGAGGATGGATGGATGGATGATATGGATGGATGGAGGATGGATCGATGGATGGATGATATCGATGGATGGATGTATGGGTGCGTGTATATTAACACTACGATACCGATGTGTCGCTCTAAGTTATGCTGTGATCGACACCTAACCATGATTATCAAATATAAATATGCTGCGTGAAAATCTGCATAATTTGTGATGTATTTACGACAAGGCTGTACTCCCACACAAGAGTCACTAAACGGTATCACGCTGCCACAAACCGGTTTATATAGACCTTACGTCTCTTGTTTGTAAACACACGGGCATAATGGAAGCCATTAAGAGCACTTTAGATATTGTTTTGCATAATTCATATGGACTTGCTAATACAACAGGGACAGCGGGTAGTATGACAGTGTACTCTTACACATCAGAATGATCGTACAAATAGCTATCAGAAGGTTTTAGTTGTCCACACGTTCAGTACAAAGGATAAATGCACAAATGGAAATACTATTTCAAAATGAAAATTATCCATTTTAGACTCATGCTTATCCGAATGTGAAGAAATATTCCACAGAATTAAGTACTTGAGAAACAAACTATAATCTGCTGTATGGAATCTGTAAAATGTGGTGTCACGTGTTGATGGCTGGCGTCAGAGCTGCTTGGTTAAGCGACAGGAACTCGACAATGGTTATACAACATTGTATGAAGCCACTGACAAACGGTCCGATGCACAGCAATGGACGCCAACAATGTATATCAACACAGCGTCCGACCAATTTCGAATATAACCTGTTTGCGACAGGTGACTAGGTGTGGTTTTCATATGTCGATATTACCCACCGACAAATCGGGCTCTGCACGTAATTCAGAACCCCCGAAGACCTGATTTCACCAGAATATGGTTTGTCAGGACGAGATGGTTTTCCCGATGGGTTGATATTGCAATTATAGTATGACCAGAAATTATTGAGAATTTTAGGAATACGTTTAATTTGATTTCTAGTATAAACAACCTTGACCAGCTACCAAGTGCTTGGTTTCATTCAAGAGAGACAACTCCGTTAATCCTTTTTTATTAGTTTGTGAAGAGTTATCCCCCTTTGTTTACTTGCTAGCAGACGACATTTTCAGTGATCTCAGTATGGATGACTTAGGGAAGTGAAAGTTGATTTTAGAGTATTATAACAAGGGCATCAGATCAGATAAAGTGATTTCAAGTAGAACAGGCATCCCTTTGTCCACTGTTTATCGTGTTTATATAATGCAATGGATATGGCATTGAGCACCAGGGAGGCGCAGGTAGGCCCAGAAAATTGACTGTCGGTGACAGGAGGGGGCTTGGTATTCTTGTTTCTAGAAACAAACGAAGGAGTTTAGAGAACTTAAGGCTGGATATGATTGATAGAGGAACTGTGGCTGTCTGTAAGGACACAATTAGAACTGAGCTGCATGCAATGGGTTGGCAGAAAAGTCAAGGAATTCCATCACCGATCATGAAACCTGATCAAAAGGAGCGAAGGTTGAACTGGTGCTTACAGCATAGACATTTTAACTGGGACAATGTGATTTTCTCAGATGAAAGTTCTGTGTGGCTGTTTCCTAATACACTGAAATTCTGGACCAAACAAACTGAAAAACCTTTGTATCAGCGCCCAAAGTACAGTCCGAAATTTAACGTGTTGGGTGGCATATCTGCGTTAGGGGCAACGCCCCTCTGTGTTTTTGAAGGGAATATGAACAGTGAGCGGTACACAGATATTCTCGAGGGACATTTACTTCCATCTGCTCACGTGTTCTATGGAAATGTTTGGATTTTCCAGCAGGACAACGATCCAACACATCGTTCAAAGCATTCACAGGCCTGGTTTCCGACCCAAAATATGACATTATCAGATTGGCCAAGCTATACCCCTGACTTAAATCCAATAGAAAATGTTTGGGGACTTATGAAGGAAAGTGTCAATAAGAAAAATCTGACAAATATTGCTGAAATAAAAGAAGAGGTGGTCCGATATTGGGACAGCATGGACCACGACTTTCTAACTTCTTTGATCAGTAGTATGCCCCGCCGCATTGAAGCCTGCATTGCTGCCCATGGTGACTTGACAAAATACTAACTGTTAACCTGTTTTTGAATCTGGAGTTATGTTCTGCTAATATTTACATTTAATACGTGGGTAATGAGTGAAAAAAATATATAAATTACAATCTTTAAATTCTCAATAATTTCTGGTTGTACTGTGTATACAATACAAGCCATTGAACCAGAAACAAACTCATGCCTGTATTCTGGGATTGATCCATAGCCACGATCAATGTTACCTGGCTACGGTCATACTAATAGTATAATTCAGGACCAATTCCTTCAGCCCCTCCCTCGCATAGACCCCTAACGCTCATATATCGCCTGACTTAAAGACTGTCGTGATCAATATTCACTCAGCTACCTGAGTGGTTATAGCTCTGCCACAATAAATGAAACCCGAGGAAAGCTTATCTCGGGGGAATCTTGCTGACAGAAGGACGGTTAATCCCCGCAGGGAAACATATCCTTGGACAAGGACAGGTGCACGATAGACAACGTTTCTCCATGGTTTAATCACTGTATACACCAACTTATATGATAATACGTCATGAACCGAATGGTTCCATTTGCGTTTTATACAACACATTCTCATCATTTTGAATAAATATTTAACCAAACTAGGTTACCAGGCCAATGATTTTCAGAGGAAAGAAGATTCTGTGAAAGACGAACGGAATACGTATTGAACCTATGAGTGGCAGCTCAACTTTACTACACATCAGATTAAACTTTGATGCATGAATAAGCTGACACGATGCCAAATAGGGTTTAACGTAGCGGTCGGGATTACTGCGTTACAGTATGACGAGGAAGCAGGTGCGCGGCAGCGTGTACGTGTCCGGACTAGTGCCTGTCTTATAGTGCTTTACCACTGAGGTAACTCGGCACAGTTTAACTGAAATACCCATCTTCCATACTCTTCCGACTCCTAACTGACAGGCCTTCTTGGATCTCCTTACAGCCGAGCACAGGCAGTGTTGTAGCATGTACCTTACAGGTTGGAACCGCACGAATAAATAACATAGTCAGATAAGACAAAACAGTCTCGATGTTCCACCGAAACAAATTCCTGTAGGCTGGCAAGGCAAACAAACCTTGAAAATTATATGAATGGGTCACTGAAAAAGAGGGATGACACCAGGTGTTCGCCCAAACGGTAAACATTCGCTTCTCATCAGATTTGCGTAAAAAGGTTAGTAACAGGTTACTCCCCAGATATTTTGATAACGTTACAAAATAGCGGAATTAAGCTACAATTACTTGAATTTTGTGCCTATGGTACCTAAAAACATACTTCCAATCTCCAAAACATGTGTTTTGCGCAAACGTAAACATTCACGATTCATAAGTTTAAATTTTGAGTTTTCGCCAAAAATTTCGTTTCTTCGCCCTTATCCAATATTCATGACAACTGCGTGTTTAATTTTGTCAAATCCTTTGTCAGAAACTGGCCACAGTGCTGAGAGTTCCCGGACTTTTGGGTGTCCAGAATTACATTGTGACGTCTTTTAGTGCTTGCTTGCCGCCTGAAGCCAGGAAGCAGTGCTCCCGCCTTTCCACGGCGCCATGTAAACAAACCGGGCAACCAAGGGGTGGGGCAGAAATCAACTCATAGGACACCACATTTACCTATTTGGTTTTGAAAACACCCGACATGTAACTGTAGAATGGCGGCAGTATACACTGGCATGGATGCCAGTATGTACGGGATCAATATTTGTTGAAACCATGGACTCCTGTGACCAGTGATAGGGATGTATGTGAGAGATGGCGATACCATCTGGTAGTGGCACTGTTTAATAATAGATAATTATTCTAAGAATTATACCAGCCCTATCATGGCGGCGGATATTGATGTGATTTAACGGTTGACGAGTTGCGCCGAGCTAGAGGAAAAGACCCGAGCCTTCGATAAGGATCGGATAGTCACACGGTGCATGGAATAGTGCTGTTATTTGCGTTAAACAACTTTCTCGCTCTTAATGAGTGGATGAGTGAGTTTAGTTTTACACCGCTTTTAGCAATATTCCAGTAATATCACGACAGGAGGCATCAGAAATGGGCTTCACACATTGTACCAATGTGGGGAATCGAACCCGGGTCTGTGGCGTGACGAGCGAACGCTTTAATTACTACGTATACGAAGAGTACTTAATGATTTGATGGTATTGTCCTCTTGAATACCAACGTTGCATAGCAGCACACTTACGTCTCTGTAGAGTTCATCTGATCATTACCGAAACTGAAATATACACAAAGAACTTAATGAGGCAATACCTTTATTTTTTTTTAGGTTTTCAACACATACATAAAACTTCTCGTTGTGACGATGGAAAAACATGAGTTATTCTGACCCGTTTGATCCTTTGACTCATAAAAAACGACACAATGATTGGAATTCATGTTGATTTTATGATGATAATTGCTTATTTTAAAATAAAACTGATTTTCATACAAAACCATGCCTGTACAAGTATGGCCGTGGAATGTCTAATTTTGAATTTATTGGTGAATGTGAACATTCAATATGTCATTTTGCGTGTCTTACACGATTCAAGAACAATGCCGAGTGTAACCTCCATGTGGCTATAGGACAGCCAGCACTCTCCTCCTCATACCCCCTGTCAGCCTCCTGATCCTCCGATGGGACAGTCTACGCCATTCCTCGTGTAAAGCACCTTCCAATTGGGCCAGGTTCTGTACAGGAGGATCCCTTTGTTGCACACGACGACCAATCATGTCCCAGATATGCTCCAAAGGACTAAGATCGGGGCTCATTCAATCGTGAGATATGTCAGGAGATGCTTAACTAAGTTCTTTGTGTATATCTATTGACAATCTATAATTTGTTATGCATATTTCAGATTTGCATATACAGAAAATAAAAGCCTACATTGTCATATTATACTGGAGCTAAAAATAAGCAACCACACTACTACAGCAAGTTTAAGTTATCTTTATATTAAGCGATCTTTACAAAGATCGATATTTATCATCCAAAACTGTGTTCTACAGGAGATATCGCTTGTGTGAGATATACAATATCTCCTAGGAGATATCGTTTTGACAGTAGATTTTGTACAATGCCCTGACAATGCTATGACGTCATAAACTTAATGACATCACAATGCTATGACATCACTGCACTGCAAGTTTAATGGTAGTATAGTGTTCAGAGAGGTACATTTTTCATTGAAAACTAATGAAGAATGATTTTTGATGATAAATAGAATCTCACCCCCGTGTCCACTGATATCAATTATATCAAAACTCGTTGATAAAGGTAGAATATCCTCGGCAAGCCTCGGATATTTGTAACTTTATCAACTCGAGTTGATATAATAATAATAATAATAATACACAAGATTTGAATAGCGCCTTATTTGCTTATTTAAAAAACACTCTAAAGCGCTTAACATATAAAATACTGTATGGTGATATACAGGTGGTATACAAGTGATGCTAAAAGATGAAACATCTAACACATGGTAAAAACACATACAAGGAGTAACATTGTACGCAGTGATAAAACCAGTGATACATTATGTTGAATAAGCAGCTTTAAAAAGACGAGTTTTAAGAGCTTTCTTAAAAATGTCCAGTGAGGATGAATTTCGTAGGCTCATTGGTAGACTGTTCCAAAGATTAGCTGAAATGCTGTCATAAAAACATCTGTGGCCATACGTTACTGTACGCGTCTTTGGTTGACAGAGTCGGGATTCATATTCTGATCTGAGTGACCTGGCTGGATGATATGGCACAACAAGTTCCTGAAGATAGTATGGGGCCAAACCGTGGATACATTTATAAACATACATCAAGATCTTATACTGGCATCTCTGTCTGACTGGAAGCCAGTGTAGCTTCTCTCTCACGGCCAGTTTTGGTAATGAGTCTAGCCGCACAGTTCTGCACCTTCTGTAGACGACTGGTGAGAGTTTCAGGTAGTCCACAGAGAAGACCATTTCCATAATCCAGTCTAGATGTTACTAAAGCATGTACTAGAGTCTTACAACAGTCTTCTGTGATGTATCTGCGTATGGCTGAAATACTTCTGATCTGGAAGTAGTATGACTTGGCGATGGCATTGACTTGTCTCTCCATTGTCAGTTTGTGGTCGAAGTGAACACCAAGGTTCTTCACAGAAACAGCTGATTTAACAGAGCTGTCTCCAACTTGTACTTGCATATCACTGGTGTCAACTTTAGGGTTCTTGGGACTGAAAATAATAAATTCAGTTTTTTCCTGATTGACTTTAAGCATATTGTTGCTTGTCCCGTCGATGACATCTGACACACAGGCTTCCAATGCTTTTGAAGTGGGCGTCCAAGAAATCCCAGGTTGAACAACTCTGTACATCTGCTGATCATCCGCATAAACCATATAGGAGAGATCATGTTGTTGGCAGATGTTGCCCATCGGCTTTGAATACAGACAGTACAAAACAGGCCCCAAAACGGAGCCCTGTGGTACCCCGAAATGAATATCCGCACACTCAGACACTGTAAATCTTATTGCCACACTCTGTGTTCTGTTTAACATATAGGACTGAACCCATGATAGGGCTTCTCCGGTCACACCATAGCTGTACTGTAGTCTTTGTAATAGTATGTCGTGATCTATGAGATCGAATGCAGCTGACTGATCGATCAACACCATTGCATAATTGTCACATTGCATAATTGATATCAGTAGACACTTGGGTGAGATTCTCTATTTACATGACATTCATATTTTGGGGGTATACCACAGTAACAGCAGCACAGAATGGATATATCATTACCCAGTGACCATGTTAAAATGTTGGAGTTTCATTTAACTAAACTGGTTTACTTCTGCTGGATCTGTAAAAATTCTTTTACCTTGTTCTGAATGGTATTAATAGGTGCCCCCTCTGTTTCTAAAGTCCCGAGGAGAATATATGACTGTGATTCATGTATACGTATTACTGTGATTCACGTGTATGTATATAATCTCGACACTGTATGTATGAAGTTGTAAATTTGTGAGCGAGCTGCAGACATCGATTCAACTGGTTGATGTCACTTGAGAATTTATGTTAACATGTGTACTGAACGTCCGCGTATGATATATAAGAGGCAGTTCCGCGTTGTAACACTTTGTAAGAATTTAACAAAGGGTCTTGTCCTGTATTGGCCGAGACCTATACAACAAACACACACCAACAGACATATTAGTGACAACTTCCTTCTTCTACCCTGTGCGCATTATGGTCGATGTCAAATACAAATAGTATCAACTTTAGTCTCAATTTTTAAGCCGAAATAGGTGCGGGTACACCAACTGATAAATTGTCATAATGAGGGTACCCTGAAGATCCGGGCTCAGAACTGGCTTTCAGCAACCCATGCTTGTCATAAGGTCATAAGAACTATACAAATGTAAGTAGCGACACTACCATACAGGTTTACCAGTGTTTACCACATTGTTCACGCTGTAATCAGCAATAGCTAATACGTGCCGGACAATCAGTGGCTGATAGTATGAACACTGAAAACGTGGCCGGCGTACACTGAGTGAGTGAGTTTAGTTTTGTACCGTTTTAAAGCAATATTCCAGCAATATCACCGGGGAAGAGAGAGAGAGAGAGAGGGAAGAGAGAGAGAGAGAGAGAGAGAGAGAGAGAGAGAGAGAGAGAGAGAGAGAGAGAGAATCACCTTCAGTCATTGTACATGTGGATAATCAAATCGCGAACGAGCGGACGCTTTAACCATTAGGTTAACCTGTAGCCACCAACCCGTAGCCATAGAGAGGCAAATAGAAACTTTGATTGAACTCCATTGTGAACATGTCTGGGGTTCAAATCCAGGATCAGCAGATCCTGGCCTCGATGAAGGACGTGCGTCTCCACAGAAACCTTGAACTACTTGGCTACCTGTCCATATATATTAACCAAAACGATTTCTTCAGCCATCCATTACAGTGCACTGGGAATATAGCACCGGCGGGCGCAGTGTCCTTTCCACTCCGAAAAACTGGGGTAGTGTCACCTTGTTTTGCTGAAGGCACGGTTCAATTTACCGTACAGACAGGCTGTAAAAACTGTGATACGGCAGTAAGGCAGTGATAGGTGAAGTGGTGCAAGTCTACAGTTGAAAAGCGGACGTCGTTAGATTCAACACATGAAACCAGAGAAACAGTATCACATGCTCGCCTCGGGTTCTTTCCGCACATGAAAAACATAGATCGAACCAGTTTTGTGGTAGACAAGAGGCTGAATGAGCTGTGCGTGTGTTCAGTGTAAGCAGTATCTCATCAACCCGTACATATCTGGGTTAGAATCGATCTTCAGGAACCCATGCTTGTCGTAAGAGGCGACTAACAGGATCGGGTGGTCAGGCTCGCTGACTTGGTTGACACATGTTATCGGTTCCCAATTGCATAGATCAATGCTCATGTTGTCAGTCACTGGATTGTCTGGTCCAGACTCAATCATCTACAGACCGCCGCCATATTGCTAGAATATTGCTGAGTGAGGCGTTGAAGCACAAGCAAACTAAACAAAACCCCAACAGTATCTCATCAACACGGGGTTTATAGGCTGCCGACATAAAGTAGCCGTATGGATAAGGGAAGGGAGACCTCTGCAAGGTAACATCTACACTGCCACTACTTAATCTCAGGTATATTGTTGTTATAAAGGCGGAATATAACTCACAATCGCGCCACGATCCCACACCTCTACCCACAAGGTATTACGATCTTAGCATGAGTCGATATACTAGTCGATGGTGATCATGAGGTTACAAGCCTCTTATTCTGTCTAAATAAAGGCGTCCCTAAGCAAACATTGTGACAATATTGTAATCCATATTTTCATCAGGTCAAGAGGAAACCACATCAGTGAAATCTGTAAACCTGTAAAAATCGTTACAGTATGCATTTAAAAGACGCCAAAGAATATCCGATTTTTAAAAATGAAAATTAGCTAATCTGTTTTTGTTCCAAAAAGTGCAGGCAACCCCTTCCATACTTCAAAGTAAGGACAGAAATGCCGCTTCAAAGTAAGTACAGGAACATTGCTTCAAAGTAAGTACAGGAACACCGCTTCAGAGTATGTACAGGGGCAACGATTCAAAATAAGTACGGAACACCGCTTCAACGTGAGTACAGGAGCACCCATTCAAATTAAGTACAGGAACACCGCATAAAATTAAGTACAGGAACACCCATTCAAATTAAGTACAGGAACACCGCTTCAAAGTGAGTACAGGAGCACCGCATCAAAGTAAGTACAGGAACACCGCTTCAGAGTATAAAAATGAAAATTAGCTAATCTGTTTTTGTTCCAAAAAGTGCAGGCAACCCCTTCCATACTTCAAAGTAAGGACAGAAATGCCGCTTCAAAGTAAGTACAGGAACATTGCTTCAAAGTAAGTACAGGAACACCGCTTCAGAGTATGTACAGGGGCAACGATTCAAAATAAGTATGGAACACCGCTTCAACGTGAGTACAGGAGCACCCATTCAAATTAAGTACAGGAACACCGCTTCAAAGTAAGTACAGGAACACCGCTTCAAAGTAAGTACAGGAACACCGCTTCAAAGTGAGTACAGGAACACCGCTTCAGAGTATGTACAGGGGAAACGATTCAAAATAAGTACAGGAACACCGCTTCAAAGTATGGGAACACCGCTTCAAAGTAAGTACAGGAACACCGCTTCAAAGTGAGTACAGGAACACCGCTTCAGAGTATGTACAGGGGCAACGATTCAAAATAAGTACAGGAACACCGCTTCAACGTGAGTACAGGAGCACCCATTCAAATTAAGTACAGGAACACCGCTTCAAAGTGAGTGCAGGAGCACCGCATCAAAGTAAGTACAGGAACACCACTTCAGAGTATGTACAGGGGCAACGATTCAATATAAGTACAGGAACACCGCTTCAACGTGAGTACAGGAGCACCCATTCAAAGTAAGTACAGGAACACCGCTTCAAAGTAAGTACAGGAACACCGCTTCAGAGTATGTACAGGGGCAACGATTCAAAATGAGTACAGGAGCACCGCATCAAAGTATGTACAGGAGCACCCATTCAAATTAAGTACAGGAACACCGCTTCAAAGTAAGTATGGGAACACCGCTTCAAAGTAAGTACAGGAACACCACTTCAGAGTAAGTACAGGAACACCGCTTCAAAGTAAGTACAGGAACACCGCTTCAAAGTAAGTACAGGAACACCGCTTCAACGTGAGTACAGGAGCACCCATTCAAATTAAGTCGGGAACACCGCTTCAAAGTGAGTACAGGAGCACCGCATCAAAGTGAGAACAGGAACTTTGCTACGAAGTAAGTACGGGAACACCGCATTAAAGTAAGTACATGTACAGGAACATTGCTTCAAAGTAAGTACAGGAGCATTGCTTCAAAGTAAGTACATGTACAGGAGCATTGCTTCAAAGTAAGTACATGTACAGGAACATTGCTTCAAAGTAAGTACAGGAGCATTGCTTCAAAGTAAGTACAGGAGCATTGCTTCAAAGTAAGTACAGGAGCATTGCTTCAAAGTAAGTACATGTACAGGAGCATTGCTTCAAAGTAAGTACAAGAACACCGCAATAAAGTAAGTACAGGAATACCATTTCCCTAATTCGTGTATGTAATGCAGTAAAAGTCCACTTGAGTCATCTGACCTTGAGCAACATACCCAAAGGCCTTGTATAGGATATGTGTACAGGTATATTCAGCCATAATATGTTTTCTGTATACATATCGTGTTTGCGAGTCACCGGAGTTTAAACCCTGAAGAAAACCCTCGAGGGCTATAAGTTCCCGCGGATGACCTTCCCAAACACACAGGATCTATTCCCTAATATAGAAATGTAAA
Organism: Haliotis rubra; assembly: GCF_003918875.1. NCBI lineage: Eukaryota > Metazoa > Mollusca > Gastropoda > Lepetellida > Haliotidae > Haliotis > Haliotis rubra. Next base: position 2,936,674 of record NW_025767057.1, read on the forward strand.
CTGACATATTTCACACATGTCCTCGAAATGAACTATTCCCCTCAAGCTCCAGTTCTTGCTTTAGACCGGGATGAATGTTTTCGTGTACAGTAATCGTTTAATGTTGTATTACCTGTTGAGTTAACACAGTGGTGTAATCGCTTAAGCATACCAGTTGCCTTTTGGAGCAAACATTTATAGTCTATGGTGGTGTAGGGGGTGGGGGAGTTTTCGTTCAACCAAGCTTCAGTTGTTTCAGTAGTGAAAACAAAATAAATTGATGGCTCAGAAAAAGACGTCGGTGAGACAACCCCCACACCCTCTCTACCCCACCCCGGTAAACATTCAAATCAATGCTTACTTCACATCCTAACCAGCCCGACACATTAAACATTCAGATAAATACTTTCACCCATCCCTACGAACCCTGTAGACATTCAAAGCAATGCCTTCACACCACCCCTACACACCCCTCTACACATTCAAAGCAGTGCCTTCACCCCACCCCTGCACACCCGGTAGACATTCAAAGCAATGTCTTCACCTCACCCCTACACACCCCTGTAGACATTCAAAGCAGTGCCTTCACGCCACCCCTACACACCCCTGTAGACAATCAAAGCAGTACCTTCACTCCACCCCTGCACATCCGGTAGACATTCAAAGCAGTGCCTTCACCCCACCCCTGTACACCCTGTAGACAATCAAAGCAATGCCTTCACTCCACCCCTACACACCCGGTAGACAATCAAAGCAGTGCCTTCACCCCACCCCTACACACCCGGTAGACAATCAAAGCAATGCCTTCACCCCCACCCCTACACATCCCTGTAGACAATCGAAGCAATGCCTTCACCCCACCCCTGCACACCCTGTAGAAATTCAAAGCTATGTCTTCATCCAACCCCTTAACACCCTGTAGACATTCAAAGGAACGCCTTCACCCCACCCCTGCACACACTGTAGACATTCAAACCAAAGTCGTCATCCCCATCCCAACACATCACTGTAGACAATCAAAGCAGTGCCTTCACCCCACCCATGAACACCCTGTAGAAATTCAAAGCTATGTCTTCATCCAACCCCTAAACACCCTGAAGACATTCAAAGCAGTGCCTTCACCCCACCCCTGCACACCCTGTAGAAATTCAAAGCTATGTCTTCATCCAACCCCTAAACACCCTGTAGACATTCAAAGGAACACCTTCACCCCACCCCTACACACCCCTGTAGACAATCAAAGCAGTTCCTTCACCCCACCTCTGCACACCCGGTAGACATTCAAAGCTATGTCTTCACCTCACCCCTACACACCCATGTAGACAATCAAAGCAGTGCCTTCACCCCACCCCTACACACTGTAGACAATCAAAGCAGTGCCTTCACCCCACCCCTACACACCCGGTAGATATTCAAAGCAATGCCTTCACCCCCACCCCTACACATCCCTGTAGACAATCGAAGCAATGCCGTCACCCCACCCCTACACACCCCTGTTCATCCCACTCCTACACACCCTGTAGACATTCAAAGCACTGCCTTTACAACACCCCTACACACCCCTGTAGACAATCAAAGCAGTGCCTTTAACCCCACCCCTGCACACCCGGTAGACATTCAAAGCAGTGCCTTCACGCCACCCCTACACACCCCTGTAGACAATCAAAGCAGTGTCTTCACTCCACCCCTGCACATCCGGTAGACATTCAAAGCAGTGCCTTCACCCCACCCCTGCACACACTGTAGACATTCAAACCAAAGTCGTCATCCCCATCCCTACACATCACTGTAGACAATCAAAGCAGTGCCTTCACCCCTCCCATGAACACCCTGTAGAAATTCAAAGCTATGTCTTCATACAACCCCTAAACACCCTGAAGACATTCAAAGCAGTGTCTTCACCCCACCCCTACACAAATTGTAGAAATTCAAAGCTATGTCTTCATCCAACCCCTGCACACCCTGTAGACATTCAAAGGAACGCCTTCACCCCACCCCTACACACACTGTAGACAATCAAAGCAGTGCCTTCACCCCACCCCTCCACACCCTGTAGAAATTCAAAGCTATGTCTTCATCCAACCCCTAAACACCTTGTAGACATTCAAAGGAACGCCTTCACCCCACCCCTACACACCCCTGTAGACACTCAAAGCAGTGCCTTCACCCCACCCCTGCACACCCGGTAGACATTCAAAGCTATGTCTTCACCTCACCCCTACACACCCATGTAGACAATCAAAGCAGTGCCTCCAGCCCACCCCTGCACACCCTGTAGACATTCAAAGCAATGCCTTCACACCACCCCTGCACACCCTGTAGACAATCGAAGCAGTGCCCTCATCCCACCCCTACACACCCCTGTAGACAATCAAAGCAGTGCCTTCACCCCACCCCTACACACCCTGTAGACATTCAAAGCAATGCCTTCACCCCACCCCTACACCCCCCTGTAGACAATCAAAGCAATGCCTTCACCCCACCCCTGCACACGCGGTAGACATTCAAAACAATGTCTTCACCTCACCCCTACACACCCCTGTAGACAATCAAAGCAGTGCCTTCACCCCACCCCTACACACCCGGTAGACATTCAAAGCAGTGCCTTCACTCCACCCCTACACACCCCTATAGACAATCAAAGCAGTGTCTTCACTCCACCCCTACACACCCCTGTAGACAATCAAAGCAGTGCCTTCACCCCACCCCTGCACACCCGGTAGACATTCAAAGCAGTGCCTTCACCCCACCCCTGTACACCCTGTAGACAATCAAAGCAATGCCTTCACTCCACCCCTACACACCCCCGTAGACAATCAAAGCAGTGCCTTCACCCCACCCCTGCACACCCGGTAGGCATTTAAATCAGTGCCTTCACCCCACCCCTGCACACCCCTGTAAACATTTAAAGCAATGTCTTCACCTCACCCCTACACACACCTGTAGACAATCAAAGCAGAGTCTTCACTCCACCCCTACACACCCCTGTAGACAATCAAAGCAGTGCCTTCACCCCCATCCCTACACACCCTGTAGACATTCAAAGGAATGCCTTCACCCCCATCCCTACACACCCTGTAGACATTCAAAGCAATGCCTTCACCCCCACCCTACACATTCTGTAGACAATCAAAGCAGGGCCTTCTCCCCACCCCTGCACACCCTGTAGACATTCAAAGCAATGTCTTCACCCCACCCCTACATACCCTGTAGACAATCAAAGCAATGCCTTCACCCCACCCCTACACACTGTAGACAATCAATGCAGTGCCTTCACCCCACCCCTACACACCCGGTAGACATTCAAAGCAATGCCTTCACCCCACCCCTACACACCCCTGTTCATCCCACCCCTACACACCCGGTAGACATTTAAAGCAATGCCTTCACCCCACCCCTACACACCCCTGTAGACATTCAAAGCAATGTCTTCACCTCACCCCTGCACACCCGGTAGACATTCAAAGCAATGTCTTCACTCCACCCCTACACACCCTGTAGACAATCAAAGCAATGCCAACCCTGCACACCCTGCGGACGCTCTAACCACTACACCACGGAGGCGGTCGCGACTTTGTTAACTTCCCGAATGGTTAAATATAAAGTATGTATATCCTGTTTGTAACCACAGTGATTGATTGCAAGGGATGGTTAGATGTGTGTTGCCTGTCATCGATGACAGCAATCAATCGCAACTGCATCAATATCAATTACACTCATTTCTAACCCTCCCCTCAACCCACCCCTTTCTCCAAACATACATACAACTGTTGGACACACGAACTGGTTCTCGTGAGAAACTAGGGCGGACGGATAGCCCAGTGACTAAAGCGTTACCTCGTCACACCAACGACTTCGATTCCCTACAAAGGTACAACTCGTGAGAAATCACATTCATTCCTACTGACAGTGTCTTCAGACGATAAGAGTCAGATGTACCGGATGAATAGATGTTGCAGTTATTGGCTGAATTCGGTCTGATTATTGGCTGCATCACCTGTGTTTGACCCTTGGGCATCACATCAGCAATCCCGGCCTCTTAAACCTGTTTGTTACCTTTGTCAAAGCAGTAGCTTCAAAGACGGGCTGCTGGTTATAAGCCCTGGGCCTGAAGGATGTAAGGGGTGTAATATCCTCGTCTTTAACAGTGAGGTAGATCTCCCTCGCCACATACACGTCTTGCACTGACATTAGTAACCTCTAAATCTAATTGTAAATGACATAATGTATCGTCTGTTATGTCTGATGTAATTACGTAAGTGTGGGCCACAACAACATGGTAGGGACTTGAGTGTACAATGTAGGAGATGACTTGACTATATCTACATTACGAAAGACCTACTGTGAATAAACCTAGGGGCAAAGTAACGTTCAAGTAACTATATTCTGTATCAATTACCGTAGTTTTATCTGAATGTTTTTCTAGGGTAAATCAAAACATTCCTTTATACCAATAAAAAAATCGTAGGCTATACCTAAAGTTTAATTTAACTTGTTCTAAATGTCTAAACATCAAATAATCGTGTCCTGTTTTTTGCGTAGGTTGTTTCACAAACAAATATTATACTTGAGTAAAATCCCTATTAGTTTTTAATAATTTAAGCAAATAACCAGAGAGTATCTCCGCTACACGACTGAATGAATTTACCGACTGAATGGCAGGTACGGCCATTGCTTTTACAGTACACGCGATCACGTGCGGATATTTTTATATAAGCGCATGTCTTACAATCAGTGTCATCTAGTTCACACAAATGTTCATCTTGAGGTGGAGGAGAGCAGACGACATCGGAGGTAAATGTACGTGTACACTTTAGCTACACCTGGACCAGTATGAAGAATGTAAACACGCCACTTACCTGAAGCCCGCCAACCCAACACAGGCAAAACAACACCCAGCCAGGTTTTCTAAATCTCTGGCAGAAGTCAGGCTTAAACGGTCCCCATTTACACGGTCCTCCATCGTCTTCACAATCTGTCTCTATGTCCGTATGTCCATCAGCGGGTATTTGTTTTGAGTCGGCCATCGCATAATCTTCAGCGTGTCGTCTGCCGCGCTGGTGATCGTCGTGCACCGAAGTAGGTCATTTGGACACGCCCGAGTGCGCCGGTGTAAGTGACAGTTGAAGGGTTAACATAATTGTTCTACTGGAAGTCGACAGCCACGGGCTTTAATTTGACATTAGGACATATAAGCCGGTGTATATAAATCGCACTGTACTGTATGTTGCATAACTCGCCACATAATGAATGAAAAATAGGCTTAAAAAATAAGTAGCATTGTATCTATGTCGTGACAGTGGGTGAACGCCAGTGAAAGATCTCGTCACAGGACGTGGTATTTCACAACAGCGTACCGGCAACTCGACCTATCCTATTGTCGAAGTGTCTTCACCGCGTACAAAGGCAACTGCCCATACGCGCTCCTGTAAAAAGGTCATCTAGTGCAATAACTGACAAACGAGCAGCTTATATCCTATGTGCTATATTCAAAGCAGTCTCGAAATGCTTTGAGATTACGTGTGAGGGAGTTGTATTTTTTTTCGTTGGTGTATGAGCATTCAAGCTTTATCACGACTTCTCTCAGACAACCGAGTATGGGCCCGACAAACCAGTGATTGATAACATGAGCAGCAAACAGTCACTGTTGCAGGGTGACTCCATTTTCCTCCAAGTCACGTGACCACTAGTCCACCTTTGTCGCCTTCTACGTAAAATGCCGGACAAAGAAAGTATACGCTTGAAATTTAGATTTGCCCAGAAATTTGTATCTCTGTCGTGACAGTGGGTGAACGCCAGTCCAACGCCAGAAAATAAAACTCTTATCAAACCTTTACTGGGCTGATAACCGCCAAACTGAAGGTCCAAAACGAAACTTGTGACCCGTATCGAATGCATGGCGGAACAGCCATTTTTTTCAAAACGTCTATGAGTGGCATTTGGAATTGATACGCATAAATAGAGGAAAGTCATGGACGTCAACTTTCTTGTTTTTCTTCTTCCATTTTTAAAAATATTTTAAACACCGTCAAACATGGGTGTGTACATTCTTCTACGCGACAGTACATGTGTATTAGTGCCGGGCGACCAAGTCTGTCTGTGAATTCCCACGAGGAGAGATTACCTGGTTGGATGTACGCAAATTACATGGGCGACTCTATGAGAAACTCTTAAGATTATACACATATATTGAATTAAACCCGAGTGTGCACTGACTCCCCATTAATATCCAAAGCTCAGGGGTGTGAGAAAAGAGCGTGTGAATGATAAATACGACCGTGCGTATAACAGTGAATGAGTGAGGTTTTTACGCCGCACTCAGCAATATTCCAGCTATATGGCGGCGGCCAATTAATAATCGAGTCTGGACCAGACAATCCAGTGATCAACATCATGAGCATCAATCTACGCAATTGGGATACGATGTCAACCAAGCCAGTGAGCCTGACCACCCTATCCCGTTAGTATCCTCTTACGACAAGCATGGGTTACTGAAGATCAATTCTAACCCGGCGTAAAACTAAACTCACTCACTCACTCAGTGTATGGGCCACGTGTGATGTAATTATGTAACACAAAATGTGAAACTATGCACCAGACAACCGAGTGATTGACACCATGAGCATCGATCTGGGCAATTGGGATATAATGACATGAATCAAAGTCAGTGAACCAGACCACCTGATCTGTCGTTACGGGTTTGCTTCTCGCCACAGGCCATTGTATCGTTGCTAAAATACTTCCAAATCAACAGATAGTACGAACGTCCGAAATGCAATACCCTATACACTATACAGTAATATTTAATAGTCAAACTGATCGGGAAATATTTGACCAACGACACAAGGGTATGTGGCCACGGAAAAAATGTCACCTCGCATCGCGCATGGGTGTTGTGTATTTTACGGACGCTTCTCTCGGTACACACACGTTGGAGTAATAATAAACGTTTGTCCCCACCATGCGACGATTGAAGAGTGTGCTGATGTCGAAAATAATCATCTTTAAATACATATAAACTGGGGAGCCCGAGGAAGTGTACACCACTTGTAAAAAGTCAAGGACGATGTTTCGACGACGCGGGTGATTGAAAAGCTTCGAACAACTGTATTTCAAAGCAGAAAGAATTTAAGTTTTCCCCTAAGCACTACGTTCAGTAGTCTAGGAGCTCAAGCAACCACATAAATCATTGTATAAACAACCGTCAAAAAATATAATAGATACCTGTCACTCAGTGACGCCTCTAAAATATCTGACAGTGTCACCGTACATGTTTTGTGTGTTCATATATATTGCTGCTCCAGAAGAAGGCTACCTACACTTGTTATGAATGACATTATTTCTTTATTAAATCCTATTTCGTTTCCTTATACCGAATCATTTTCCACTCTTCAGTTACAGTTTTAAATTCTTCAATTCCTTATTTTCCATATAACATTATCTTCCTGTCCATGCTCACCATGAACGTTACCTGTACCGGGAGAATGAATGATAATTATCTCGTCAGTAACCCATGCTTTTCAAAAGAGCAGTGAATAAAATATTTTGCCAAGTAACCTTGGCTTCATGGTCCCGCGAGCCGGATAGCGACTACATGTGAGAACGTTTCAGACAGATAGGAAGTGTGAGTGAGTGAGTTTAGTTTTACGACTAACTCAGCAATATTCCAGCGGGCGGCGGTCTGTAAATAGTCGAGTCTGGACCAGACAATCCAGTTGACACTGTGTTTATTTTCCGTAAGAGATCCACCGGCCCATTATACAGGTATATACAGCATGAGACATGAAGCAATGATGAAACGTCGTAAAATGACACGTTTTTGTTAATTTCAATTGAAAAAGCGTGAGCATTTCTTGAAAGCCAGAAATACATATTTAACTGAATTATTAATGAGAAGTAATGCCTGATGACATAAATTATACAAATTTATAAATAGTCGGAGAAGAATGATAATATTAGGAAGCAGGTTCCGAGGATTAGTATAAAAGTCACATTCCATGCAGAGGTAGAATGCAAAATGGACATAATCTTTAAAAATAACCTGATTACTATAGCAACGCACCTTTCTTTAAACCTTGAACAAACCCTGTTAATGCAGTCCGTATCTTGATTCATCCACACGTAACCGAACGTAGCTAAACAACAAATTCTTAACATTTAATGCCCAACACTTCCTCCCAGCTTCCGCTAAACCATATTGATAATTATAAGCCTTTCGTAGAATATCATTATCGTATTGAAACAACAACCTTACTCAATATTTAATAATCTTAACATACTGATGAGCACGGAAAGAATGTCAACCAAGCTCGCCTCTAGCTACCAAATTAGGTGTAAACATCTTTACAGAAATTATCATGAACCCTAGCAACGTCAGGCGATGAATGGAACCCCTAACCCTCTGTACCGTACCTAAGGATAGGCAGAATTTTAACATCGAAGATATCTAATAACATTGTGTATGGAAGGCTAAATCATTTTTACAGATTAGAGCGGACAATTCTAAGAACCCTCAAAGCATGTTCTGAGAGAACTTTCTGAGAAATGTACCATGAACCTGAACTAGAAAAATAATATTTTCAAAGCTTACCAGCCTCCTAAAATACCATCACTTTAGTTTTCTCTACATTAACCTTTAGTTGCCATTTATCACAATCGATCTACATAATTTATCTGGCCTCTTTTGTAGTCCTATACCCGTAGGTGGACGGAAAAATGTCATAGCAAAAAAAGTCACGGAATAAAAGTCATAGGAAAAATAACTATTATAAAACATCCTGTTCTCCAGTTTTTTTACTTTGTTCATACTGAATTTTATGTATTTCACTTTCCTCGTCAATATTAAAAACATCCTGTTCTCCAGTTATTCGCAAAAAGACTATTCTTCGTGCGATTGTAACTGTGTTTGGGCGTGATGTTCAGTCACATGGTTGTTTCTATTATTTTACGCAAATTACTTGGAAAAAGAACTAGTCACATCCAGCTCCAAAAGAAACTAAGTAATCTGTGTTTGGACAGAATGGCTGGCCGTAAGACTGTGACTCATACTCTTCACGGCATTGGCTGGAACATTCGGTTAAATAAACTATGCTAGGACAACTGACTGATGTAGTGCTTTTGCAGATGATAGTGTTATGATGATAGTGCATTTTATGATGTCATGTATTTTACTTGAATTATTACATTAATTTTATAAGCCAGGTTCAAATGTGGTAGTGCTGTTGATGATAGTATTGTTATGACTTGTTAAATAAATACATTATCAATACTGACCTTTTTTGAGTTTATGACTTTTTTCCCTATGATTTTTTTTCCTACAACCTACCCGTACTATCGACGACCGCCATGTCGTCTCAAATAGTAACATAAATATCTGCAGAACTCCCATCTCTATACAACTCTGATCATCCTCTCCCAAGAAGTTAGTGATATCATTTACATGTAGAGAAAAGAGAAAGAGCGACAACTGACAGCCCGGTCGAACACCGCACATACAATCAAAGAAAGAGGTGAAACCTTCATTTAGTGAGACACATGACTTTACGTTAAGATACCCATTTTGAATCACTCGAAAAATCCACCCTTAATATTACGCTGTCACAAAAGACCACCCCTAAAAACTGAATCAAATGCTGCCTAGGGGTGACTATTGAGGGGGACACAACTATTGCAAAAGCGAAAGTCTGTTGCAACATGCTATTGCGACCAACTAATGCAATACTATTGCAAGAGTTGTTTTTTTCTCCTTGAATTATCTCATTTGAAGTCATTTCCCAAATGAATGTATAGTTTATATGAAGGATGATATTGTAAAATGCTGTCACGAACCTGGAGAGTATATTCCAAACATTTTCTATCGGGTAAAAATGGACAACTCTCTCAGAATTTTAATCTGCGCAATCTAAATGAAAATGTTGATTCATCTAATTTTTAGATGGATACTTTTAAATCGGGTCTATATTTGGTCCCAAAAGACTGTTACTTTACTTCGGTTGATCTTAAGCATGCATATTATTCAGTTCCAATCTGTGACAGAAACAGGATATATCTTCGATTTTATTGGACTTGTATCAATTTACGTGCTTGTCCAATGGCCTAGCTTCTGTCCACGACTCTTTGTTAAGATTATGAAACCAGTATTTTCTTCATTGAGGAAGCAGGGTTTTACTAACACTGAATGGATTGAGTCACTACTTATGGGTAAAACTAATGATCTTACAGTTACATTGTAGAAACCTGATCTGTTTGATTGGCATTTTAGAAGTTGGTGGATAATAGCACCTTGCTTGACAACGGTATAAGAAGCTATACCGAAACGTCGCATCATAACAAACAAAGAAGTTGTTATCCATAAAGTATTATCCTTTTATTGTAAAAACCTGTCGGCGAAGACAGTAAAAACGACGAGAATATCACAGAAACAACAATTACAACTAGTATCTATCTCTATAATTTAATTTCAATCAGGACAATGCAACTGTAGGTTGATCACCATACTAGGGACCATGGGACTTGCATTGCGTTTGCTACCTGCATGGACCCTAACTGGATATTTTACAATACTTTAACCGCCCAACCCCAACCCCTCTTTGAGGATACAACCAATAACAATCTAAGCTACCAATAATTAAAATACATCTATCTAAAAATATTATGAATCAATTCATCAAGCAATTCAATTTCTTTTCTTTAAAAACTATTTAAATGAACATGTACATTATCAAAAAGATCCTTAATCGTTTTTACATTGAAATAGTTATTCCTTGAGATGGTAAAATCAACTCAGTCAAGTGAGGGTTGCATATTCATGTGAAAATCTGCTGGTGCCAATATGACATCGTCTCATGAAATCTGGACCGACAAACGAAGCAGATGTAACCGATAGTTGGTTTAGTTGCATGTAATTTATTGATACCTACTTGAGTGTCCCACTTCTTTTGCATTAGATCACGGATATACGATCTAATGATAGCTTTGTAATCAGAGTATGGGACCAGAAGTGGTGTCAGATTTGTTGAGTGCTGCCTTTGTTACGGACCTCATGTTACCAGAGATTCCAGCGTTTCCTGGGAGAAGTCCCATTCACTGTCTGGGCTGCGTGTGCCCTGAGCTGATGATGATGCCTTACCAGCCTGACTGCCAGGATCACCCGAACCCTCTCTGCTGCTTACTATTTTTAATCTGTAAAACATAATAATAGCGTATTTGAACCGCACATATATCCATGTCTAGGCATGCTCAAAGCATACATAATATTAAGGCAAAGAGCAACAGCTGAAAGGCTATCTTGAACATGTGTGTTTTTAGATTGGATCTAAAGGTTTGAAAGTCACAACAGTCATTGAGGCTCTGCGGGAGGCTGTTCCAGGCCATTGATCTTGCATGGTCAAATGACCTGTTTCCATACTGTATTGTCTTTACTTTTGGGACAACAAGCACGTTCTTATCCTGTGAGCAGACAGATCGGCAATACGTGTACACCGTTAGAAGACTGGGTATATAAGAATGTGCAGTTCCAGTGAGACAGCAGAAAACAAGACATAACAGTTTAAACCGAAACTCGACTGAGATTCAAGATTCAAGATTCAATATTCTATATTTCGGTATTATGGGCCAAATGCCCTAATGTACAATTACAATAACATTTAGTCACTGTCACTTAGACAGGAAAGAAAGATTAACAGGAATTATGCATGAGGCAACAGATTCAATGGTGTTTATATTATTTTTGTTGAGTGTCAAAATTGACAACAAAATATGCTTACTAGGTTGTACATGATATAGCCATGGTAGAAATTCCTCCCGAATATGAGTATATTTTGGGCAAGCAAAGAATACATGGCACTCAGCTTCAATTTCAAGTAAATCACAATTTTTTCATACTATATCCACATTATTTCCATCACATAATTTTAATCTACGATATCCATTAATCTTTAAATCATGTAATGAAATTCTGAATTTACATAAACGTCTTCTTAAAGATTTATCACTTATGTTTAACAGGTAGTACTTGAGTAACAAATATACCATGTTTACATGACCTAAATACATCTGTACTAATTTCATTAATAAAAAGCATAAACAGAAGCAGACTTAAGATGCATCCTTGTCTGACTCACGATGATGTCCTAAAACTCTCCGTTCTCATACCGTCAGTCTTCAAACAAGCTTTCACAGATGAATATAAACTGGCAGGAATATTATACATTTTACCGTAGCAACCATTCTTTAACAAAATATAAATTAGTTTTTTTCCTTTTAAGAAAATCAAACTCTTTCTGGAAATCTATAAAGGCGCAGAAGAATCTTCCTTTAGCGCGAGATAGGTTCTTTGTTACTATAGCCTGTAGAGTAAATATCTATCAGTGTACACGCTGAATGAACATCGAGGATCCCTCCAAGATACGTTTTTAATAGAGAGTAATACCCGAACGTAGATGTCATATTGTATTTACAACATGAGTGACTGAAAAATGATATTTCCCTTGCGAGTGAATGTGTTAATTTCTTTATTATCCCCCTACTCTTCAGAAGGCTTTAATTACAAATAACAGACTGTTTTACCGGCAGTTCCAATGTTGAAGACGATCTAAATATAGCCTTTAAGCGTATGAATACAAATACGGCAAGATCAAGGTCGCTACGCACTGACATGAACTGTTGTAGGACTACAAATCTAGTGCCAAATTGAAACAGTCAAATCCTGACAAATACGTGACAAACTCTTGAAAATGTGACTCTGCCATTCAAGAAGTTTCCAAATCATCCATCAAGTTCCAGATCTCGAGCGTGCGGCCACCCACACTTAGAAATGGCGAAAGGGAAACACTACCCATTTTGGGTATACAGTTACAGACTTGTAGCGGACTTTTCAATTTCGACCAGGATTCTACGAACTTGGAAAGTTATCTGAGATTATGACAGAATGGGGTACTGCGCGATGTATATGGCGGACCTATATGGAGAAATTTCAAAGAAAGTGACTGTACAAATACAGTAATAGAAATACGGTTATCATTAAAACCTATCCTCAATCATATCGGATAACTGGTCAACACCACCAGAGAGATTATTGTTAAAGATCACGGTGCATCACTGTTGCAGGTAGGGCAAACACTTTCTTCTAAACGTGCAGGGGTGCGCACCCTACTTTTGTCCTAAAAGTTTATTAAATGACCATGAAAAACGGGTGAAAACAAAATGTGGCATCGTATTTATTACTCTCCTTATCTCCCATAAGCAAAGGTGTTTTCACGGTAATGGTAATTTGACATACAACTCATTGTTTTATTCTTAATACCACGATTAGAATAAATATTAGTTTTCACTTTAGCATGTTAAGAGATAAGAAGTCGTTAAACGAAACGCGTGGTATTGTGATTAAACGTATTGACCTTTGTTAAAACAAGTTTCCAGCCTCCTACGTAAAACCCGTTTCCATGTATGTCAGCAGAAGCTTGGCAATAAAAAATATTAATATAGCAAAACGTCTATTAATATGGGGTGCAAGGTCTATCATCTATACTGGACGGAAGCTGTAGCTGTTATACATGCTAGCCGTTGCACCCTGATGCATGCTAGAGGTAGATAGCATACCATTGTTGACTATTTACATGTACAAAAATGAAGTAGATGAATCTTGCTACTACCGAATACCGATGGAATGAGCGCAGTAAGACAGGCCGAGTAACCTGCCCATTACAGGTATACCGATATGAATATAACAAGTAGCAGCATTTTGGTACATATGAAAACATATATAAAATATACAACATAAGTACACATAAATTAGTTTTCACTTTAGCATGTTTGGAGATAAGAAGTCGTAAACGAAACGCGTGGTACTGTGATTGAACATATTGACCTTTGTTAAAACAAGTTTCCAGCCTCCTACGTAAAAGACCGTTTCCATGAAACATCTCTGCTAAAAGTCGAATCCGTGGTACCAGTATCACCTGTCGCGTCACCAACGTATGTAAACGCACGAGAATTACACTAAGGGCCCCTGCACCAAGGCAAAACCAGAGACCATGATACTGGCTGACATGGAGCCCTTGTGTTAGAGGGTCATGTGGTGGATGGCTTGAAGATAAATGACATGTACTGGTGCTGTGGTACTTTAGATTTACATGTAAAATTCGGTTCATGTCCCGGCTTAAGTGTATATTGCCGAGTTTCAACCAAATGTCGAAGAATATGGAAATCTAGTTTGACCTATTTGAATCATCTTTACAATTAAGAGAGAGTAATAATGGTCTGTTGTCCAATTTTTAAGTTTTCCTTATTCTTCCCTAGATAGTTTGTATCACAGTCTCAGAACAATGTTAAATTTCCTTCCGCCAAGCACTCACTACAATGCTAACGCCCTAAATAAAGAATATCTAGATTTCCCCAGGTTTAGGGTTTGTTATCAACTGCAGGAAAACTTACTGCAGAGTTCGGGTTACAGAGTAAACATACCAAACTCCCATGGCTGGCGAGACCAACATCTTCAGTAACATCTGCCGCGAGTGGTGAGGCAACATGCTCGTGAGGCTTGGCGTCCTGTAAGATATTATGATGCCTTGTATGCAGTCTATAATCTAAACAAATATTGCTGTACGTCACTGTTTGGAGAAGGTTTCTTTAAATATATGTTTGAAAAGCAGATGTCATTAATTTTGAACCGCTTTAATCATTTTCTGACTGCGGGTTTTAATTATTCGAAAACGCATGTCAGCCTCTGCTGCATTGTGACTAGGATTAAGGCTTTATTGCAAGACTTCATACTCCTGTAATGTTAAGACACCTTTTTTCTGCGTGTAAAATATATTTAATAACAAGTTTCAATAGACTCGAATTCTTATACCAAATACGTCAACGATATCTACTCGATCTTAAAGGTCATATGCAACGCAAAACACAACTTTGCAGATTCTGATACCTTTCGGTATGGACTTACAGTAACAAATTATCAAATATGCAAATTCAACTTATAAAGTTGAAAAATAAATTCACTAATTTCACCCCAGCGCTTGGGGTGAATAGTGGTTTCAACAGCTGTGCTGCGCCCCCCGTAGCGCATGCGCAGTGATTAGGTTCGCGCGGCTTGAACCGGGAAGGCGACTCGTAAAAACACAGCAAGTGATGCGTGCAAGGATTATCGCTGTGGTCGAAGTTGGAGAACAAAAGATGTTTCTTGTGATTACAAGCATCTTTGGTCTGCAGTAATAAAAGTACACTGGTCCCATACTTTTTCTTATATGTCTTCACATCTTGCTTTTTTGGGGCTGAGAGATTTGCAAACCAAGTTTTCAAGAAAGTGTAGCATTAGAAATACTAATTTCTTTTTTAAAAATTGCTCAGCATGAAAACTGAAATGTTTTAATACATGTCTATGGAAACAGAAAAATATGTTGATTGTGATAAGCAGTGTCTGACACAGACAAAACTCAATGTCTGCTTTATTGACACCTATGTGTCTGTCTGCCTGTCTGCTAATGACAATATGCAATACACAAGTTCAATCATTGACCACATGCAATTTGAACTTGAAATGTATCAGGTTATACACCATAAACAAAATACATTGATTTATGGCTCGTGCACCTGAGTTCTGTCTCTGTCACATTATGTAATTACACAGACAGGCAGGTGTGATATTTGTACACATGACATGTTATAATGTCTGTGGGTTGCAAACAGCATCCATTTTTCTCGGATGACTGGATCGGACGGAAACCGGTGCAAACTCAGATTGTCAGTTTCAAGTCCTGCTTTGTACTTGAACGAACGACAGTTTCCAGCCACGCAGTAGTTCACCATCTCAGTATTTGTTGATTGGATCGAAAGTAAATGCAGAAAAAATTAGCATGTATTTACAAAACCCAACATCTCTGTATACACACAAAATGAGCCGTGAGGGCATCGGCAAATGAACCAGCCAATGAAAGGCCTCGTTACACTTGAGTGCACACCCACCCGCTCTGACTGGGTTCGGTATCCCGGGTGCTTCGTTTCGAGGGAAGTAAACCCAAGTACCAAATATTGCACTTTTGATTTGCGATTGTACCCTTATAATTTTGTTTATTTGTT
The DNA here is from genome assembly GCF_003918875.1 of Haliotis rubra. Lineage (NCBI taxonomy): Eukaryota > Metazoa > Mollusca > Gastropoda > Lepetellida > Haliotidae > Haliotis > Haliotis rubra. Next base: position 2,952,730 of record NW_025767057.1, read on the forward strand.
TTTTTCATAATCAGCAATGTATATTATATGTCATGAATAAGTGATAATTGTGTTTAAATTATGTTGTTGTTTTTGTTGCATGTGACCTTAAAACTTGATTGTGGACACTGACCCTTCCTTTAACATACGTGCTGTCGAACCAGCCTCGTTACCTAAGGTAATGAAATAATTGCAGTCACTATAGCATTTTTTATTTTTTACCCGAGATATGAATCAAAGTAGGTGGGGTATATTCCGGCGGGATAATGTCTGGATTCCGAATCCAATCAAAAAGAGGTTTTACCAACTATGCGTAGGACTGCACAGTATTACCCGTATATCGCAATACGTGAGTGAGTGAGTTTAGTTTTACGCCGCACTCAGCAATATTCAAGCTATATGGCGGCAGTCGAGTACAGAATCGAGTCTGGACCAGACAATCCAGTGATCAATAACATGAACAGTGATCTGCGCAATGACATGTGTCACTCAATCCCGTTACTCGGCTCTTACGACAAGCATGAGTTACTGAAGATCAATGTTCTACCCTGGACCTTCACGGGTATATGGCAATACGCTTTTCAAAAGATATGTATTGCAATATTTTATTTTTTTCTGAGATTCGGTATATTGGGTAAAGAACATATATGAAGTTTTTTTGATTATCTTTATGGTTTAAATTAAAATCTAGACAGACTTTCATTTACAGCTAATGTTTTCTTTCGTTATTCAATGACAAAACGGCATCCTGTAATACTATAAATTGTATAAAAAAGAAAATAGAATCCCCGACTATGCAACCTAATTTTGAGATTGCTGTTATCAGAACCATAACATATATGTTTAGGGACTTATGATGTAGAAAATAGGACTAGTGACATGCAAAAATAGTGTCACTCACTGTCAAGAACTTTAATGCCCAATACATATATATCGCAATACGTATTGCAATACGGGTACCTGAATCACAATATATTGCAATACAATTTATTTGCCAGTACACGGCCCTAGTTATGTGCATGTGAACTAGGGCTGTGCAATATTACCGGTAAACCTGTATATACCAATACAGGGTCGGTACCGATCCGTTGAATTTCTGATTTCAAAGTAGTAAAATGCATTCAACGGATGAAAACTGTGATCTTAGCTATTAATCAGTTTTCAAAACATTGGATTATACCAAAACAATGACGCAAGGGGTTTTTTGATGGTTTGACTCTCTTTATTTTTGTACTTTTGTACCTATCTTTACCTACTCATATGGGCAGAATTTTTATTTTTTGTGTTTCTGAAAGCCCGACCGACCCGAATTATATTGCATACCAAAAATTAAAAAAACCACACTTTTTTTATTTCAACACCGCCGAACCTAGAACGTACCGACTCGTCATATAAAATGTTACCACACAACAAAAGGTTATGATCCTTGACAACAGACCGACCATGATATCTGCTATCCGCATAGTAAACATCTGGTCTACTTTGCAATTGAAGGATCACCTTCATATCCCTTATAAAGTGGGAGCAGTGTCATCTTAATTTGATAACCTTTTAAAATTTATTAACTCTATAAACTCATTCAAGAACAATATATTTGTGTTAGATATAGAGATTACTAAACGAGTGTCTGTCAGATACCATTTATCTTACGAGTCGTTTCAAAACGTATTTTACGAGCGAAAGCGAGTTAAATACGTTTTGAAACAAGAGTTGTACGAGTATAGTAATCAGTTTCTTACACACCATACAAGCAGACCCCTTAATTAATGAACTTAGACTCTCCCAGTGTGTTTACACGGTCTGAAATTCGACCGATCAGCACAGAACCACTCAAGCATGATTCGACAGATCGGCACTGCTGACTGTTCAAAATTCGACGGATTAGGCCGTAACCCGATACAGTATCTCTGTAATGTATTGGGTCATCCAGAGTTAACTCGCTTTGAATTATCTGCCCTTGATTTCCATAGCAAGAAATTGTGCTCTAAAAGTGCCAAATATACTTAGTCTATTATTTCTGTTGGTTTCGTGTAACATTTTACAAGTGGAAGTATCTTTATGAGAGACTCTAAAAGTGCCAGATATGGGTTTGAATGGATTTTTGTGATATTTTGGAGGAATTAAGATGCATCAAATGGACCAATGTTTTATTGTACCTATTAGAAGAGCCTCTGCCCGCGAGTGACCATTTCACAAACCACCATATTTTGTTATTTTTGTTTTTTGTTTCATAATGGGACATATTTTATCAATTTATCATAAATGCCTAAGTCTTATATAAATTTTGTAGGACTGTATACTGGCATTCTAGTAAAGGTTTTAGTTATTGGAGGTCACATAAGATTGTAAGCTCAAGTAGATCACCTTAATCATGGTTTTGTTTCATTTTGCAATAGTTATGTTAACACATGAATGAATCACTGACATACAGTATTACAGTAACAATAATTACATACTGCATTGAAATGCATTCTGTTGAAGTAAACAACACTGACCATAAAAATCGTTATTCTATTACCTTTATAATTATGTTCGCAAAACTTTGTTGCAATACTTTAATTAAACATTCCACATTAAGGCTCTATATCATTTTATCTACTCGTATCTGTATAACATTGCCATACAGCCATACACAATGGGGACGGGGAGCCTGAAAGTATGGTGTAACAGCAACTTAGAAGATAACACACAGAGAGCTATTATGAATTTATGATGTACGCATTTGGGCAGACAGAAACCAATATATCACAGTCAATATATTCCAGTCAATATATCACAATGTGTATTGCAATATCTCTTAAATTATCGCAATATATCGCAATATGAGAATCGGAGCAATATCTAGCCCTAATGTTTGCAGTTTTACAACAATTCTTTACCCCGGCACTGTAATTATTTTCTTTGAAATTGTAATTAATGAAATGTGTGCAGCTATGATCAGTCAGAAAACTCATATAACTGTGTAATAAAATTAAGACTATAAACGGTTCATGTATTTGTGTATAAAACTGTCTGTGTTTTCTTATTGTGATAAGCAGTCATCTGTGTCTGCTTTGTATGTCATAAGCAGTGTACATAAGGTCGGCTCTTTCAATGTAGTGTATTTTCCATGGCAAAAAGTAAGACACACACAAACGCACACACACACTCTTACGCACATACACACACACGCACAAAAATACATATCGCTCTAGGTCGATCTTTGTTGCATGGAAGCAAGTTTGATCAGGCAGAGACTGTCAATATCGTGTTTTGTTGTCAATTTCAAACATAAAGGAGTCAGTGTTACATGTTTTAACAGCATGGGAAAATGCCGAAGTTAAGTCACAACGATAGGTCAATCTACCATTGTTGACTTACAGGAGATAAAGCACCGCTGATACACTCGGGTGCAAAGTACAAATAACATCCATCTAGCAATGAATTATAACTGACCGCCCCACCCTTACACAGCATGGTAGGTTGCCCTCGACAAGAAAGCCCTTTAAATTTTAGGTGCTCAGTCATGAGTATCTCTTCGCCATGTGTTTCTAAGGGACCATTCATAATTGGGGTGAGGCGCGCGCGTGCGTGCGTGCGTGCGTGCGTGCGTGCGTGCGTGCGTGCGTGCGTGCGTGTGTGAGTGTGAGTGTGAGTGTGTGAGAGAGTGTATGTGATAAGGTGATGACTTTAAGGGGGCGGGGTGGGTCAGGGGTCACCCATATTGTTCTGAGGTAGGGGGTCATAATTTTGTACACACATGTACGTGTGTGTGTGTGTGTGTGTGTGTGTGTGTGTGTGTGTGTGTGTGTGTGTGTGTTTTTTTTTGTTTGTTTGCCAGCAATGTTGTACATATGAATATTAAAAAAAATATGCTTAAAAATTATGGGGTGGGGAGGGAGTGCATTAATGTTAGGTGGGTCATTCACATTGTACATGCTTCTCTGTTGTAAGGGGGGGGGGGGATTTAATACTAGTAAATTTTGGTCGGCCATTTTGTTTTTATGACGTCACATAGGTGTGACCTAATCGACTGTTGAACCCTTAAGCCCAAACTTCTTTTGGGAGTTCCTTTCCGGCCCAGGTGTGTGTGTGTGTGACCTTCAGGTTCACCTTAGTGGGCTGTGATTATTATTCAATTATTTTATGAGTGGTATGAGTTTGCTGACTCGAGTGTTCACACAGCAAAATCTTTTTTCATCGTAGAATTATAATCACACTATGCATATGAGGGGAAATTAGCTGCTATTTATTAGGTCAAAAGTTGTGAAATATCAGAGCGTATTTTGTTAAATCAAAGGTATCCCACTAGCCAGTTTAAAATATGCTGTCATTTGGTACACAAGGAACAACTCCGAAGTTCTGAGTATTTATTTTACATATCAATGAACAAAAACGATTGTAGCTCTTAGCAAATAACATTCATGCACCATGAGGGCCCGTATATGATATGCGTGAATGGGGCGCTGTCTATGCACTAAGAGCACAATCGCTTGCTCGCTGAGCCGTAACTAAAGACACATGTGACAGCTGTGATTGGATGAAATAGCGTAAGGTGTTATGTTTGTTAAAAGCACCTCCATCCAGTCATTAAAACTGACCACCATTTTAAGTATTTAATGCTGTCATTTGTATCACTTATGCTTATGCGTATACAGATGTGTTCAAGTTGACCAGTAAAGGTCAGACTGTAATCATGTGTACATGGAATGGTCGTTGATAATGTTCAATGTGATGGCGCACAACCTACAATGAATGTATGCTCTCAAATGGTCAGCTTCCGTTATGTAGGGAGAGAAGTGTCTGACCGGAATTAAAGACAGGAAATAGTAAGAGGTTGAGGACTGATGGTCACTGAACATCTCAAGTAAGGTGTGAAGTCATTAATGAAAGAAATTGCAATTCATCGGTCCGTTTCTGACTCAAAAGGAATGTAGTTTTCGTATCGATTGAGATGTTTTGGTTATATTAGATGAATTGAGAGGTGATAGTTTGTGAATCTGCTGCCCCATGTCTGGATAATACGTCCCAACAAGCATTCAGACGATCACAGTAGAAATTGTTGCGAACAAATGGAAAGATAACTTTCATAGATTTTGGACAAATATATTCAAAAATAGTTGCAGAACCCACTTCAGAAAAAAGATTACACCGTTTGGTGTGGTTATTATAAATCGTCATTAAGACCACCATCTTTAACGGTGCATATCAGTTGGTCACGTTTGACTTTATCGGGTTTGTTCCCCATATAAATCGAAACATTTACACTTAAATGATACGTAGATTTTAAACGTAGTTTATATGGTCACCAGATGAAACGTTCATTTGCTAGGGTAAGTACACTTGGGAAATACTGTTCCTTCGTGTGGGCGTAAAACCCATATCTGATGTCCCCCGCCGTGATATTGCTGAAATATTGCTAAAAGCGGCCAAAAACCCAACTCACTCTTACACATTTTATGGTCAGTGGCCACCGGCAGCCCTGTCCCTGTCTCCCGCTGCCTTAGGACAATCTTAGGAAAGTTCGCACCCATTATTGATCTGTTTTGGCATTCGGTTGTTGTTGAACAACATGCCTAGAAAAAATTCAGTTTTAGTGTTTATCCCGTTTATTCACCATCATCTATTTCACGTGAAGTCAATATGGAGTATCTGTTATTTGTCTTATATAGCATTTCATACCATTGTTTATAAAGAGTTTCTAAATAAGAAGTGTCAAGAAGACAATTTGAATGTGTCAGAGTAACAATTTCAATAAGCAATAACCTTTGTACTTTCTTTATTATACCAAATTTCTATTAGCTATGCAGAGCAGGGATTTTGATACCGTAAGCACTGCATTGTGTGATTTGTTATTGTTTCCTTTACATCCACACGGAAAGTTTCATTATTACTATTGGCTCTACCTTCTGTATAATTTCGAAGTCAATCTTCCAATCTTCAGCAGCCTGGTGACAGTTACACAATACACGAGTGATTGTTTTAGATGCTTCATGACATAATGGACTAGCTGGTGTTTTCAAACGGTTTGACATAAAGAACTGAACTGTGTTACAGTTAGTTCTTGAATATTACTTATAACTTTACACCGAAACCATCTGAGTGAGTGAGTGAGTATGGTTTTACGCCGCTTTTAGCAATACTAGTATTCCAGCAATATCACGGCGGGGGACACCAGAAATGAGCTTCACACATTGCACCCATCTTGGGAATCGAAACAGGGTCTTTAGCGTGACGAGCGGGCGCTTTAACAGTTGGGCTACCCCATCGCCCCTCTGATGAAGGGAAAACATTTTGAATGAAAATATTTTATTACATTTTTGTCTGGGCTTGGTATACTGCTAAACAGATGGTTAATCTTGGGTAACATCATTGGCTTTAATGCAACATTATTGATCCACAGCTATCAGGTTCTTTTTACCTCAGTTTTCATTTCCTTGTCTATATTACCAACCTTTTTTCAATGATTTACATCAACCTTATTTTCCAAATCGACAGGAAAAACTATGCCTAATGACTTCAACTAAGTTTGTGACTTTCAGTCTTTAAAAAGTTATATATGGATTTTTTTAACCGTGTTCATATCAATATAAAGATATATAGGGATATTGGATACCCCTTGTGACTTTAAAAGGGATAAGTGTACCAATTTATCAAGACTAGATTCAATATCTTAAAAAGGCATGAATATTTGATCCAAAATTGAAAACGTTAATGATAAATGTCCTTGCCACAGAATCAAATGTTCTTTTCAAATCAACAACCCTGGTGATTACATTTGGAATCATTTCGCATCATATATCACTCTGGTAACCTCGCCTGTGTATCTACCAGCTACACAACCTTTTTGACTTGAGCATAGCTAAAAATGAATTAAAAACATATTTTATTCTGTTTACAATTGGTGCTGCACATTACTTCCAAGACGTGTTAAGAAGGCAGACAGGGCGAAAATTCATTAAACATATCTTCAAAAATGTTCTTTTGGAATACCAGTTATCAGTCCCAGGTTTTGTGTGACTTATAGAGATCCATTCCCCTGTTGGCACATTTGTATCAGAGAATAGGTTTTTCAAAACCAGTTTGTGTGTAGCCTTCAGTTCAATATATATTCGTTCAACCTGTGTCTTTATTGGTGTCCCGTTTCAGGTAGCCATACTGATTTATTAAGAAGGTGTCTACATTCCAGTTGTAAAATAGTATGAGGGTTCTTTCCATCTTAAATTATCCATTTACCTTTGTTCTTATAAAAGAGCTTTTATGTGGATTAAATGCAGATTTTCTTATTCTAGTGTTAACTGTTTCGTTATTTCCCTTGCCCTCTTTGTTCTACTAACTTGATTTTCAGCCGATTTAAATTTTGTTCTAATATGTATTCCAAGCCTGTCTTTTCTATGTATGTGTTCATGAATATAATAATGAGTTTTCCTTGGTTTTCAAAAGATTCATTTACCAGAGTAAGTGGTCCTTGGTAAATACTCTGTCATGTCTGTCGGTCCTGTCTTCATATTGATCTAGAGTATCACTAACTGAAACGAAGGATTCATCTTTCAAAAGGTATTAAATTTCCATAGGCCTTTCCCATGAAACGGTCAGTGTTACAATAGAGGCCACAAATTATACCTACGATTATATCACCGTATAAAACTGAATGTAGATAGGTGTGAGAGACTAACAAATAATCCAAACGAGCTTGTGGGTTAGTGGTGTGGGTTGTCGAGCGATGAAATCTCTTGCTGTTGGTTAAAATTTTCGCTTTGGGTCTTTAAGGTCTAAACTAAATTTATAAATTGTCTCAAAATGGTCTTTCAAAGGCGATTGATTATAATCAGCAACGCTGACCTCCCTATCCCGCCTATTAAGATAAACATTAGGTGCTGAAGAGCAATTGTAACCCTGTTCTCCGACGAATAAACACAAACCAAACTGCAGTATAAAGTATGATTTGAGCATATGCATGGATTAATTTGGATTTGTTTATTAAAGGTCACATGCAACAACAAAATCAAACATAATTATATTAAAACACAATTATCACTTATTCATGACAATATACATTGCTGGTTATGAAAAAACATATAAACAAAATTATAAGCGTACAATCGCAAATCAAAAGTGCAATATTGTGTACTTGGGTTTACTTCCCAAGAAACGAAGCAGCCGGGATACCGAACCCAGTCAGAGCGGGTGGGTGTGCACTCAAGTGTAACGGCTGGTTCATTTGCAGATGCCCACACGGCTCATTGTGTGTGTATATATAGAGATGTTGGGTTTTGTAAATACATGCTCATTTTTTGTGTATAACATTTTGCAATCAACAGACATGATAACATGTCATGTGTTCAAGTATCACACCTGCCTGTCTGTGTAATTACATAATGTGACAGAGACCGATCTCGGGCCATAAATCAATGCGTTTTGTTTATGGTGTATAGCCTGATTGGTGTTAAGTTCAAATTGCATGTGGTCAGTGATCGCAGTTGTGTATTGAATATTGTCATTAGCAGACAGGCGGGCAGACACACAGGTGTCAATAAGGCAAGACATTGAGTTTTGTCTGTGACAACGACATATCTATATCACAGTTAGAAATTCTGTCAACGCTAAATAATGACATTGCTTTTAAGTATCGAACTGAGAAAGTGACTCGGTAAGAAGAACGTGTGGTGAAATAGACAAATGAAATTATATAAACAGTTAATTTACTGTCATAACATATAAAAAGCTCGCGCCTGTGAGATATCAACAAAACATTAGGAAAATAGCTCACACCAAAGCCTTCACCGAGTATTCACCGGACAGCCCGCTTCCAAGTTGCGCGAACCTATTTCACTGCGCACGTGCTTTGAGCGCAGCCCAGCTGTTGAAACCAGTTTTTCCCCGAAAAGTCGGGGGAAAATTAGTGAAACGTTTGAACTCCGATTTCGTGCGTGTTTTTTCATCGCGTTATTTTTCAACTTTATAAGTTGAATTTGCATTTGTGATGATTTGTTTCGGTAAGTCCATACCGAAAGGTATCAGAATCTGCAAAGTTGTGTTTTACGTTGCATGTGACCTTTAATGAAGTTCTGTCATGGCGTGTAATGAAGAGTTCTGTCATGGCGTGTGGCCTTAATATGGGAGGAAGACTCGAAGTTATGCAAAGATGTAAACCACTTTGGCCTAGAAACATGATTAGAGCGAACCGGTATTTCGAATTGATGAACGAACACGGGTTGCTGGTATCCTTACGAAGACACTGGTCATTCATGACACAATACTATACAGGAGTTGGCTGAACAAATGATACAGATGTATAGCATAATTTAACGTTGTTCAAATATTCGGTCGGCACATACAGGTTCATCTTTCAAAAGGGCAAAATGTATACTAGCCACATAAAGAAACTGTGCATTGTCAAAATATTATCCCAGTTGATAAGTACGATAACAATGTCAAAGGTACATGACATGGTGTCATGAGACCATAACAAGTGGGGAGAATTTCAATTGAAAAGTCAATCACAATGACGTCACGAGTCCACAAGCGGGACAGGGGTCAAACGACCATGTCACAAGCTCAATAACGGGTATGTCCACCATCGGCATTGAGAACAGCAGTGCATCGACGACGTATACAGCCTATCAAACGTGCAATGAAGGCTTGTGGGATGTCACGATTCTCTCAAGTTCTGTTGCAAGGTCAAGGACGTTATCTGGCGGATGAGGAAGACGGCGTAGACGTCTAACCATCTCGTCCCAAACATGCTCTATCGGGGAGAGATCCGCGGTGAATTTGCAGGCCAAGGCAGTAAGTCAACGTTGTGGTGTTGCAAGAAATCCATAGCAACCTTTGCCGTATGAGGGCGGGCATTGTCCTGTTGGAATGTTAACCCAGGGCCATGACGTTGCAGAAAAGGAATTGCCACAGGTCGAAGAATCTGATCCCTGTAGCCCACACCACTTAAGTTGCCCTGAACAATCACCAAATGAGTTCTTTGGCGTACTGTTATTCCACCCAAAATCATCACGGGACCACCAACAAAGCGATTCCTCTCCAAGACACGGGCCTGTGCATAACGTTCTCCCACGCGTCTATAGGCACGTTGACGTCCATCACTATAGGAAATGTTAAACCTGGACTCATCTGTAATAACAACATTTCTCCACCAAAACAAGGGTCTGCGGACATGATTTCGGCACCACATTCGGCGAGCTTGTCGATGACGTTGTGTCGGGATAGGCCGTATGGCGGGACGTCGTGGTCTGATCCCGTGATGACGTAAACGTTGTCGAACTGTGTTGGGTGGATACGGCGACGTCCTGGGATGGTTCGGGCAGTCATCACTGCAGTCTGAAACCTGTGGCGAAGATGGGTCACCCTTATCCATCTGTCCTGTCTTGGCGTTGTTACACGTCTCACCAGTGCAGAAATGGTGTTCCGGTGGCAGTGGAAATGTGCAGCCACTTGTCGTTGAGACCTCCCCCCACGGACCATCCCAATGGCCTCATGACGTTGTGCAGACGTGAGCCTTGGCATGCTATGCGTTTCAATAGCCGTTTAATTTTTTGAAAAATCGCAAGGGCAGGGGTTGAGCTTTCCAAAGTGGCAGTATTGTGTGGCATTCATTTGCTCTGTTTCTCTTTCCCGGAATGCACGTGCAACAACGTATTGCACGGCTCAAGGGCGAACCCACTGACGTCACGGAACGTGGCATGTGCATGCATGTTGGATACATGTCACTTATCTCTGAGTTTAAATCCTTATGTGTCTACACAGGGTTGATAAATTTAGATTTTAAGTTTTTGTATGCACAGTTTCTTTATGTGGCTAGTATATATAACTCCAATATATAGCCGCCTTGCTGGGGCTGGAATATTGCCAAAGGACACATGAAAATGCACCCACACACTCTTATTTTATTAATTCACATGACGTTCATCTATCAATACATCTTTCTACATTATTTGCTTGTTAGACAACGAACGTCATTTGAAAGGTCTAAAAAGCAAAGAGCTATTTACATACCTTTCTAAATGCACGAATATTAATAACAGTGTATCTAAGTATCCATTTCTTAAGTATTCATTGCAGTACATGAGCTCAATCAAATATTTATAACTGTTATAAATTAGAATTTTTATTAGAAATACACAGGCTGTTCTTGAGAAGGTGCCCTTTATTTCCGAAACCGATTTAAAGAAAACCTGAGATGAATGTGCAGTTTAAAAAGACAAAGGATATTGATAATTACCTGAAAGCCCTTAACACCAAGTTGTAATTATTTCTAAGTACATCAAGGTAAGTAAGAAAACACCTTATATGGTGTTTACTCAAATGTGTTATGTTGCAGATAAAAATGGAAGTTACCTATATTTCAATAATTTTAACAATGCGTACAGCGTGGATGTCTCTTAAATTAGTATTGTGTGGTTCGTTCGATTGGGAAAGGTTTAACACTAATACATGAGCTTAGTTTTACGCCGCACTCAGCAATATTCCAGCTAAATAGTTTTTCAAGTTTTCATCTACTTCGATGTTTAATGTCAATGATAGTACTTTCATCCTAGTGACACCAATAATTATGATCTACAGGTTAAATTACAGTAAAGAGGAATAACATTGGCACATAATGGAAAACAGATCTTAGGTCCTGCTTGCACACAGGCCTATTTAAACTATCAATTGAAAGGGTCTGTAATTATTATTGTCACCGCTGGGGCAGGATCTGTTCATCTTTTCGGGAACACTTGGCATCATTACTGTCATTGTCAAGGTGATCCAGACACAGAAGCTCAGGTTATGTCGGAATCACACAGCAGCAGGGAATACAAAAGACTTGTGCGGCTTTTATGAGACAATTCCACAGACGAAGTTGTTATGCCTTATGCTGTAACATAGCTGGGATTCGCCTGGTAGTTAGATGTGATTTAGACTATTTCACACACGAAGTTGACCTCAGTGGTGTTGCAGTTGTGACACTACATCTGGTAGTTAGATGTGATTCAGACTATTTCACAGAAGAAGTTGACCTCAGTGGTGTTGCAGTTGTGACACTACATCTGGTAGTTAGATGTGATTCAGACTATTTCACAGACGAAGTTGACCTCAGTGGTGTTACAGTTGTGACACTACATCTGGTAGTTAGATGTGATTTAGACAATTTCACAGACGACTCTTGCCTGACTATGGCATGTCCTCTTTTTCCACACTGCGAAAAAACCCCTATTGACCGTGACGCACCGAGCAGGATTCGCTTTATCGGCTCTCCTGACGCGACGATGACGATATGACATCGGAGTTCCGTCAACCCATATACCACCACGCTCACTGATCTTCAGGCCGATCCAGTACGGTCCCCTCCCCTCTGCAAAATATATTCAAGCATGGGAAATGTTTTATAGGGTGGTAGTACTCTGAATGTCACATCTCCGAATGGAACTATTGGTGAGTAAATATTGCTTAACGCTGCATCAGCAATTTTACAGCTTTATATGTGCAGCAAGAAATGTCTTGTTTAACTGCGTATCATACGCAATACGAGTAAAAGTGATGTGGAAATCACTAAATATTTTCAACATCAGTCAGATATCACATTCATGGTTAAACGTGAGGTTTCATATGGTTTGATATTTTTAATTATACCGAAATCAAGTCTTTAAAAACTGTTCTAAAACGTTCAGATAAGGTAGGAACGTTATAAAAACCTTCCCTAATATGGGCAAATCTAACACTTTCAAACAAAGATCCGGGTTAGAAGTGATCTTCAGTAACCCATAATTGTCGTAAGAGGCGACTAACGGGATCGGGTGGTCAGCCTCGCTGACTTGGTTGACAAATGTCATCGCATCACCGTTGCGCATATCGGTGCTCATGCTGTTGATCACTGGATTCTCTATTTTATTTATTGACCGCCGCCATGTAGATGGGATATTCCTGAGTGTGGCGTTAAACAACAAACCAACCAACAATTTTTAAGCAAAATGTGCTTCATACCAATTGGTCGATGCCTGAATGGAAGGTACTAATGCATGACAGTGCTATCTCGGGAGGATTTTCCCATGGATAAGACCACTGCGCGTTAATGTTAATATTGGTCCTTGTACTAGTTACTTAGCTTGCGTATAGCTAAAAATGTAAAGGTTGTATTCTGATTGGTCAATACATGCAATGAATGTACTTCAGTTTCATTTGAGTGGACATGAATAAACTGACGTTAACAGGATTGACATTACTGCGTGCACACATGACTTATTGACAAACAAATGTACAAGATGTTGAATTAACTTTCAATGTTTTACTGGGTTTCTTATTAATATTGTCACCGCTGGGGCAGGCAAATCTGTATCCACATTTTGTAAACGTACTCAAGTATACGTAGCTGTATGACAATCCCTGACAGACATCAATGGATGCTTCCTTGAATCACTCAACGAACAGTTAGACATACCGGTGTAGGTTCAAAGTTACAACTTCAATATAATCACTGAGTATTGCAGTTTTGGTTTGTTTGTTTGTTTGCTTGCTGTTTAACACTGCATTCGACAAATCCGGTTATATGATGGCGATCTGTTACTAATCCAGTCTGGACCAGATAATCCGGTGCATCACTCAATGAGCATCTATCAACGTAACTGGGATACGGTGACATGCACCAACAACGGCTGCAGGTCACCTGATCCCACCAGTTGCCTCCTACGACAAGCATTGGTTGTGGTGTACCAGTTCTAAACAGTCAAGAGAAGACCCTCATTAGGCAGTATGGTGTACCTGTGTTGAATGCCTTTCGTAGTGTTTATAGAAGAATTGTACCAATTTTAACATTTGGGACTGAAAGGTGGGTCATGCACTTCATGATTACGTAAAAATTAACAACAGAAAAAAAGAAAGTGTAAATGTTTAGGAAGCGGGTATAAGACATCAGATTATGTTGTGTGCAGGCAGGTGCCCATTGTCAAACGTGACACATGATTGTGGTCTTACCTTCGGCAAGTGAGTTTGTTGAAAAATGCCTCTGTTCACCCGGCAGAAAATGGGTACCCGGTGGGATAAGTCATGACTATACCCTTCTATTGCCTCACAGGCAGCTTAGGGTAAGCGGGGATAATAATGTCTAATATGGTGCATGCGCTGACCGCATGCCCCTGCGGCACTATGATAATGGCCTTATTAGCAGTATACATATTGTCTAAGGTAGCCTATTAGTGCCGCAGTCTAGGAACACATACTCCTCTATGAAGATGATATTATCCGTGATATACAATGTTGTTATCTACGACAAACAGAATGGGGCAAAGTAGGCATGTTACAATTGTACTATTAAAATTTGACTTTAGTTGGGTATGGATCGCACAATACGTTAGTATGTTTATATGGGCCTTCCAGCAACAAACAACAGATTATACAACACAACATTCTAAAGCTATACTACAGTAAGAGATTAACCATGTATGACACCTTAAAGTCACTCGTGAATCGATAATCCTATTCACTTCATACAGAATATCACTTTTTTAAGTACATGTAATAACTTAGGTAAAAGAGGTGAGGATTTAATGAAATCATTGAAGAAGAGTTTTGGGTAAAAATCTAAATCACTCACACCACTGGGTAGAGCAGATACAACCATGACTGACACAACTGTGAAGAACAAATACAACTATCAGTGACACCACTGTGTGGTGCAGATAAAACAATCAGTGACACCACTGTGTGGCAAAGATAAAACCATCAGTGACATCATTTTGCGGCACAGATAAAACCATCAGTGTGTGGTGCAGATAAAACCATAAGTGACATCACTGTGTGGTGCAGAAAACTCATCAGTGACATCACTGTGTGATGCAGATGAAACCATCAGTGACATCACTGTGTGATGCAGATGAAACAATCAGTGACATCACTGTGTGGTGCAGATAAAACCATCAGTGACACCACTGTGTGGTGCAGATACAACCATCAGTGAAACCATTGTTTGGCGAGGATACAACCATCAGTGACACCACTGTGTTAGGTAGATCAAACAATCAGTGACACCAATGTGGTGAAGATACAACCATCAGTGAGACCACTGTGTGACACCACTGTGTGGTGCAGATACAACCATCAGTGACACCACTGTGTGTGATGGTGCACACCACTGTGACACATGAGGCACCCACAGATACAACCATCAGTGAAACCATTGTGGCGAGGATACAACCATCAGTGACACACTGTGTTAGGCAGATAAAACCATCATGTGTGGTGCAGATACAACCATCAGTGACACCACTGTGGTGCAGTGACATCACATTGTGTGTGGTGCAGATACAACATCATTGTCTGGTGCAGATACAACCATCAGTGACACCAATGTGTGATGCAGATACAACCATCAGTGACACCAATGTGTGGGGCAGATACAACCATCAGTGACACCAGAGTGATGAGCAGTAGTAGACCCTGACGCCAATACCTAACAGTGTCAATTGCAAGTGTATAATACTTGGCAAATCTTGATCACTGCTGTTCCTGAAGAGGAAGAAAGTCTCTGGGCTCCTACTTATTATATTTTATGAAGATAATTTGTGTCGTCTTTTTTCTGTAATTATTTCGGAGTCTAGATGCTGGTCTGTGAGAATTGTAATGCCACTCACTTTGAAAATATCGCATACTTAGAGAATAGCCGTTGATTTCAATACATTCGATTTGCTTACCTTTACGTGCGAAAGAATAACAATCGTTGTATTTCAGTGATGAGGTTAGCTTTACAAGGTCACCGCCATCAGCTCTGCAAATTTCACCCGCTTCAAACCAGGTAACGGATTTCCCTGTGTATTGACGTACGCACATGCTGGTTTCTTGCAAGAAAGTGTATCCTTTATTCTTTGCGCAGGCGCCTGCAATGAAAATCAAATATAACACCAACTTTCCGAATATAGGGCATTACAGTTTTGTATATTTGCCCTAACCTTACCGGCTATTGTGTAGAGAAACTGGTCTCAAGGTTCTTGGAACAGGTTGGAGTGAGATCTCATTGATCTGAAACCAGATGCTGGCTCCACTGGCTGGTTAAATATGGCGACTTCTTCTTAAAGTTGACGCATATTTTCGCACACATATAACTGAAATATTGCCGTGAGCTTTGATTACTGAGGTTTGAAACGACAGGAAGTAAATAGTTTCCTGTGCAAAACGAAAGTGGTAGTTTCAAAGTGGACACTTCCATGCGAGAGTGTGCTGTGAAGAATATTTTGACGAAGTACTTAATTGAAAATAGCATTCTAATAGACGATCGAAATTTCAAAATAATTAAAGGTTCATCAAAGAAAAAATGGGAAAAGAAGATTGAAATTTATATTATAAAATGAAACTTATAATAAAAGGAACTCTTACAGACAAATATAATCAATCGGTGTTGGTGATCACGATACACTGTCTCCTATGGATACCAATGAAAGGTTCTGGAAACAGTTGTGGTCTGTACCCGGTGTCCAAACACCATTACTCTACTGTTTCAATGTTCACGTGGACACAGGCGATGTTCAACCATGCTTGTGCAATACTTCCCCCCCTCCCCTCCCCCCTCCTCCAAGGAAACGACTGATCCCCAAAACTTTCGCCCATTAATGTGTTTAAATACACAAGAGAAAGTCTTCAAAGGGTGTATTACAAACCTCGTGTCATCTTACTGCTCTTCCAATGATAGAATTTATAGGAAGGGAACAAAGAAAGGATGCTGAGATGTAAAGATCAACTTTTTGCAAAGGAAATGATTTTGGAATAGGCCACAACATATCATCGCAACCTCTCCATGCGCTGGACTGAATACAAAAAAAGCATACAACTCTGTCCCTCATGAATGGATTCTGAAGTCTCTTCATTGTATTGACCTCCCAGAGCGACTACTTGATTTATTAAAATCTTTAATGAGTTGCCGGTCGACTTATCATGAGATGTACTCAGGTACTCAAGGCAGGTGCAGACTTCGCAATCTATTCCAAGCAGAAGGGGAATATTCCAAGGGGACTCCATTAGTCCTTTGCTTTTCTTGGGTCTTAGGTCTTTAAATCCTTTGAGCTTTCTGCTCAACAAAGAGGAGGGTTGCCATCGGACTTCCTAAACACAGATCCCCAACACCGCTTACTCATCTCCTTTACATTGATGACATCAAGCTCCTTGCCAAAGGCGATATACCAATTTGAAAGAACAGGTTCTCCTTTTCTAATGATATTGGCATGATATTTGGACTCGACAAAGTAATACCCTTCACTTGAAACGTGGCAAGGTAGTTAATGGTGGATCGGTCAAGTTACATGGGGGGATGAGTTATTGAGCATCTTGAGGAAGATCAGGCCTACACCTATCTTGGAATGCATGTTCGATACAAGCTCCAGAATTCACAGGCTGCACATTGTTCTCAGTGTCCTTGGATTGGTACCTTCTGATCTCTTGGCGCAGATCAGAAGTGCCCGGGTTCTCCACCGGGAGCACAGTCCTGTCTGACCTTCTGGGTAATGCAGAAGGCCACAGTGTTGGGGCGCTTTCATATTCTCTGGAAAGTTCTTGGTGGATCCGACTTTGTTTTTTTAGACAGCACTTTCTGGTAGAAGTCCCATTCGCAGTCTGGGGTGCATGTAGAGGGGAAAAGGGCCCTGAACTGATGAGCCTTACCAGCCTGTGTCAGTATCACCCGTACCCTATGTAGCACCTTGTTTAAATGCTTTGTACAGGAGGGTTAAGAATATCATTATCTCACCTTGTGTCATTTTCTTGTCTGATTTTGTCGAGGAAGGCACAGATGTAGAGATTGATGACGCTACAAATGGGGAAGCTTCCGTGCTCGCTGGTAATTTGATAATGGCAGTAGTTTGTGACCTTACCGAAATTGAAGTCTTCTGATTTCTCATGACATGCTGGTTTAGCTGCATTTGATGATCAACAAACCTCTGTGTGGCAAACCCAAAAGAATCAAATACAATAATACAGTTTATAATTTCTTTCCAGCAACTGCATCTTACAAAGAGGTCTTCAATAACTAGGATACCACTGACAAAAGCCTTATACAAACAAAGTAATTGGTCGTTAAATAAGACCAACCCATCACAAATATACTGAGTCAAAAAAGAAACTTCACATTCTTTCTTCAGAGCACCATAAAAGAACAAGAGATGGTAAGATGGTTAAATTATTATTTCATTGCTGAGATCTGTGTGATGTACTCGATACACTGACAGTGCCATAATCAGTTCCATTTGGCTACACCGGCGTTCCAAAACATGGGTATACGGAATGTCAAGTCACAAGAATAAAAATGCGAAATTACTCAGTTCAATATCGTGTATAGCCGCCCCGCGCATTCACCACTGCCAAACACCGTCTCCTCATCGACTGCCTGATGCTTGTGAACACGTGGTTGGGGATTCTGCGCCATTGCTCTTGCAAGGCAGCGCCAAGTTCCTGCAAATTCTGAGGTTGGTTCCTAAGACCACGAAGCCATCCCAAACGTGCTCTATTGGATTAAGGTCAGGGGACCTCGATGGCCAGTCCATGACGTTGATTCCAGCGTATTGAAGGAAATTTCGTGTCAACATCGCGGTATGTGGCCGAGCATTATCATGCTGGAACTGTAGACCTGGGCCACGAGCCGCCATGAGAGGAACGAGTTCAGGGGTGAGCACCTGGTCGCGGTAAGCAGCAGCTGTGAGGTTTCCACGGATGACCAGAAGTCGGGAACGGTTGTTCCCACAGAAAGCACCCCACACCATGCAACTTCCGCCCCCGAATCTGTCGACTTCCTGTACACAACATCGGGCATACCGTTCACGACGTCGTCTCCAGACTCTATGCCTGCCGTCCGTGAATCTGAGGGTAAACCTGGATTCATCGCCAAAGACGACTCGATTCCAGTCTCTCTGGGTCCATCGGAGGTGACGCTGGGCCCACATCAGACGTTGACGTTGATGAAACGGCGTCAATATTGGCCCACGATATGGACGTCGAGAATGGAGATTGGCAACCAATTTCGAATGGTCTGTGAGGACAGTCGACCTCTAAACATCTCAGCCCTGGTTCGTGTAGCCGGGAGAAATCTGTCACGTAGGTGACGTAGGACGATTTGACGGTCTTCTGCTTGTGACGTCACACGTGGACGACCCGACCTTGGGCGACCAGAAGTGGTGCCAGTTTGTTGTAGACGACCTCGCAAGTCATACACAGTACGACGGCTGCATCCAATTGCTCTTGCAACGTCAATAACTGATCTTCCCGCTTGCAACATGCCAACGGCACGTTCACGTTGCACATTTGACAATCGTGGCATTTCAAGTACCGTTAGAACTGTGGTTTAAAGGTGTTTTTTCATTTCTTGAGGCCAATGCAAACACGTGCATATGAAGAAAACTTCGATGCGAAGATCACGTGATCGAGTGCACGTGCAAAACCTGATTTGGCACAAACGTCATTTGCACGATGAATGGATGGGTTTGAGTGGGTTTTGCTAACGTTTTTCTAGAGTCGAAAGATAGGGATCCCATTTTGGATACATAGATGTATCATCAGAGAAAAATTCTTCATTATTTTTCAAATTACATTTTGTGAAGTTTCTTTTTTGACTCAGTATATTAAGACCAAATTCCATTCAAACTGAATTAAAGTCTTTGCTAAGCTCTTTAGGATTGTGGGATAGCGGTTAAAGGCTTGTGTTCGATTCCGCACATTGGTACAATGTGGAAAGCTCGTTTCTGATGTCAAACACCGTAATAATTCGGGAATATTGCCAAAAGCGGTTTAAAACCCAACACCCTCTCGGCTCACAATTCACTTCTAAATCTGAAAGTTTGTCAACGTTACTTATAGTGTGAGTGAGTGATTTAGGATCTACATCGCTCTGAACAATATCTGCAATCATATCGGAGATTGTCAGCTTATTTAACGGAAATGGAGGTTTTTGGTGAAGCCATCGAGCACTTGTATATTGAGGACAAAAACAGAAACATAATCGGGGTAACCGGGATTTGAATGCACATGATATGCCTGGTCCAGACTCGAATAATAAGAGCTCGGTGTGACATGCCTAGAAAATGACCGACTATGGCCAGTTAACTTTCACTAACTCACTCACTCTCCTCCCATGTTTTACCTTACCGTTGGCAACGCTGACTTTCGCACCAACAGCACCACCGTCTTCTTCGATGGCGTTTTCCGGATTGCCCCTTTTCCCAGGTAAAGGATACACAGATTCCGGGAAAAACCTACTGCTTGACACTGGTCTGTCTGGCTACATTTCAACACACAATGCATCGCGCTACGAACACGATAGACTTTGGAAACTGCGTTCTTGCTGAAGTAGGTAGGAGCGAATAAGTGCGTCACCTTCCATGTACAGAATGCGATGGTTTGCTGTATAAAAGCGAGTGAAACCACACTTCCGAGGAAGATCTTAGAGAGCAGCATGATGACGATATAGTGCATGTATGAACTGAGTTCCACTGGTCTCTGCGCTGTTGCAAAGTATTGCTTCATCGATAATTCACGAACATTAGCAAGACAGTTTGTTTCTGTATAATGGGTTCTGGAACTTGAGCTTTCCAGCATAATGGATCATACCTTCGTATTAATATAAACAGGGTATTACAAAGCGGACAAGGAATTATAGGGGCTAGTATATAGTATAGGGGAATGGGACGATCTCCTTTTGAAAGTGAATCGTCACCCAATCCTATTTCAAGCATGATGATCTCTTTCGGCAAGCTATTCTCAATAAACTCTACATATAACAATAAGTCCTTCAAACACAACCATAGAGCGACCAGTAAGATGTATGGTTGAGACAACCTCATCTTAATGATTCGACCCTTAATGCCCCTGTGTATGTTGAACGTTCTACCCTGTATCTCACCACCGTTTATAGATGCGACCCCAATTGTCACTCCTGTGGTTGAAAACGTACCCTCTATGACCCTCCTGTGGGATGAAAGTATACCCTCTACGGCAGTCCTGTGTGTTGAAACTATACATTCTACGGGAATCCTGAGGGTTGAAAGTATACCGTCTGTGACCCCCCTGTGGAATGAAAGTATACCCTCTATGACACTCTTGTGGGTTGCACTCCTGAGGGTTGAAAGTATACCCTCTATGGCACCACTATGGGTTGAAAGTATACCCTCTATTGCACTGCTGTGGGTTGAAAGTAAACCCTCTATGGCGCTCCTGAGGGTTGTATGTATTACCCTCTATGGCACCCCTGTGGGTTGAAAGTGTACTCTCTATGACCCTCCTGTGGGTTGAAAGTATACCTTTTATGGCACCACTGGGGGTTGAAAGTATTACCCTCTATGGCACCCCTGTGGGTTCAAAGTATACCCTCTATGGCACCCCTGTGGGTTGAACGTATACCCTCTATGACCCTCCTGTCGGTTGAAAGTATTACCCTCTATGGCATCACTTAGGGTTGAAAGTATTACCCTCTATGGCACCCCTGTGGGTTGAAAGTATACTTTGGCATCACTTAGGGTTGAAAGTATTACCCTCTATGGCGCCCCTGTGGGTTGAAAGTATACTTTGGCATTACTTAGGGTTGAACGTATTACCCTCTATGGCGCTCCTGTGGGTTGAAAGTATACCCTCTATGGGACCACTGTGGGTTGAAAGTATACCCTCTATGGCACCACTGTGGGTTCAAAGTATACTTTGGCATCACTGTGGGTTGAAAGTATACCCTCTATGGCACCCCTGTGGGTTGAAAGTATACTATGACCCTCCTGTGGGTTGAAGGTTCTGCATTCAATGACACTACTGTGGTTAAGGTGTGTTTTGTTTGTTGTTTAATGAACGGTGATTTCATTCAACCTTATATGTAAAACTATTAATATTAATGAAAATGATTTATATATGGTATGAAATGTATATGCACACATATTTAAAGGTATTGTCTTGTTCATTGCGTAATTTTGTGTCGTTTTATAGACAAAAGAATGATGCATATTGATCGGCCAGGTGCGCGTTTGTTGGAAACGTTTTATGATTCTCTATCATTGTTTTCCATAATATATAATAAATTCATATTCGATTAAATAATATTGTGATGACAGGATATCAAACTCTAACTACATTTATAGGAAAATTGTTGAAATATATATATAGCATCTCATGTGTTAATTCGGACAAATCTTACATCCATACTCTAATATATAGCTCCATATATCTTTTTGCATCTTTCATTGCATACATATGAAGAGAAATAGTTACATAATCATAAACAAACGAAATTCTTATCCCAAACAAAATATTCGGGTGTTGTGAAATATTATTTTTATTTACGTTAAATTGATGCCAAACAGGTGCGCGTGTTGTTCACAATAAGATACGCTGTCAAACCGTCTTTTTGTTGATATATTCAGGACACTATTTAAACGAACAAATTTTGTCATTTTATGTTTTGTCTAAAGAGTGTTAAATTCTGACGTAGAAGCCGAGACCTTTTATACAATTAATGGAAATTAGGTGAGACATATACTAATCAGCATACCAATGTCGTCTTTTTCCGACGTCGCAAAATGCATAAAACAAGCAAAGACGTCAACTAAAATGTTGTATTATGTTCAGCAATTTCATTACATTTGAAGATATGGCTAGTATTCTGGTAATAACGATGCAAAATTAGTCAAATTACATCTACACAAACAGGAGAATATGTGAATCTAAGAACTAACTTATATATCGGATAGGGCCATCCAAATCGCTATTATGTGCTTTCACATGTAATACGTTGTCATTTTCTCTCGTAAATTGTGAAACTACCAAACTGCATCCGCTCACACTGGGGAACTTTGATCTGGAATAGTTTGATTCACCATGAACATAAAATAACGAAAATATAGCGTCCGTATCCACAACAAATCCTCCAAGTGATCTGAGTTACATTGACCTAGTGTTACGCATAACGGAGTTATGCCCCCTTATCATTATACGTGTATGACCTCTCTGTCATTGTTTGACGTCATAGAAGAAAATCCATTTTTGACATTATTGCGAGTCATTTTAATGTTGAGCGTTTAAGGTTATGCACAAGCACATAAACCTAATTCATATTCACTTATGTCGTTCAGATATCAGGCTGTATTTTCCTCGCTCACAATTTCCGTGAAGATGCCACATTAAACAATTTGTAGCACAGTGCTTTTATCGGTGCGCGATAAAAAGCGGATAAATTTACTGTTTTTTAAGGCATAACAAACTTTGGACAACATTTAGCAGTGTCTATTTCTCAAACCGCCAAGGTAGTTGCACTTATATTTATACCAACGGATAGGGAATTTAATATTCTACATTTCTGTGTATTTTTATAGCCGTAAGTAGATCCAGGACCACGCGTGCGCAATTCTCGCACAACGTTCACTTTTCAAACCGTATGAAAATGTGAGCCTGAAAAAAAACTCGGCATCAAGGGGGTTAACGTAGCACTCATCAATTTCCAGCGATGTGAAGGCGGTCTGTAATATTCGAGTCTGGACCAGACAATCTAATGATATATCAATATGTCATGAGCAACGATCTACGCAACTGGGAAACGATGACATGTTTCAGCCTAGTCAAGGAGTCGGACTACCCGATCCCGTATTCACCTCTCAGGCATGGGGTACTGAATATCAATTCTTACCCGGCTATTCACGTGTATGTCTTGAAGGTAGGGACCTCATAAAGGTGAGTTGCAGGTATCACAAATACCCTCAATTACACCCCGTACCGTAAATCACCCCAGCTTGTGTTGAAGGCTCTGTGACCTTCATGAAGCCAGTCTGAGTTGCGGGTAATACTTTACTAAGGGCAGCCTGCAGTGAAGGTGCCATCACTGCACCGATGACGCACTCGTCAGCGTCTACCCTAAATTAATCCAAACTGTGTGGAAGCGACTACCCTCCTTTTAAACATCCTTTTGGTTAAACATCCTTTTGAAATAATATTTATCCTCAGTAATCAATAATTGATACACTGAAAGAACACCACTATTCATTACAGCAATATATACCTGTCCATTAAAAATAGGTAGGGGATATTCCATTTTGCGAGCATACCACTAGTCAAGGCCAAAGCATATGCGAAAAAGTAATACAGATATCCATACAGATGAAACATTTCCAAAGGAATTAAATAAATTGTCACATTTTCCCTTAATCTCTCTTCATCATATGTTTCCTCCTTGGCTTTATCATTTGCATTTTATCAATCTTGTAAATCTAATATCCCCTACTTTTTTTAATAATATATCCTTTTGAAATAACATTTACCCCTCAGTTAATGAATGATTGGTACACTGAAAGAATATCACTATCCATTACAGTAGTGCATATCTTTTTGAAATGACATTGATCACTCGGGCAATCATTTATTGGTACACTGAAAAAATACCACTATCAATTACTGTAATGCATGTCCTTTTGAAATGACATTGATCACTCGGGTAAATGATTGGTACACTTGTGATGCTACCAAAACGTATCCTGTAATGGATCTTTGTATTGGAACAGTTTGGTTCTTCGTTAACAAAACATCACGAACATGTAGTGCCCTTATCTACAGCAAATCATATCCATGTGGCCCAGCGCTAAGCTATGCCCCTTGCCGTATACGTGCGTAACCTCTCTGTCCTCGTATGACGTCATAGAGGAAAATCTATTTCGTCATTTATGGAACGCCATTTCTATATATTGATGACGTTATACAACTTCATATGACATCTACATATGTCTTTCAGATATCAGGCAGTAGTTTCTACGCGCACATTTTCCGTAAAGATGCTAATTAAAATGTCACAGTGCTTTAATTAGAGTTATTTACTGAAGCAAAGTTTCGGACTTCACTTGTCTTTTTTCAAGCCGCCAAAGTAATTGGCACTTGAATTTACACAATCGAATCAGAATTAAATATATAGTGCACATATCTGTGTAACTGTATAGCCGAAATAAAATCTTGTAACCCGCGAGCGAAATTCTTGCAAAAGAGTTCACTTTTGAGAAACTTTGCGTCAGAAACAATATTCGGTTAGGCTGCTTCTCAAACTCTGAAATACATGAAATACTCGCCAAAGCCATGTTTTATGTTTTCAAGCATGTATAAATATTTTGGGCATACCATATTGTATTCCTCATTGCTGAGTTTCAGCTTCATAAACACGGAAGTCACAATTTATGGTATGGTTGACAGGAGAATGTAATCAGATTCATTTGAATCTCAGTTTCGAACTTATCATTTATTTGTAAAGGGAATAGTTTATTTGTTTAATGTTTAGAATATTTAATGAACAAATGTAAGATGAAACATGTTTTGCCTTCAAGAATGATTAACAAATGTGACACTCTGTTTTTCAAAAATATCATCTAATTCACATTTTGATTTGAAATGGGCTATGTACGATTTACAATATTGAATGTTTAAAAAAAATATGTTTCAGGTGTTTTTCATACACAGCTGAGTGGTAAATGAATGTTGTCTTGTTTTTCTTCCGTGTATTCGTAAAGTAAGATTGCCTGATTTCGGCAATGTGTGTTTCGACTTGGCAGTCTCCTGCATGTATAGATATTTTAAACAAAATGACAGTTACACAGATATCTGATAGACACGAGTGCAGTAATTTGTTTCTTACACACCATACAGTCGCAATAGATACAGATTTCGGGAACATGAAGTTAGAAGTTTTCTTTTCACATTCGGGATTCCAATCCCGAATCTGAATTTTTCGTATTCGGGATTCGTATACCGAATCTGAATTATTTTCATATTCGTTTGTCTTTCTTTTGCAAATTCGGCACTCGGCATTCGGCATTCGTATTTGGTATTTGAACTCTTATTATGCATTTCATTAAAACATTTGGTGAGCGAGTGAGTGAGTTGAGTTTTACGCCGCACTAAGCAATATGCCAGCTGTATGGCGGCGGTCTGTAAATAATCGAGTCTGGACCAGACAACCCAGTGATCAACAGCATGAGCATCGATCTGCGTAATGGGGAACCGATAACATGTGTCAACCAAGCCAGCGATCCTGACCACCCGATCCCGTAAGTCGCCTCTTACGACAAGCATGGGTTACTGAAGGCCAATTCTAACCCGGACCTTCACGGGTATTAACACATTTGGAATTCGGAACTTCAGCGTCCTTGTAACTATACTTTTTGCACCTTCATCTGTCAAACCTATCTATTGTCGACGCTGCCGTGCAGATAGTCAACGGTCCAGAAGCTCTTTCCTGCTTGCAGGCGTCAACCCTCGATCAGGACCGATCAAAGACGAACACGGTCAATATTCATTATTTCATCCCCCTTCTAATGTACTAGTTGCTCGTTGTATACCTGGGTAACTTAAAAACATAAACAACCAAACTACAGTTTTCGATATTTAAACCTCAAATCTGAGCTTTTTAACATTCGGGTTTCGGGGATTTGAATCCCGAATCCCGAATCTGAATTTCTTTCAGATTTGCCACAACCAAATATTCAGTTTCCAAACATCAGTCCCAACTAACTGTGAGCTTTCGAGTAGTTTAGAAAGTTCAAGTAAAAATTCATGAACACAATGAAATACAAACTCTTGAAAATCAACGTGCTGTACCTTGTTCCTAAAAATGAAGACATATCTATGAAAACCTGACTGACCTGTAATATCAATGTTTCAGTAATTCAAATGATTTCAGCAAATTTGTATAATTTTGTATCTTCAATTTCAGGAATTATGTATAATTACAGAAATTGTCAGCAAATATACATAATTCCTGAGTGAATCAGACATTATACATAATTACTGAAATTATTTACTGTTTATACATTTCCTGTAATATATATATGTTGCAGCGGCGAATGTGTAATAACAGGGATTATGTATAATACCTGTAAATTTCAGTGATTATGTATAATGTCTGACTCACTCAGTGATTATATACTCAGCAGCAAAAATACATCAGTACGAATTCAAAATTAGATAGGCACTGTAATCAGATCATTACAGAAATGGACATAATAAGCGGATCAAACACATTTTTTGTGTACAATATCCTGACACATCGATAAAATAACTCAGCACAATGCCAAGACATTACGTCAACGTTTGCTGTCCATTCAGCTGACTGACTGAGTTTTGGTTTTACGCCGCTTTTAGCAATATTTCAGCAACATCACGGCGGGGAACACCAGAAATGGGCTTCACACATTGTACCCATGTGGGGATTCGAACCCGGGTCTTCGACGTGACGAGCCAACGCTTTAACCATTAGGCTACCCCACCGCCCCTGTCCATTCAGACCCTTGACTTCAGTATTTAGTGTGACCACCACAAGCGGCATTAACGGCAGCACAGCGTCTATGCATGGAGTGCACCAATCGATTGATGAAGGCCATTGGCACCTGGAACCACACTCTGAGAAAATCCTGGCGCAATAAATCGGCTGTGTTCGGCCTTGGTATGGCATTATTCAGTCTCCCCTGAATTCCATCCCAAAGATGTTCAATTGGGTTTAAATCAGGACTAAGGGCTGGCCACTGCATAATGTTGACACCGTTCTGCTGTAAGAAGTCCCGTGTAGCACTGGCAGTATGGGCCCGGGCGTCCTCATGCGGAAAATGTTGTTCCGATGACGTGCGAAATGTGGTATGACGTGGGGTCTGAGAGCTTGGTCGATGAAGCGCACCGCTGTGATGCCGCCTCCTCTCCCTGTACCAAAGTTCTGGGACACAACAGGACCCACTCTCTGCTTCAGGCCTATTTCACCCCATACCATGATGCTTGCACCTCCCCATGAGTCTCTTTCCATAACACATTGGTCTGAGTAACGCTGGCCACGCCGTCGCCATATTCTTGTTCTGCCATCTGCAGGTGATACGCTGTACCGACTCTCATCTGTCAACAGAACAGTTCTCCATTGCCTGTATCGCCAGTTTTGGTGTTTTAGGGTAAACTGTTGGCGTTCACGCCGATGACGAGGGTTGAGAATAGTTCCACGGTAAGGTCTACGGCAATGGAGGTTCGCACTGTTAAGACTTCGACGTACTGTATCAGTACTGATTGGTCTTCCGTGTGTTCCCCCTGTCTGGCGTGCTGTTTCGGATGCCTGCATGAAGGGATTCTGTACATGCTGTCGAGCAACATTTGTGGTGTTGGTGGCCCGGAAACGTTGCTGCAGCCTGTAGATGGTCCGAACATTGACCTGGAAGTGACTGGCAACGGCTTGTGCAGTGTGGCCAGCTTCAAGTCTTCCTAGCGCCTGGTTCCTCTGAGCTGTCGTGAGTCGCGGCATCCTGCTGACGTTCCTGGGTTCCATTCTGAGTTTGGGAAGGAATGTCTTTGCTCAGGTAAAGTTGGAGATGTTGTCAAAAATATACAATCAAAACATTAAATGAGTTCACAGTGACCGTTTCTGCGAAGGAAAATTCCAAAATGACGTTTCTTTTGCTGAATAGTATACATAATCACTGAACTTTGCAGGGGATTATACATTATCACTGAAAAGTGTACTAGAATTTTAGACATATTCCCTGAAATGACTACTTGGGTAGTTTGAGGTATATTTCTTCCAAAAAGATGTGAAATTAGACTTTTGTATTAAGCAGGATAGACACATTTCTTTGCTACAATGATATCTTTATTCAACATAATAGATGTACATGTTTCCATAAGGAAAAAATTGATGAACATCAATTCAGTTTTTATTTTGACAAGACAGTGATGAGTGGCACCTTGAATTACATTTTACACCAGCCTTGTAGCATTTTGCATCTATTTGTGTGGCACCTCTTGACTCCAGTACAATTGCACTTAACAAAGCCTTGTCCCCCACAGGCTGACCAAAACTGGACTGCTAAGCGTAAGGAGGCCAGTTTTTCAGTAGACATATCCTCTAAGGTGTTCGGAGCTGTGGCGCACACATCAAATTGAAATTACGATAATATCTTCCAGATAAAACGCCAGCTTTGACAGCAGTTGTGTATATGCGGCTGTCATTAATGGGATCAGCTCTAATAGTAATAGTAATAGTCCGCTTATATGGCGCTCATATCCAGGCATATTGCCTGCTCACGGCGCTACGTACATTCCTATCCCCGGTCATAGGACACTGTCGTACTTTCCGATACTCTTTCAACTCCTGGGGAACATACAGCCATGCTGCCTGTTAGGCGCAATGAACTAAACATTCACATTGCCAGCACACCCACCAGACATGGGGTAATTGTAATTTGTAATTGTAATTGAATGTAATTAATTACAAAAATCTATGTAATTGCATGTAATTGAATGTTCAAAATGTAATTTGTAATTGTAATTTAATTAATAAATATCTCAAAGTAATTGAAGTTTTCAATTACTTTTTCAATGACATCAAATTACATTTCACTTTTTCTTATTTTGGTGGTCATCATGCAACCTATGCAATTATATTCTGTACCATAAGGAAGATAAATTAGTGTTTTGATTAGATGCTTGTTGCCAGTATATACTCTAGCAGGTGTTAAGTTTTTAAAGAGATTTGAATGTCTAAGCCTTTGAAGTTTTAGAACAAGACATTGTATACCGAGGTATCCGCACTGGCTTTGAACATTAGATAAACACCTTTTGTTATATTGTCACACAAATGACCCTGTTATATTCCAAGCCTGGATCACAGGCATTTGCTACACTAATTCTATTAGTTAAACATCATTATAGTTTCTGCTGGTGGTTTGTCACAGAGTTGAGTTTCCCTTTAAACAGTTTACCATGTCAAGTAAACAGAGTGTAGTTAGGGAGGCTTTTGAATTTCCTGTTGATGGCATCCCTTCTCAGACTTTTAAAGCCAAGTGCAAGACATGTGGTTCTTCATATCTGGATCCCTTAAAGCTACTTCCAACTTCCTGACTCATCTGCAGGTAAGTGCTTTGCAATTATTTTAATTTCACAATTCATGTGCAATTTGTATAAATCTAAAATGTTCTAATAAACACTTCTTCCATCATTTACATGAGAAATGTATGCAAAAGGCAATAACAAATATTAAACATCAGTCAAATAGCTAGATTTTACTTGGTTCAAACTTGTCTGAAATAAATTCCTGATCAATATTTAGATATAAAACAACTGCTGTTAACTCAAGCCATGTGAATGGCAAGTAACTATCACAATCTGCACATTTGTGAAACAAAGGGAATCAGTAACGCATGACTGAATGTAGGTTAGTATTTGAGGAAATGGGGGATTCACTGTACTATGGCATATTTTATATTGTAATGTAGGCCTGTACTGATGAGTCATGATACAGTATACCTGCAACAAGTGATGACAGAGGTGTGTATTTGATATTAAGCCCAAAGAATTATGCAAAACAAAAACCTGGTCAAATAGTGTACATTGTAGATATAATCTAATATTTCAACTTAAGCATTTTGCAATGTTACTTCATGCTGTTACTCATGTTTCTGATAATGATGTGTTTCAGAGACGGCATGCACATGTCCTGACTGGCCTGAAGGACAAGAAGAGGAAGCTGACTGATGAACAACCCAGCTTGGATACCTTCGTGGAGACAGAAAAGAAGAAGTTTTCTTCAAGTGACAGCCGACAACAGAAGATCACAGACAGTATCACGATGTTCATTGCTCGATCTCTCATGCCATTGTCCATTGTAGAAAACTCCTACTTTCGAGACCTCCTCCACTGCATGGGACCAAGGTTTGTCATTCCATCTCGGAAACATTTAACTTCAAGTCTCATCACTAAGAAATGTGAAGAAATAATTCTAGCCATGAAACAGGACTTTGAGAAAACTGAGAGTGTGTGTGTGACAATTGATCTGTGGTCAAGTCGACAAATGAGAGGATACATAGGAATAACTGGACACTACATCAGTTACTGGCACTTGGAGTCAGTCACACTCGGGTGTAAGCAGTTTACAGGTCGACACACAGCTGAGAATATCCTACAGCATTATGAAGAAACAATTGCTACCTTCAACCTAAGCAGTAAGATCACAAACATTGTAACGGACAATGCTAGCAACATGAAGAAAGCCTTCAGAGTCGACCTGCCAGGTTTTGTGGAAGGAAGTCCAGATGAAAGAGACCAGGGCCCCGTTCCTCAAAGCGATCGTATGGCTACGACAGTCGTAAGTCTATGCTAAAGTATGCGAGGTACGATCATCTTAGCGCTACGATCGCATTGAGGAACTGGGCCCAGGAGGAAGATGAGAGCGACAGTTAAGAAGAAAGCATGTCAGAAGACAAGGTGGACACATCAGATGCTTATGACTACATTCCAGAGCATCAGAGCTGCTTCGCCCATACCTTACAGCTGACTGTACACGATGGATTCGGAGAAGGAGGGCAGATCAACAAAATCATTGCCAAGGCATCTAATATTGTGTCCCATGTGAGGAGATCAATTCTTGCCTCTGAGATCCTTGCAGATGAAGGAAAACTCCATAATTCAACATAGACAAGATGGAATTCACAGTTACGGATGATAAAATCCACCCTGGATGTCCCAGAGGAGAAACTAGAAAAGTACATGCCTCAAGTCCTCACGAAATATGAGAGAAACATCCCTAATTTTGCATTTCACTTTTTGGTGACAAAAGTGTGAATTGGATTTAGTGACCACTCAGCTTACAAACATCTATATCTTGTTTAAAGAGATTAAAGAATACCGAAATATATCTGTTTAGTTGTGTGTTTTTTCAAAAAGTAATTTGTAATGTAAATAATTACATTGGTAATGTAATTGTAATTTAATTAATTACATTTTGATTTAATGTGTAATTGTAATTGTAATTGAGGAAACTCAAAGTAATTGTAATTTAATTAATTACATTTCAAAGTAATTGAACCCATGTCTGACACCCACACGGGTACCCATTTTACAGCTGGGTGAAGTGAGACAATATGGATATAAGTATCTTGTCCAAGGATACTACGCAAATGTGCCCACCTCGGGATCCGAACATAGGTGCCTCCAACGGGAATTGAACCCGGGCCTTCAGCGTTTTAGGCTGACGCCTTACCACTGCACTATTGCGCTCTGCCTCTGTCCACGGATGGGATTGGAACTGTAATGTTGTCACCAACGTGAACTTCTGACAGAACAACATTACTTCTTTTCACCATTCTCTCGGCTTTTTGCAACTGAGAGTCTAATGCCCTCTTCCTCTGGATGCTGATCTGCTGACGTCTCTTTGCAACAAGGAGTGCTGCTGCTGATGGCGGATCTGGAACGGCGGCTACAGCTGGTGGATCTATAACGGCTGCTTCAGCAGGTAGATCTTGTGGATCTGGATCTGACATGGCTGCTTCTGCTGAGGGATCTGGACCAGCTACAGTAATTGGTGGCGCATCTGGTGCTGGCTGGTCTGAAGGAGGTGTCATGGTGATTATGGCACTGGTGAGATCTTTTTCCGTCTTCAGCGTGCAGTCACCTCCTCTGGGAGCTTGAAGGAATTTATTCCGGTTGGTGCATCTGATCCAGTACACGCAGCAAATCGTGTTTGCTTGATTCCGCTATGGTAGCTGGAACTGAACAAACTTGGGTCCCATGGTCCAAGCAGTGGTATTGTTGTCAGACATCCAGGCTGTTAACATGTCCTTCACATCACAGTTGGCAGGCTCAACGAACCTTAGGATTGGGGGTGACGTGGTTTACCATGTATATATGATCTTGGTGCTAGGCCACATCTGTGAAACCTCCTCAATGACAGCAGCAGGAAATTCTGAACCATTGTCTCTCTGCAAGATGTCAACCAACTGATAGGCGACTTCTTGGAGGTCGACGGTCTCAACACACATATAAAAATAAACTTCACATTCTTTCTTCAGGGCATTATAAAAGAACAAGAGATGGTAAGATGGTTAAATTGTTATTATGTCATTGCTGAGATCTGTGTGATGTACTCGATACACTGGCAGTGCCATAATAAGTTCCATTAGGCGACATCGCCGTTCCAAAACATGGGTATACAGAATGTCAAGTCACAAGAATAAAAATGCGAAATTTCTCAGTTCAATATCGTGTATGGCCGCCCCGCGCATTCACCACTGCCAAACACCGTCTCCTCATCGACTGCCTGATGCTTGTGAACACGTGGTTGGGGATTCTGCGCCATTGCTCTTGCAAGGCAGCGCCAAGTTCCTGCAAATTCTGAGGTTGGTTCCTAAGACCACGAAGCCTTCTCCCAAGAGCATCCCAAACGTGCTCCATTGGATTAACGTCAGGGGACCTCGATGGCCAGTCCACGACGTTGATTCCAGCATTTCGTGTCAACGTCGCGGTATGCGGCCGAGCATTATCATGCTGGAACTGTAGACCTGGGCCATGAGCCGCCATGAAAGGAACGAGTTCAGGGGTGAGCACCTGGTCGCGGTAAGCAGCAGCTGTGAGGTTTCCACGGATGACCAGAAGTCAGGAACGGTTGTTCCCACAGAAAGCACCCCACACCATGCAACTTCCGCCCCCGAATCTGTCGACTTCCTGTACACAACATTGGGCATACCGTTCACGACGTCGTCTCCAGACTCTATGCCTGCCGTCCGCGAATCTGAGGGTAAACCTGGATTCATCGCTAAAGACGACTCAATTCCAGTCTCTCTGGGTCCATCGGAGGTGACGTTGGGCCCACAGCAGACGTTGACGTTGATGAAACGGCGTCAATATTGGCCCCGATATGGACGTCGAGAATGGAGATTGGCAACCCGCAACCGATTTCGAATGGTCTGTGAGGACAGTCGACCTCTAAACATCTCAGCCCTGGTTCGTGTAGCCAGCAGAAATCTGTCACGTAGGTGACGTAGGGTGATTTGACGGTCTTCTGCTCGTGACGTCACACGTGGACGACCCGACCTTGGGCGATCAGAAGTGGTGCTAGTTTGTTGTAGACGACCTCGCAAGTCATACACAGTACGACGGCTGCATCCCATTGCTCTTGCGACGTCAATAACTGATCTTCCCGCTTGCAACATGCCAACGGCACGTTCACGTTGCACATTTGACAATTGTGGCATTTCAAGTACCGTTAGAACTGTGGTTTAAAGGTGTTTTTTTCAATTCTTGAGGCCAATGCAAACACGTGCATATGAAGAAAACTTCGATGCGAAGATCACGTGATCGACTGCACGTGCAAAACCTGATTTGGCACTAACGTCATTTGCACGATGAATGGATGGGTTTGAGTGGGTTTTGCTAACGTTTTTCTAGAGTCGAAAGATAGGGATCCCATTTCGGATACATAGATGTATCATCAGAAAAAAATTATTCATTATTTTTCAAATTACATTTTGTGAAGTTTCTTTTTTGACTCAGTATATTAAGACCAAATTCCATTCAAACTGAATTAAAGTCTTTGCTAAGCTCTTTAGGGTTGTGGGATAGTGGTTAAAGGCTTGTGTTCGATTCCGCACATTGGTACAATGTGGAAAGCTCGTTTCTGATGTCAAACACCGTAATAATTCGGGTATATTGCCAACAGCGGTTTAAAACCCAACACTCTCTCCGCTCACAATTCACTTTTAAATCTGAAAGTTTTTCAACGTTACTTATAATGAGATAGTGCTGATAATGCATAATCCATTTGAATTGACCTTGACACATGGACTGCATGTCAATCAAATCGACTTGTGCACGTTCTTGGTAATTTCTTTAAACATATTGTCTCTACCACCAGCAATTCACTTATGGTCTTTTGATATTCATGTCTTGGAATCAATACTCGCTTGTTGGTGTTGTACAATTCATACAGGTGACGTCTGAGACTCTCTCTCAGACTTCATTTTGGATATGAACCTTTCTGAGGAGCGGATGTTGTTATACACTGTTTCTAGATGAGCTCAGTTCTAAAATGAGTCAATCTCAAATTTGCTGATCAGCAAAGCCAATAGTTGGCCTTGTAGAATGGATAAACGTCTTACATTCACACTCCATAATCAGTAAGGAGGAATGTTTAATACAATTACCAGTATTACAAAACAAAAATACCTTGCTTAATTGACCCTTTGACCTCAGCTAGTTATTGATGCATGATTTCACACCCATACAAGCTGGGAAGAGCTTGGGGCCGTTCGACAACCTACGAGGGTGCACGGCAACGTCGACGACAGATAGGTTTGACAGATGAAGGTGTAAAGAGTATAGTTACAAGGACGCTGAAGTTCCGAATTCCAAATGTGTTAATACCCGTGAAGGTCCGAGTTAGAATTGGCCTTCAGTAACCCATGCTTGTCGTAAGAGGCGACTAACGGGATCGGGTGGTCAGGATCGCTGGCTTGGTTGACACATGTTATCGGTTCCTCATTACGCAGATCGATGCTCATGCTGTTGATCACTGGATTTTCTGGTCCAGACTCGATTATTTACAGACCGCCGCTATACAGCTGACATAATGCTGAGTGTGGCGTAAAAACTAAACTCACTCACTCGCTCACTTAATGTTTGAATGAAATGCACAATAAGAATTCAAATACCAAATACGAATGCCGAATGCCGGATTTCGAATGTGGAAAAATACCAAATATGACAAAAAATATTCAGATTCGGTATTCGAATCCCGAATATTGAAAAATTATTCAGATTTGGGATTCAAATCCCGAAACCCGAATGTTGAGAAACCTCAGATTTGAGGTTCAAATATCGGAAACTGTAATTTGGTTGTTTATGTTTTATGTTACCAAGGTATACAACGAGCACCTAGTACATTAGAAGGGGGATGAAATAATGAATATTAACCTTAACTTGTTTGAGTGGCATTTTAGAAGTTAGGACGTACAATATATAACAAATTTATGGATAACAACTTCTTTATTTTCGTGAGTGCGACGTTTCGATACAGATTCTTGTACCGTTGTCAAGCAAGAGTGATACATGAAGTGTAGGAGCTGCATATATATACTGTATATAACAATGAAACAACATAATAGACAAAGGAAACAACATAATTGCCATGATTGGCTAAGCAGTAAGCTGATGAAGCCAGTAAGTACATAAAGGATAGTGAATGGAAGCCAGAGATGTAGTTACAATGAGATGTTTATACAATGGATGCGATGTTTATACAATAGACTGGGCTTGGTGGAGGAGTGGATCATAAGCAGATGGAATGAAGTATCCTTGGTCACGGTTGATGGTAGGCTTGTGGCGTTTGATGTGAATGGCTTCTGTGAGCTTGCGTTTAGTGAAGTCCGTTTGGTTGTTGGCGAGAATGGTGATGTCGGACCACTCTATTTGATGATTGGGGTTGGCTTTGATGTGGTCAGAGATAGCTGATTTGGTGTCGGAATTAGCAACAGAGGTGCGATGTTCTTTGACTCGGGTGTTGATGGGTCGGGATGTTTCACCTATGTAGCATTGTCCACAATCACAGTCTATTTTGTAAATAACACATTTCGGGTTGTTGTTGTTGACGGTGGGTTGTTTCCTTCCGTTAGCATGGAGGAGGCTGTTGAGGCTGGAGGACGCTGAGAAGGTAGTGTCTATTCCTGCCTGTTGTTTCAGGAGTCGGCTGATTTGGTGTGATGGTTTACCAATGTAGGGAATGGATATCTTGATGGGGGCTGATTCTGGTTTAGATCTTTTGGCAGGAGGTGAAAGCGTTGCTTCGATGGTTCTGTTGACTGTTTTAGGTGGGTAGTGGTTTGCGTTCTACAAAGACTTTCCTCAGGTGTTCAATTTCTTCCTGTAGGTTTGTTGAGCAGATGTTTTGAAGGGCCTCTTCTGGTCAATGAAGAGATGAACACCTGAGGAAGTCTTTAGAACGCAACCACTACCCACCTGAAACAGTCAACAGAACCATCGAAGCAACGCTTTCACCTCCTGCCAAAAGATCTAAACCAGAATCAGCCCCATCAAGATATCCATTCCCTACATGGTAAAACCATCACACCAAATCAGCCGACTCCTGAAACAACAGGCAGGAATAGACACTACCTTCTCAGCGTCCTCCAGCCTCAACAGCCTCCTCCATGCTAACGGAAGGAAACAACCCACCGTCAGCAACAACAACCCGAAATGTGTTATTTACAAAATAGACTGTGATTGTGGACAATGCTACATAGGTGAAACATCCGACCCATCAACACCCGAGTCAAAGAACATCGCACCTCTGTTTGCTAATTCCGACACCAAATCAGCTATCTCTGACCACATCAAAGCCAACCCCAATCATCAATAGAGTGGTCCGACATCACCATTTCGCCAACAACCAAACGGACTTCACTAAACGCAAGCTCACAGAAGCCATTCACATCAAACGCCACAAGCCTACCATCAACCGTGACCAAGGATACTTCATTCCATCTGCTTATGATCCACTCCTCCACCAAGCCCAGTCTATTGTATAAACATCGCATCCATTGTATAAACATCTCATTGTAACTACATCTCTGGCTTCCATTCACTATCCTTTATGTACTTACTGGCTTCATCAGCTTACTGCTTAGCCAATCATGGCAATTATGTTGTTTCCTTTGTCTATTATGTTGTTTCATTGTTATATACAGTATATATATATGCAGCTCCTACACTTCATGTATCACTCTTGCTTGACAACGGTACAAGAATCTGTATCGAAACGTCGCACTCACGAAAATAAAGAAGTTGTTATCCATAAATTTGTTATATATTGAATATTAACCTTGTTCGTCTTTGCTCCGTCGTGAGAGACTGTGTATATATCTTTACACATGGGTTCCTGCACCTGTGAAAAGTTTCCGTTCAATGATCCTCCCCATAAACCAAAGCCAGAACTATTTAGTGTCTGCAATTAAGTGTAACCCAAGTGCTTGAATGTGACATTACTGAGGTTACGTTCTCTATCGAAGGAGGACTACCCTTCTTCGCCACAGAATTTTCGTTTTCCCAGAGCCCGAAACTGCCACTTGGAATGTTCCTAATGTTACGGTGTTGCGAGGATGACCTGTGAGTTGATATCACCTCCCTGCATGTTACGAAGACATACAATTTGCATCTATTGGTCGGAGAAATATTTTAAGATGTGACTTAAGGTGTGCACCGAGTCTGTATATCTGGGACTGATTCCATAGGACGTGTGTCGCCATTGCATACATGGAGCCTTGCAAAATGTTGTACATTGTTTCAACGAGTTCTCGGTTCTCATTGTCATAAGTGAATTTGTAAATATAGGAAAAATCACAAAGGAGCTCGGATCTTTTACGACTAGTATGGGGTTGTTGAAGCACCTGGGTTCTAAGAAACAGTCTTCATCCACTTCGATCTTTATTGCCACTTTCATTCTGGTGACTACGATTATAATGATTTAAAGGTTAAATCAAAGTCAAAGGCAGCAATATTGCATAATAATGAAAAACATATCTTAGGTCCTGAGTGCACACATGCCTTATTTTAATATATTTTCATAAAAGATATGTCCGATTTCAATGAGTTTCTAATCATTATTGTCACCGATGGGGCAGGATCTGCTCATCTTTTCGGGAACACTTGACATCATCACTGTCATTTTCAAGGTGATCCAGACACAGAAGCTCAGGTTATGTCGGAATCACACAATGGCAGACTTGTGTGGCTTTTATGAGACAATAGTTGCAGTAGTGAAACTACATCTGGTAGTTAGATGTGATTTAGACTATTTCACAGACGAAGTTGACCTAAGTGGTGTTACAGCTGTGACACCACATTTGTAGTTAGATGTGATTTAGACAATTTCACAGACGCCGTTGGCCTTAGTGGGTTGGCATTTCTTCTTTTTCCACACTCTGAAAAAGCCTCTGTTGACCGTGACGCACCTATCAGGATTGGCTTTATCTTTAATGTTGACCCCAAAATGACAATAGGACATCGGAGTTCCGTCAACCCATATACCACCACGCTCACTGATGACCAGGCCGATCCAGTACGGTCCCCTCCCCTCTGCAAATTGTATTCAAGCATGAGAAATGTTTTAAAGGTAGTACCCTCAATGATACCAGTCTGTATGGAAAGATTGGTGTTAACATTGTTTAACGCAGCATAAGCATTATATTTGCAACAAGAAACGTCTTGTTTAACTGCGTATTATACGCAATAAAAGTCATATGGAAATTACTGAATTTTTCTTTAACATGAGTCAGATATCACATTCAAGGTTAAACGTGACTCATCATAGGGTTTGATTTTTTTAAAATATACTAAAATCATGTTCTAAAAAAGTTCAGATAATGTAGGAACGTTATGACAAAGTTCGCTAATATGGACATATTTAACACATTCATGCAAAGACCGGGTTAGAATTGATCTTCAGTAACCCATAATTGTCGCAGGAGGCGAGTAACGGGACCGGGTGGTCAGGCTTGCTGACTTGGTTGACATATGTCATCGTATCCCAATTTCGTGGATCGATGCTCATGCTGTTGATAACTCGATTATCTGGTCCAGACACGATGATTTACAGACCGCCGCCATGTAGCTGGGGTATTGATGCGTGCGGCGTTAAACAACAAACCAACCAACCAACTTTCAAGCAAAATAAGACTCGTACCAATTAGTCAATGCCTGTTCAGCGTTTACTAAGGTATGACAGTGCTAACTTGGGAGGACCTTCCCATGGATAAGATCACTGTGCGTGGTATTGGTGCTTATACTAGTTACTTAGCGTGCGCAATGCATGCAATGAATTCATTTGAATGGACATGAATAAACTAACGTTAACTTGATTGACATTACTGCGTGCACACATGCCTTATATTAATATATTTTCATAAAGATATGTCCGATTTTAATGGGTTTCTAAATGTTATTGTCACCGCTGGGGCAGGATCTTCTCATCATTTCGGGAACACTTGGCATTATCACTGTCATTTTCAAGGTGATCCCGACACACAAGCTCAGGCTATGTTGGAATCACACAGCAGCAGGGAATACAAAAGACTTGTGTGGCTTTTATGAGACAATTCCACAGACGAAGTTGTTATGCTTTATGCTGTAATGTAGCTGGGGTTCGCCTGGGGCGTCAATCAGCAGTGACGGACAACACCACAAAGGACGGCAGGTCTAGATGACCCTTGACTCTTAATTCTCTAATAGATACGTTTAGTGTGTGACGTCAGTGTGCTAGGAGATAAGGAATTGATTCAGTAATTAAACTTTACGGCATGCAAATCTGTATCCACATTTTGTAAACGTACTCAATTATACGTAGCTGTATGGCAATCCCTCACCGACATCAATGGATGCTTCCTTTAATCATTCAGCGAACAGTTATACATACCGGTGTAGGTTCAAAGTTATTACATCAGTATCATCACTGAGTATTGAAGTTATGGTATGTTTGTTTGTTTGTTTGCTTGCTGTTTAGGACTGTATTCTACAACTCCGGTTATATTATGGCGATCTGTTACTAATCCAGTCTGGACCAGATGACCCAGTGACTGACTCCATGAGCATCAATCAACGTAACTGGGATACGATGACATGCATCAACAACGACTGCAGGTGACTCCCGCCAGTTGCCTCCTACGACAAGCATGGGTTGTGGTGTACCAGTTCTAAATATCGAGGTGAAGGTTATAGCAGTAAAAACACCGTTCTTTATTAAGTTGTATGGTGTATCTGTGTTGAATGCCTTTCGTAGTGTTTATAGACGAATTGTCCCATATTAACAAAAGGCGGGTCATGTACTTCATGATTTCGTAAAAATTAACAGAAAAAAAGAAAGCGTAAATGTATTTCAGGAAACGGGTATAAGTCATCAAAGTATGTTGTGTGCAGGCAGATGCCAATTATCACACGTGCCGCATGTGGTTTCCCCTTCGGTAAGTGAAATTGTTCAAAACTGCCTCTGTTCACCCAGCAGAAAATGGGTACCCAGTGGGACTATTGACCTTCCGGCGCCTCATAGGCAGGTTATCCGGGGGTAACAATGTCCAAAATGTTTTATGCACTATGAACATGGCCGTGCAGCGAGGGGTTGAGGGCTATAGTATCTTAGGAAGTCAATAAGTGCAACAGGAGAAAATAACCTCCTCGACGAAGATGACATTATCAGTGATGTGCAATACTGTTATCTATGACAAATAAAATGGGGCAAAGTGGACATGTTAGAAGAGTATAATTCAACTTTAACTTTGGATAGATGTTAGATGCGATGTTCTGTTTATATCGTCCTTCCAGCAACAAATATATGAATATGCAGGTTTGAAAAGCCATACCACAGAAAGAGAGAACCACGTATAACACCTTAAAGTCACTCGTGGATTGATAATCCAATTCACTTCATTCCGAATCACATGCTTACATCATATCGCTTTATTTAGAAGTACATGTAATGACTTAGGTAAAGAAGGTGAGGATTTAATGAATTCTTTATAGGTGTCTTTTGTGTAAAAAATGTAAGGTCTCTAAGGAGGGTAATCAATGTCACGATGAGACAGATAAAATACCACGATAACACAACCATGACACTACGATGAGATGCAGATGAAAGCATCACTGACACCAATGTGAAGGACAGATGCAACCATCACTATCACCACTGTGTAGGACAGATACAAGTATCACTGACACCACTGTGTAGGACAGATACAACCATTAGTGACACCACTGTGTAGGATAGGACAGATGCAACCATCCCTAACACCACTGTGTAGGACAGATACAACCATCACTGACACCACTGTGTAGGACAGATACAACCATCACTGACACCACCACTGTGTAGGACAGATACAACCATCAGTGACACCACTGTGTAGGACAGATGCAACCATCCCTATCACCACTGTGTAGGACAGATACAACCATCAGTGACACCACTGTGTAGGACAGATGCAACCATCACTATCACCACTGTGTAGGACAGATACAACCATCACTATCACCACTGTGTAGGACAGATGCAACCATCACTGACACCACTGTGTGGTGCAGATACAACCATCACTGACACCACTGTGTAGGACAGATACAACCATCACTGACACCACTGTGTGGGACAGATACAACCATCACTGACACCACTGTGTAGGACAGATACAACCATCAGTGACACCACTGTGTGGTGCAGATACAACCATCACTGACACCACTGTGTGGTGCAGATACAACCATCACTGACACCACTGTGTGGTGCAGATACAACCATCAGTGACACCACTGTGTGGTGCAGATACAACCATCAGTGACACCACTGTGTGCCAGGACAGATACAACCATCACTGACACCACTGTGTAGGACAGATGCAAGCATCACTGACACCACTGTGTAGGACAGATACAACCATCACTGACACCACTGTGTAGGACAGATGGAACCATCACTAACACCACTGTGTAGGACAGATGCAACCATCACTGACACCACTGTGTAGGACAGATACAACCATCAGTGACACCACTGTGTAGGACAGATACAACCATCACTGACACCACTGTGTGGTGCAGATACAACCATCACTGACACCACTGTGTAGGACAGATACAACCATCACTGACACCACTGTGTGGTGCAGATACAACCATCACTGACACCACTGTGTGGTGCAGATACAACCATCAGTGACACCACTGTGTGGGCAGATGCAACCATCAGTGACACCACTGTGTGGTGCAGATACAACCATCAGTGACACCACTGTGTGCAGTGCAGATACAACCATCAGTGACACCACTGTGTGGTGCAGATACAACCATCAGTGACACCACTGTGTGGTGCAGATACAACCATCAGTGACACCACTGTGTGGTGCAGATACAACCATCAGTGACACCACTGTGTGGTGCAGATACAACCATCAGTGACACCACTGTGTGGTGCAGATACAACCATCAGTGACACCACTGTGTGGTGCAGATACAACCATCAGTGACACCACTGTGTGGTGCAGATACAACCATCAGTGACATCACTGTGTGCAGGACAGATACAACCATCAGTGACACCACCTGTGGTGCGGATGCAGATAACCATCAGTGACACCACTGTGTGGGTGCAGATACAACCATCAGTGACACCACTGTGTGGTGCAGATACAACCATCAGTGACACCACTGTGTGGTGCAGATACAACCATCAGTGACACCACTGTGTGGTGCAGATACAACCATCAGTGACACACACTGTGTGGTGCAGATACAACCATCAGTGACATCACTGTGTGTGGTGCAGATACAACCATCAGTGACACCACTGTGTGTGGTGCAGATACAACCATCAGTGACACCACTGTGTGGTGCAGATACAACCATCAGTGACACCACTGTGTGGTGCAGATACAACCATCAGTGACATCACTGTGTGGTGCAGATACAACCATCAGTGACACCACTGTGTGGTGCAGATACAACCATCAGTGACATCACTGTGTGGTGCAGATACAACCATCAGTGACATCACTGTGGAGTGCAGATACAACCATCAGTGACATCACTGTGTGGTGCAGATACAACCATCAGTGACACCAATGTGTGGTGCAGATACAACCATCAGTGTGTGGTGCAGATACAACCATCAGTGACACCACTGTGTGGTGCAGATACAACCATCAGTGACACCACTGTGTGGTGCAGATACAACCATCAGTGACACCACTGTGTGGTGCAGATACAACCAACCATCAGTGATACAACCACTGTGTGGTGCAGATACAACCATCAGTGACACCACTGTGGTGCAGATACAACCATCAGTGACATCACTGTGTGGTGCAG
Organism: Haliotis rubra; assembly: GCF_003918875.1. NCBI lineage: Eukaryota > Metazoa > Mollusca > Gastropoda > Lepetellida > Haliotidae > Haliotis > Haliotis rubra. Next base: position 2,996,299 of record NW_025767057.1, read on the forward strand.
ATACAACCATCAGTGACACCACTGTGTGGTGCAGATACAACCATCAGTGACACCACTGTGTGGTGCAGATACAACCATCAGTGACACCACTGTGTGTGTGCAGATACAACCATCAGTGACACCACTGTGTGGTGCAGATACAACCATCAGTGACACCACTGTGTGGTGCAGATACAACCATCAGTGACACCACTGTGTGGTGCAGATACAACCATCAGTGACACCACTGTGTGGTGCAGATACAACCATCAGTGACACCACTGTGTGGTGCAGATACAACCATCAGTGACACCACTGTGTGGTGCAGATACAACCATCAGTGACACCACTGTGTGGTGCAGATACAACCATCAGTGACACCACTGTGTGGTGCAGATACAACCATCAGTGACATCACTGTGTGGTGCAGATACAACCATCAGTGACATCACTGTGTGGTGCAGATACAACCATCAGTGACACCACTGTGTGGTGCAGATACAACCATCAGTGACACCACTGTGTGGTGCAGATACAACCATCAGTGACATCACTGTGTGGTGCAGATACAACCATCAGTGACATCACTGTGTGGTGCAGATACAACCATCAGTGACACCACTGTGTGGTGCAGATACAACCATCAGTGACAGCGTGGTGCAGATACAACCATCAGTGACACCACTGTGTGGTGCAGATACAACCATCAGTGACATCACTGTGTGGTGCAGATACAACCATCAGTGACATCACTGTGTGGTGCAGATACAACCATCAGTGACACCACTGTGTGGTGCAGATACAACCATCAGTGACACCACTGTGTGGTGCAGATACAACCATCAGTGACACCACTGTGTGGTGCAGATACAACCATCAGTGACATCACTGTGTGGTGCAGATACAACCATCAGTGACACCACTGTGTGGTGCAGATACAACCATCAGTGACATCACTGTGTGGTGCAGATACAACCATCAGTGACATCACTGTGTGGTGCAGATACAACCATCAGTGACATCACTGTGTGGTGCAGATACAACCATCAGTGACACCACTGTGTGGTGCAGATACAACCATCAGTGACATCACTGTGTGGTGCAGATACAACCATCAGTGACATCACTGTGTGGTGCAGAAACAACATCATGTGTGACATCACTGTGTGATACAACCATCAGTGACATCACTGTGTGGTGCAGATACAACCATCAGTGACATCACTGTGTGGTGCAGATACAACCATCAGTGACATCACTGTGTGTGGAGCAGATACAACCATCAGTGACATCACTGTGTGGTGCAGATACAACCATCAGTGACATCACTGTGTGGTGCAGATACAACCATCAGTGACACCACACTGTGTGGTGCAGATACAACCATCAGTGACATCACTGTGTGGTGCAGATACAACCATCAGTGACATCACTGTGTGGTGCAGATACAACCATCAGTGACATCACTGTGTGGTGCAGATACAACCATCAGTGACATCACTGTGTGTGCAGATACAACCATCAGTGACATCACTGTGTGGTGCAGATACAACCATCATCAGTGACACCACTGTGTGGTGCAGATACAACCATCATCAGTGACATCACTGTGGTGCAGATACAACCATCAGTGACATCACTGTGTGGTGCAGATACAACCATCAGTGACAGTGACATCACTGTGTGGTGCAGATACAACCATCAGTGACATCACTGTGTGGTGCAGATACAACCATCAGTGACACCACTGTGTGGTGCAGATACAACCATCAGTGACATCACTGTGTGGTGCAGATACAACCATCAGTGACATCACTGTGTGGTGCAGATACAACCATCAGTGACATCACTGTGTGGTGCAGATACAACCATCAGTGACATCACTGTGTGGTGCAGATACAACCATCAGTGACATCTGTGTGTGTGTGGTGCAGATACAACCATCAGTGACATCACTGTGTGGTGCAGATACAACCATCAGTGACACCACTGTGTGGTGCAGATACAACCATCAGTGACATCACTGTGTGGTGCAGATACAACCATCAGTGACATCACTGTGTGGTGCAGATACAACCATCAGTGACACCAATGTGTGGTGCAGATACAACCATCAGTGACACCAATGTGTGGTGCAGATACAACCATCAGTGACACCAATGTGTGGTGCAGATACAACCATCAGTGACACCACAGTGATGAGCAGTAGTAGACCCTGACACCAATACCAGACAGTGTCAATTGCAAGTGTATAATACTTGGCAAATCTTGATCACTGCTGTTCCTGAAAAGGAAGAAAGTCTCTGGGCTCCTACTTATTATTATTTTATGAAGATAATTTGTGTCGTCTTTTCTGTAATTATTTCGGAGTCTAGATGCTGGTCTGTGAGAATGGTAATGTCACTCACTTTGAAAAGATCGCATACTTAGAGAATAGCCGTTGATTTCAACACATTCGATTTGCTTACCTTTACGTGCGAAATCATAACAATCGTTTAATTTCCGGGAGGAGGTTAGCTTTACAAGGTCACCGCCATCAGCTCTGCAAATGTTACGGGCTTCAAACCAGGAAACGGGTTTCCCTGTGTATTGGCGTACGCACATGCTGGTGAGTGGCAAGAAAGTGTAATCTTTTTTCTTTCCGCAGGCGCCTGCAATGAAAGGCACATTATTAGACCAAATGTCCGAACATAGGGGATTACAACTTTGTATATGTGCCCAAACCTTACCAGCTATTGTGTAGAGAAGCTGGTGTCAAGGCTCTGGCACAGGTTAGAGTGAGATCTCATTGATCACTTGCTGAAACCAGATGCTGGCTCCACTGGCTGGTTAAATCTGGTTAAATATACTACTCCTTAAAATTGACGCATATTTTCGCACGTATACAACTGAAATATTGCCGTGAGCTTTGATTACTGAGGTTTGAAACGACAGGAAGTGGACATAAATAGTTTCCTGTGCAAAACGAAGGCAGTAGTTTCAAAGTGGACACTTCCATTGAAGTGTGCGCTTTGAAGAATATTTTGACAAAGTACCTAATTCAAAATAGCATTCTAATAGACGATCGAAATTACATAATAATTAATGGTTTAGACTGAAAGGAAGAAACAAATGGGAAAAGAAGATTGAAATGTATATTATAAAATAATCAACTAATAATAAAACGAACTCTTACAGGCAACTAACATCAAACAGTTTTGGTGATCACGATAGCACGGTCCAGTATCGATGCCAATGAAAGGCTCTGGAAACAGCTGTGGTCTCTATCCGGTGTCGAAACACCATTACTCTACTCTACAGGTCTTGCAATACTCCCCACCCCCCCCCTCTCTCCTCCTCCCCTCAAAGGAAATGCTGTCAAGCCGTGTTTGACTCACAGGTCCGGTCAGAAGTGCCTCTGTTTTCTGATCGTGAGGAACAGTAAATTCCATACACTCAAAAGATTTCAAGTCCTTATTTGTGGCTAACTGAATTTAAATTTTAGATAGTCTTTGTTCACAACAGCGATTAATCGGTCACGCGATGGGCGTGGCTAATGTTCAAACCTGTATCCACTCGGTGTCATACGGTAATATTAAATGTCAAAGCAGTTACAAACATGTAATACATATTTTCATGCAAATACTTCTCAAATGCTATGCAAATTTCTTCGATTTTAAAGTGTCACTAATTGCAGCTTGTGATGCACAACAAAAAAAGTTGTGATGGAAGCTGATGTTGACACAACACTGGTAACAACACTCGTAAATGTCGGTTTGAATACCTTGGGTTAACTTTTTCGAGGATTAATGGTTGGAAAACGCACTCCGACTGTCATCTTCTAGAAAGCAACGTTCTCATTGATCGTGCGCAATGTACGTAGTCCGTAGTGGGATGGATCTGATTGGGGGAGGACTTGTTACTAAATGCTTTGCCGTTTGATAGTATTTAACTATAATTGTAGTTTTAAATGCTTTGTGGAGGAGGTTTAAGAAAAGCGTTGCCTTACCTTGTGTCATTTTCTTGTCTGCCTGTACTGATTTTGTCGTCGTGGGCACAGATGTGGAGATTGATGACGCGACTATTTGGGAACCTTCCGTGCTCGCTGGTAATTTCATGATGGCAGTAGTTTGTGACCTTACCGAAATTGAAGTCTTCCGATTTCTCATGACATGCTGGTTTAGCTGCATTTGATGATCAAGAAATCTCTGTGTGGCAAACCAAATGAATAAAATACAATAATACAGGTCATAATGTCTTTTCAGCAACCGCATTTTACAAAGTAGCATATGGTCGAGAGAGAAGAGGTCTCCAATAACTCGACCACTGACCTGATACAAACAAAGTAATTTGTCGTTGAATCAGACCAATACATCACAAATATTCAAACCAAATTCCATCCAAACTGAATTAAAGTCTTTGCTAAGCTGTTTAGGGTTGTGGGATGGTGGTTAAAGGCTTGTGTTCGATTCCACACATTGGTACAATGTGGAAAGCTCGTTTCTGATGTCAAACACCGTAATAATTCGGGAATATTGCCAACAACGGTTTAAAACCCAACACTCTCTCGGCTCACAATTCACTTCTAAATCTGAGAGTGTTTCAACGTTACTCATGGTGTGAGTGAGTGATTTAGGATCTACATCGCTATGAACAATATCTGCAATTATATCTGAGCTTGTCAGCTTATTTGAAGGAAATGCAGGTTTTTGGTGAAGCCATTGAGCACTTGTATATTGAGGACAAAAACAGAAACATAATCGGGGGAACCGGGATTTGAACGCACATGGTCTGCCTGGTCCAAACTCGATTATCAGGAGCTCTGCGTGATATGCGTGGAAAATGACCGACTATGGCCAGTTAACTTTCACTAACTCACCCACTCCCATGTTTTACCTTACCGTTGGCAACGCTGACTTTCGCACCAACAGCACCACCGTCTTCTTCGATGGCGTTTTCCGGATTGCCCCTCTTCCCAGGTAAAGGGTACACAGAGTCAGGGAAAAACCTACTACTTGACACTGGTCTGTCTGGCTACATTTCAACACACAGTGCATCGCGCTACGAACACGATATACTTTGTTCTTGCTGGAGTAGGTAGGAGCGAATACGTGAGTCACCTTCCATGTACAGAATGCGATGGTTTGCTGTATAAAAGCGAGCGAAACCACACTTCCGAGGAAGATCTTAAAGAGCAGCATGATGACGATGTGTGGTAGTACATGTATGAACTGAGTTCCACTGGTCTCTGCGCTGTTGCAAAGTATTGCTTCGTCGATAATTCACGAACGTTAGCAAGCTTTATTTCTGTCTGTATAATGGGCTCTGAAATTAGAGCATTATGGATTGTGCCTCCATAGTTAAACAGGATATTACAATGCAGACAGAGAATAGTATAGGAGAATGAGACGATCTCCTTTTGATGATAACCAAGGCGTTATAGGATTGAGAAATTAGGATTCTGACAGGCTGGCGTCAATAAACCATCGATCTGTTGAGTTATAAAACGAGTCCATAAAGGTGAAAACGTCTGAGTCTTCTGAATCCTCATCCAGCCCTATTTAAAGCGTGGTGATCCCTTTTATAAGTAAACTCCACATAAAACAATAAGTCCTGCAAACACAATCATAGAGCGGCCAGTAAGATGTATGGTTCAGACAACCTCATCTGAATAATTCGGTCCTAAATGCCCCTGTGTATGTTGAAATCTCTATCCTGTAAGTCACCACCGTTTATAGATGCGACCCCAATTGTCATTCCTGTGGTTGAAAACGTACCCTCTATGACCTTCCTGTGGGATGAAAGTATACCCTCTACGGCAGTCCTGTGGGTTGAAACTATACATTCTAGGGGAATCCTGAGGGTTGAAAGCATACCGTCTGTGACCCCCCTGTGCGTTGAAAGGATACCCCATATGGCACACTCTTGTGGGTTGCACTCCTGTGGGTTGAAAGTATACCCTGTATGGCACCACTATGGGTTGAAAGTATACCCTCTATGGCACCGGTGTTGGTTGAAAGTATACCCTCTATGGCATGGCTCCTAAGGGCTGAATGTATTACCCTCTATGGCACCGCTGTTGGTTGGAAGTATACCCTCTATGGCAGTCCTGTGGGTTGAAAGTATTACCCTCAATGGCACTCCTGAGGGTTGAAAGTATTACCCTCTATGGCACTCCTGAGGGTTGAAAGTTAAAGTATACCACTGTGGGTTGAAACCACTCTGGGTTGAAAGTATACATTCTACGGGAATCCTGAGGGTTGAAAGTATACCTTCTGTGCCCCCTGTGGGTTGAAAGTATACTCTCTATGACGCTCTTGTGGGTTGCACACTCTTGGGGTTGAAAGCATACCCTCTATGGCACTCCTGAGGGTTGAATGTCTTACCCTCTATGGCACCATCCTGTGGGTTGAAAGCATTACCCTCAATGGCACTCCTGAGGGTTGAAAGTATACCTCTATGGCATCACTGTGGGTTGAAAGTATACTCTCTATGACACTCTTGTGGGTTGCACTCTTGAGGGTTGAAAGTATACCCTCTATGGGATCACTGTGGGTTGAAAGTATACCCTCTATGGCATCACTGTGGGTTGAAACTATTACCCTCTATGGCACTCCCCAAGGGTTGATAGTATTACCCTCTATTGCACTCCTGAGGGTTGAAAGTACCCTCTATGGCAGCACTGAGGGTTGAAAGTATACGCTCTATGGCGCCGCTGTAGATTGAAAGTATACTCTCTATGGCACTCCTGAGGGTTGAAAGTATTACCCTCTATGACACCACTGAGGGTTGAAAGTATGACCCTCTAAGGCACTCCTGTGCCCTTTATGGCCTAATTGTGGGTTGGAAGTATTACCCTCTATGGCACTCCTGAGGGTTGAAAGTATTACCCTCTATAGCACCGCTATGGGTTGAAAGTATTACCCTCTATGGCGCTCCTGAGGGTTGAAAGTATTACCCTCTATGGCACCACTGAGGGTTGAAAGTATGACCCTCTATGGGCACTCCTGTGCCCTTTATGGCACAATTGTGGGTTGGAAATATTACCCTCTATGGCTACCAGAGGGTTGAAAGTGTTACCCTATGGCGCTCCTGTGGGTTGAAAGTATACCCTCTATGGCACCACTGTGGGTTGAAAGTATTACCCTCTATGGCACTCCTGAGGGTTGAAAGTATTACGCTCCTGAGGGTTGAAAGTATTACCCTCTATGGCACTCCTGAGGGTTGAAAGTATTACCCTCTATAGCACCGCTGTGGGTTGAAAGTATACCCTCTATGGCACTCCCTGAAGGGTTGAAAGTATTACACCTCTATGGCACCACTGTGGGTTGAAAATTTTACCCTCTTGAATGGCGCTATCTGTATGTTGAAAGTATTACTCTCTATATCAGTCCTAAGGGTTGAAAGAATTACCCTCTATGGTATACCTCCCTGAGGGTTGAAGGTATACCCTCTATGGCACCACTGTGGGTTGAAAGTATACCCTCTATGGCACTCCTGTGGGTTGAAAGTATTATGGCACCACTGTTCTATGGCATCACCATCCTGTGGGTTGAAAAGTATAACCCTTTATGACGCTCCTGAGGGTTGAAAGTATACCCTCTATGGGAATACTGTGGGTTGAATGTATACCCTCTATGGCATCACTGTGGGTTGAAAGGTATTACGGCACTCTATGAAAGTATTACTCTCAATGGTGAGGGACCTTTATGAAGCCAGTCTGAGTAGCTTGTGACGGTGCGACGAATGCACCTGTCAAGGGACCCGTGCTGAAATCCGTGTTACAATCTGGGAGGTTTAATACATTACTCACTGAAGGGAGCCTGCGGTGAAAGTGCCATCACCCTGCCCTCGTGTGATAAGGCGACTACCCTCAATTAATCCACCCAGTGTTGAAGAGTCTACTCACAATGAATCCACCCAGTGCTGAAGCGACTACCCTCAATGAATCCACCCAATGTCACAACAACTAGCCTCAATGAATCCACACTGTGTTGAAGCGACTACCCTTAATGAATTCAACCTGTGTTGAAGCCAATGAGTGAGTGAGTGAGTACTTAGCAATATTCCAGTTATATGGCGGCGGTCTGTAAATAATCGAGTCTGGACCAGACAATCCAGTGATCAAAAGAATGAGCATCGATCTGCGCAATTGGGAACTGATGACATGTGTCAACCAAGTCAGGAAGCCTGACCACCCGATCCCGTTAGTCGCCACTCACGACAAGCAACCTTCACGGGTTCCCTCAATGAATCCACACTGTGTTGAAGCGACAGATACCCCATGGTGGATACGTCAGGTGACCTACAGGGCCTTGTGGATCAATCGATGGAACTAGTGTTTCAGATACCCCATGGTGGATACGTCAGGTGACCTACAGGGCCTTGTGGATCAATCGATGGAACTAGTGTTTCAGATACCCCATGGTGGATACGTCAGGTGACCTACAGGGCCTTGTGGATCAATCGATGGAACTAGTGTTTCAGATACCCCATGGTGGATACGTCAGGTGACCTACAGGGCCTTGTGGATCAATCGATGGAACTAGTGTTTCAGATACCCCATGGTGGATACGTCAGGTGACCTACAGGGCCTTGTGGATCAATCGATGGAACTAGTGTTTCAGATACCCCATGGTGGATACGTCAGGTGACCTACAGGGCCTTGTGGATCAATCGATGGAACTAGTGTTTCAGATACCTCATGGTGGATACGTCAGGTGACCTACAGGGCCTTGTGGATCAATCGATGGAACTAGTGTTTCAGATACCCCATGGTGGATACGTCAGGTGACCTACAGGGCCTTGTGGATCAATCGATGGAACTAGTGTTTCAGATACCCCATGGTGGATACGTCAGGTGACCTACAGGGCCTTGTGGATCAATCGATGGAACTAGTGTTTCAGATACCCCATGGTGGATACGTCAGGTGACCTACAGGGCCTTGTGGATCAATCGATGGAACTAGTGTTTCAGATACCCTATGGTGGTGGAGGTGACCGTCAGGTGACCTACATGGCCTTGTGGATCAATCGATGGAACTAGTAGTTTTCAGATACCCCATGGTGGATACGTCAGGTGACCTACAGGGCCTTGTGGATCAATCGATGGAACTAGTGTTTCAGATAGTGTTTCAGATGGATGGAACTAGTGGTGGATACGTCAGGTGACCTACAGGGCCTTGTGGATCAATCGATGGAACTAGTGTTTCAGATACCCCATGGTGGATACGTCAGGTGACCTACAGGGCCTTGTGGATCAATCGATGGAACTAGTGTTTCAGATACCTCATGGTGGATACGTCAGGTGACCTACAGGGCCTTGTGGATCAATCGATGGAACTAGTGTTTCAGATACCCCATGGTGGATACGTCAGGTGACCTACAGGGCCTTGTGGATCAATCGATGGAACTAGTGTTTCAGATACCCCATGGTGGATACGTCAGGTGACCTACAGGGCCTTGTGGATCAATCGATGGAACTAGTGTTTCAGATACCCCATGGTGGATACGTCAGGTGACCTACAGGGCCTTGTGGATCAATCGATGGAACTAGTGTTTCAGATACCTCATGGTGGATACGTCAGGTGACCTACAGGGCCTTGTGGATCAATCGATGGAACTAGTGTTTTCAGATACCTCATGGTGGATACGTCAGGTGACCTACAGGGCCTTGTGGATCAATCGATGGAACTAGTGTTTCAGATACCTCATGGTGGATACGTCAGGTGACCTACAGGGCCTTGTGGATCAATCAATGGAACTAGTGTTTCAGATACCCATGGTGGATACGTCAAGTGACCTACAGGGCCTTGTGGATCAATCGATGGAACTAGTGTTTCAGATACCCCATGGTGGATACGTCAGGTGACCTACAGGGCCTTGTGGATCAATCGATGGAACTAGTGTTTCAGATACCCTCATGGTGGATACGTCAGGTGACCTACAGGGCCTTGTGGATCAATCGATGGAACTAGTGTTTCAGATACCCCATGGTGGATACGTCAGGTGACCTACAGGGCCTTGTGGATCAATCGATGGAACTAGTGTTTCAGATACCCCATGGTGGATACGTCAGGTGACCTACAGGGCCTTGTGGATCAATCGATGGAACTAGTGTTTCAGATACCCCATGGTGGATACGTCAGGTGACCTACAGGGCCTTGTGGATCAATCGATGGAACTAGTGTTTCAGATACCCCATGGTGGATACGTCAGGTGACCTACAGGGCCTTGTGGATCAATCGATGGAACTAGTGTTTCAGATACCCCATGGTGGATACGTCAGGTGACCTACAGGGACTTGTGGATCAGTCGATGGAACTAGTGGTTCAGATACCGTATGGTGGATACGTGATATGACCTACAGGGCCTTGTGGATCAGTTAGGCGTTGCTGTATGGTGTGTGTGGTACCTATCATGGAGTCATGCACCTGTTACTCTGGTCTGCCTGGATTCTGTCATAACTGCAGCATGTGGCTCCTATAACGTGTAATATTCAATATTGTGATTTCATATAAACAGGTTAGTCAACAGCGATTTAAAGCTAATGAGTAAAACTGACTATATTTCTTCATGAATATGATCAATTTTCAGTTTAAGAAGAGGAATTGTGTTGGTCATGGAATTTTGCATATCGTTTTGTCTGATGATTCGCCAGGTGCTCCTTTGTCAGAAACGTCAAACCCTTTATTAGGGCTCCTTGCCTCTGACTGACTGACTGAGTCTAGTTTTACGCCGCTTTTAGCAATATTCCAGCAATATCACGGAGGTCCTTGCCTCTAAGCAGGAGACCTATTGTAATCGTTCGAAATATTATTATTTATTATTCCGCCGACTTTTGTATCAAAAAATGACTCCTAAACCAATGCTCTGAATCGCTTACAAAAAAATCACACAGATGCGGTGAAGATATTCCCCTTAAAAATATCTAGGCTCTAGGCCCAATTGCAAAGGGGAGATAATTCGAAATTCATTCCAAAATTTCAAAGTTTGACAGCAAATATCTCAAGAACTGTTTGTTCCAACACTTCCAAATCTCTTGTACAGAACTTCTTAAAAGGTACATCACCCCCTGCGACCCCGGGGGTTGTATTTGGAAGATGTGCTCGCCTGTCAAAAACGTGTTCTGGCTCCGTTTTCGACGATGATTTCTAGCCCTCAGATACAAATAGATAGAAGTAAAGCCAAGAAGCCTCATCGTTGCCTGCAACTATATTTCATCTTGTTTTCTATAATCAATTTCATGTTGACAAAAAAATGATACACTGTGATGACAGGATATTAAACGGTTAACTGTTAGTATTTTTGCAAGAACTGTATCGAAATTATATAAACTATGCTATGTCAGACCATACAGCGTGATTCTGATACAAAAGAAGCTTTTTATCTTTTTCATTGTATACTCTGTTTTATCTTTTATGGTATAATTATTAAAATAAATGGCATCATAATAATGAACAAGGAGAATTCCTATCTTAAAAAGCTATCCGCGTGTTGTGAAATATTCTTATTTTTTTTCACTAACGTGAAATTGAGATGCAATTGCGAGAGTTGTCCACATTAAGATAAAGATTAAAAATTTACCAAAACATTAAGTACATAGTAAAACATGAAATACACCGTAAAACCAGCATATCTATATTCAGTCGAAAGAGCGAATGACTGACAAACCGAAATGTATCATACTTTGAACGAAACCTAGGTGTGATATTTACTCAACAAAATACCTTGGTCGTCATTCTCTGACGTGGCCATGAAGACATAAAACAAGCAATGACGTCAACTAAAGTGGTGTCATTTTTCAGTGTTTTCATTACATTTGAAAACATACTTAGTTCTGTGTTAATAATGCAACATTAGTCAAAATACATTTATACAAGAGAATTTCGGAACGTAAAAAGTGATTTAAATACTAAATAGGACTATCCATTTCGCTATTACGTACTAGGATTCCGTTATTTCTTATTATTTGTGATGCTACCAAAATGTATCCGGTAAAAGAGCTTTGTATTAGAATAGTTTGGTTCCTCATTAATAAAACATCACGAAAAGATAGTGCCCTTATCGTCAGCATATTTTCTTTCCATGTGGCCTCTCTGTGACGTCATACAGGAAAATCAATTTCGACATTTATGGAAAGCCATTTCTATATATTGTTGACGTTATACAATTCATTTGAGATCTACTTATGTCGTTCAGATATCAGGCAGTATTTCATTTGAGATCTACTTATGATGTCGTTCAGATATCAGGCAGTAGTTTTATACGCCTACATTTTCCGTAAAGAAGCTAGCTAAAATTTCACAGTGCTTTAATTAGAGTTATTTAGTGTAGCAAAGTTTTGGACATCACCCAGTAGTGTCATTTTTCAAACTGCCAAAGTAACTGCATTGAATTTTCACAATCGAATCAGAATCAAATATATAGTGTACATATCTGTAATTATATAGCCGTAATAAAATCATGTAACAAGCGAGCGCAATTCTTGCAAAACGTTCACTTTTCAGAAGATTTGCCTTAGAAACAAAATTCGGTTAGGCCGCAAAACTCTGAAATACAATACAGTCTCGCCAAAGCCATGTTGTATGTTTTCCCGCATGCATGGTTGAGAGGAGGATGTAATCAGATTCAATTGAATTTCTTTTTATCATTTATTTGTAAAGGGAATAGTTTATATATTTAATATATAGAGTCTTAATAAACAAATGTAAGAAGAAACATGTTTTGCTTTCAAGAATGATTAAAAAAATGCGTCACCCAATTTAAAAAAAAAATATCATCTAGTTAAGATTTTGATTTGAAATTGGCTATGTACGATTTACAATTTTTGAATATTAAAAAAATATATGCTTCAGGGGTTTCATACACAGCTGAATGGCAAAAGAATGTTGTCTTGTTTTTCTTCCGTTTGCTCGTAAAGCACACTGTCTCCTGATTTCTGCACTGCATGTTTTGTCTTGGCAGTTTCCTGCATGCATAGATATTTTCTTTAATACAGATGCTAGTTACACACACGCATATGGTGTGAAATAGTGATTATTACACGAGTGTTGTAAAGATAAATAGTATCTGATAGACACGAGTGCAGTAATCTGTTTCTTACACACCATAAAGTCGCACAACTTTCGGGTCGAATAGATTCAAAATTCATATTTTCTCATCGTAGAGGCGCAATAATACACAACACAACGTTTTTGAATGAGTTTACGGCTTCCACTTCCCCACAAAGATGTTTTTACCACATGTGTGCTTCACAAAAACGATAACGGTGATGCAAACAAGACGTGATCAGGAACATTATTTAAATACTCTAAAACAGCGATGTTGCAAAACTAGATAGAGATGATTTTCCTTCTTGCAAGAAAAAGCAATAATTGAGAGTGTTGTGTCATTGTAATCGTTTAGGTCATTTCCTGGTGTCGGTCATTGAGTTTCGATACAGTTGTCATCAGCAGATTGTTTGGATATCTTTACACATGGGTGCCTGCACTTGTGAAAAGGTTTACGGTCAATGATCCCCCATAGACCGGAGCCAGAACTATTGAGTTCCTGGAAATCGAAACTGACACTTGGAATGTTACTGATGTTTCATGTTGTACATTATTTCAACGAATTCTCGGTTGTCATTGTCATGAGTGAATTTGTAAATAAAGGAATAATCACAAAGGAGCTCTGAGCTCTGAAGACTAGTATGGGTTGTTGAAGCACGGATAACCTGGGGTCTAAACAATAGTTTTCAATTGTTCATCCACTTCGATGTTTATTGCCACTTTCATTCTGGTGACTACAACTAATTATGATTTAAAGGTTAAATCAAAGTCAAAAGCAATAATATTGGCAAATAATGAAAAACAGATCTTATGTCATTTTAATATATATTCACACAAGATATGTCCGATTTCAATGGGTTTCTAATCATTATTGTCACCACTGGAGCAGGCTCTGCTCATCTTTTCCGGAACACTTGGCATCATCACTGCCATTTTCAAAGGTATCCAGCCACACAAGCTCAGGTTATGAGACAATTCCACAGACGAAGTTGACCTCAGTGGTGTTACAGTTGTGACACTACATCTGGTAGTTAGATGTGATTTAGACTATTTCACAGATGAAGTTGACCTCAGTGGTGTTACAGTTGTGACACTACATCTGGTAGTTAGATGTGATTTAGACTATTTCACAGATGAAATTGTCCGTAGTTAACATGCAGTTCTTCTTTTTCCATTCTGTGAAAGGGCCTTTGTTGACCGTGACGCACAGAGCTGGATTGGCTTTATCCCCTATGTGGACGTAAAATTGATAAAATGAAATCGGAGTTCCATCAACCCATATATCACCACGCTCACGGATCATCAGGCCGATCCAGTACGGTTCCGATGTCCCTTCTGCAAATTATATTCAAGCATGAGAAATGTTTTAAAGGTAGTACCCTCAATGACACCAGTCTGTATGGAAGGATTGGTGAGTTAATATTGCTGGACGCCGCATGAGCAAGTTTACAGGAACATATACTAATGGAAAAAAGTAGCTGTGCATAACATAAAATTGCATCAAATATATTTTTTTGATAAGTTATAAAAATAACTCTAAATAAACATGTAGCAGAGCGTGAAATTTGATATCACGTATTGTGCGTGGCACATGCACTTTGTGCACAAAGAACTTACTTTTTGCATGCTTTTGGCAACTGAAGTTCACTTCTTTGAGAGGCATTGTAGAAGTTGTATAGATAAAGGGAAACCAAGTCTTATGGATAGTCATCTGCTTTATTGCAATGAGTGCGACGTTTCATCACTTGCTTGATAACGGTATTAGTACCTACACCGAAACGTCGCACTCACAGTAATAAAGAAGTTGACTATCCATAGAACTTGGTTTTCCTTCAACTGAACTTCACACACCTGATATTGAAAATTGGAAAACGGCTAATTATTCTCTAGCCTCTGAATGTTGTAGAAAAGACGTTAATTTCAACCTTAACTGCGCATACATCATGCCAGGGCTTACAGAAAATCAGCGTCTCCATGCCGTGGGTATGCTGGAGACTGGAATTGCCAAAAATGAAGTGGCTAGACATTTTGGTGCCCATCGAAACACGATTTTGTAACTTCGCGCTTCAGCAAGATAATTCCCGTCCACATGTCCACAGCAGTCTCGTTTCCTGCTGACTGGGTCACGTCCTATTGCGCAACTTAGTACAATACCCGATCCAGAATTTCAACTGGACATATAAATGTTAGTCAGTATTATTTGATACATCTAATCACTTGTATATTGCAACACTATGCTCCTTTTAATCCTTGCAAACACGTAGTGCAGCGTGCTCGGTCGCACAGCGTGCTCTGACAAACGGAAATCTAAAAATCGTGGAAACGAGGCTCGTCCGCCAGATGAATTGTGAATCATTTTACGACCTCATCAAACAGGGGCAATCTGTGACGTCTTAGTTAAGGTCATGTTGCCTAAACCTCGCCATAAGATATAGAAATACGATTTTGTAAAGTTTAAAAATAAAATCCATTTGTAAATACCATTTTCTTATGAAACAAAGAATTGGAATTTCGTGTAACCATAGTTGTTTGTACGAGAAAATTCAGATCGGCTGAAAAGTAGGTCATTGTCTGAATTGGTTAATGAGACTCATGTTTCGGTTTGACACATAGCAGTGTAGGTTCAAAGTTGTAACTTCAATACCGTCACTGAGTACCGAAGTTTAGTTTGTGTGTTTGTTTGTTTGCTTAATGCTTAAAACTGTATTCGACAATTCCGGTTTTATGATGGCGATCTGTTACTAATCCAGTCTGGTCCAGATAATCCGGTGACTGACCACATGAGCATCAATCAACGCAACTGGGATACGATGACATGGATCGACAACGGCAGCAGGTTACCCGATCCCGCCAGTTGCCTCCTACAAGCATGAGTTGTGGTATACCCGTTATACATAGTGAGGTGAAGACCATATCTGACCATCACCGTTCTTTATTGAGCAGCATGATGTATGATCTGTGTTCAATGCCTTTCGTAGTGTTTAGAGAACATCCATTTTAACATATGGGACTTAAAGGTGGGTCATGCACTTTGTGATTATCTACAAACAACAGAAAACAAATGTAAATGTATTTTAGGAAGTGGGTATATGTCATCAGATTATGTTGTGTGCAGGCAGATGCCCATTGTCTCACGTGACACATGTGGTCTCACCATCGGCAAGTGAATTTGTTGAAAATTGCCTCTCTTCAGCCAGAAGAAAACGGGTACCCGGTGGGATAACTCATATGACTATTAACCTTCTAGCTCCTCACAGGCAGGCTATCCGGGCTTAACAATGTCTATTATGTTGTACGCGCTTATAGCATGACGCGTGGAGTTGACCGCTATATAAGTGGCCTATTAGGAGTATCTATGGAAACCTATTAGTGCCACAGTCTTAGAATAGATCCTCCTCTTTGAAGGTGATATTATCAGCGCTATACAATATTGTTATCTAGGACAAATAGAAAATGGGGCATGCTAGAAGTGTATTATTTAACTTTGGCTTTGGTTAGATGTGGATCGGCCTTCCAGCAACAAATAAATGATTATGCAAAACAAGGATTGGAAAGCCATACTACAGCAAGAGATGACCCTTTAACACTTTAAAGTAAGTCGTGGACGTTTATAGACCGATCCAGTCTGTCAATCAAAACTGGCGCATGCGTCAATTTTGGCCAATCAGCAGGCCGGGCGCGCTGTGTGGATTTGTCAGACTTACTGTAATCGTATATATTTTCACGGGGTGCAATTTTCGCGCATAGTTCACCAAAGACCTGTTAGCGCATTTGTTTTTTCGCGCATTTCAAACACCTGAGTGATGGTATCCATCACAAAGTTTTCACAACCAGTAGACATGCAATGATCAAAGCGAGCCGCCATAAGTGAATCGTGTTTACTAAAACAATCAGAGAGAGAAAGGTGGGATTATACTTGTGTCAATATGATAACACCTGTCCCATATGCGAGATCAAGTGACAACGAATTAAAGAAGCGTGTATACCAGTACTTACAATAATTAAACATAGAAATCATAAAGTAGTGTTTGTTGTTTATGAACACGCACGTGTTTTTCACATGGTCAAATCAATGATTGGCTGAATTAAACATATTGCATGTTGTTCCTACTTGAGTATTTGTCATGACTTGACCATGAATATTTCGCTTGGTATGATTATTGACGCACAATCTTTTTAAGCTAAAAGCGCGAAAATTAATCCCACGCGAAAATAAGTACGATTACAGTATTTCCGGGGTCAAACGATGCCTCCGAAGCGATGTGTTTCGAATTATGCCATTTACACTCGCTATATTTATTACTTATTGCTGCGATTTGATGTGTACCTTTAACAAAACCATTACGGTCAAGACAACAAAAATGGAGGCGGATCAAGAAACGCGATAGGCCTAACGATCAGTTAAATGTCTGCACCATCGTTCAGGAAACCTACGTCTACCTGCTGATGAGAATTTGCACGAATTTCCACACTTTTGCACATGTGCAAATTCATTACCAACTGATGACAACAAATAGCAGTTTAAGACATTGCAAGTGTTATAAACACGGACAATTCTTGTACTACAAAATTGTTTATGCTTAACGTTTTTAGTCACTACTAGGCACTGAGCTCAAATGAGACAGGCGAGAAAGCCGTGACACAATGTAAACAAATCAACCGAAACAGCAAAACTTGTTACATGAAAGAACAATGTGGCGGATATTGTCCCCCTTCGCTCTTAGATATTCTTCAATTTGTCACACATTTTAGGATGTTTTAAGTTTCATAAGCACAATCTGAAGGCCTACAGTATCTTGTTAACAGAGCAAAATATTCGAGGAGTGATATTTTTTATTCAACCGGAAATATTGTCAGTGTCAGCAGTTGCCTATCATGCAATATCCAAGTATCAAAATTAGTTCATATGAGTCCCTATAAAACCATGCTTTAAATATGTCAGATTTTTTATAAGAGTTGCATGGGACATTGAATTGAAGTACCTTCCACCATGTGGATCGAATACGAAAACTATGTGAGAAGAATAGTGACTTTCTGGAGTATTGGACGGAGTGGAATAAAGTGTATATCTTAATTATGAGAACATTAAGTTTTGTTACCACATAAATTATTCACATATATTGGTACATTTTAGGAGTAATATTACAACTGTCATTTTAATTGATTCACTGGAAATGATAGCAAGGTATGTTTTAAGAATCTTGCTTTTTTTAGTAAACGTGGAAGGGTAATAAAATTAATAATAACCTAATCAATAATAAATAATTATTTAATTGATTGACATCAGATTCTTATGATTTTAAGGCAGAACTAGGCAAACAAACACCATACATATCATGGCAGGACAGTCACTTGGTATTAACTTAACTGGTTGAAATTCTGAAAGTGATTGCTAGTATCATAACTCATTAAAGTTATTTCAACATCCAGAGAATTTGAAAAAGCAAAGGCTACGTTTTGGTCAAACCCTGGTCAGGCATTATCCAGTCCTGGAACAGAATAACTTACAAAAATCTTAGTTGACTTTTCATGTAACGGAATAAATATTGAAACATATATTTAACCCATATTTGATGTAATTCTTCTAATAAATCATCAGTATTTTAGGAGGTTACTAATATTGAACACTGAGCCAAAGCTAGTGTTTATTAAGATGATGGATTTGGACAAATTGTTCAAGGTTTGTTGATGGTTATTTGGAAAATGAGCTTCATATCAAATTGCACACTGGTTTGTAGGAGGTGAACGCTTCAGGACATTTTCATGTCTGTTTTCCTAAACCTTTGTTATGACTTTTACCAAATTTCGAATCAACTTTACTAGACACCAGTCAGTATCTCAGAAAAGGAAATAGATCAAAATCAGTGTTATGTCCTCTAGGGATATGGTCTCAGATCTAATAAAACAAAGATTATCATTGTTTAAGAAGCAATAATGTCAATATGTAATTGTATTGACAAAAAACTTTGAACATATGATATATTCTTTGCACCATATTTAAACTAGTTGTTAGCAGTTAAACATCTCTGATGAAAAAACAATAGATCTGCATTTGTATTTTGTGTAACATTCTATTTCAATGCTAGTTAATTGTTCGGATAACTGTGTATCCTCTGTTCCAAGATTTTGCATCACATGTTTCCTATTTCTGGAAGATGGGTCAGCTAGTGTACAGGTGCAGACTGTATCTTGGATCTTCTTTGTGTTCTGGTGCTGTGACATACCTATACATAAACGCTGGCAGTTCATGAAGTCCAGTATTGTGGAAGTTTGTATGTAAATTAGGATTCCACAACAAAGTACAGATAGAAAAATAAAATGAAAATGATGATTAAAAAAATGATTTCCTTATATTCAGTGTCATTTTATCATGGTGTACAGATTTTGAAGAGAGAAACTTTACTGATAATTGCTGCAGATCAGCTGTTGAATATTTGCTTCTGGGTATGTCCAGATACGTCCATGGAAACATACTGTTTACAAGCCCAATTACCTTTTCCAGATTTCCAAATAAGATCCAATAGGTTATGCTGTGATTGATTTGTTTACTTTAATTATATACAGACAACTGAGGTGCATGAAGTAGTAGACATGAAATATTTTCTGCTTTTTATTTACCATTCTCTTAATTCATTAAAAGATAGAAACCCATGTTTTAAGATTATTGAACTAAATTTGAACAACGCCAACGGATAAGTAAAGGCGCCACGTGCAGAGTTGTTAATCTATTTATAGATACCGAAACCATCTGCAACATGAACATGTGGTTGTGTTCACGAGTTTTATAAAATTATAAACCCAAACAACAAAATTCAGTTACCCTTCCCCTGCTAATATCTGTGACGGAGGTGAATTGCCAGATAGATTAATTGATTCGAAAGAAATTACGCTTCCTACAGTCTCAGTAGCTAGTCGAGACGATTTTTCATCGGGCATGTAACTCATTTTCACTTGCCAGTTGCAATCTGCAAGCTAAAATATATTAAAAATCACATACGTATAACTTGCCACTTTAAATCACATTCACAACCAACGGATACCAAAGTATCACAAGCAGAATTCATCAACAACGTTCGCAATCACGTAACGTTTCGCCGGCGGTGACGCCATTGTAATTTGTCAGTGGTTGTCCCCCCTAACGTCAAAAACGAAGTGGGCGGGGATTATCGGTCAGGACTGGATCGGTCTATTGTACACTACTTCAACCTCCTTTGAATGAATAGCTTTCACCAATCTCAGTTATGTTTCCGTCTTTCAAATAAAATGAGCTTTTACTATTTACTTGTGAAGCCCATTTCTGGTGTCCCCCGCCGTGATGTTGCTGGAATATTGCTTGAAGCGGCGTAAAACCAAATTCAGTCAGTCAGTCAGTTTTACTATTTACAATACATAATGTTATCAAAATTTATCAATAACCCCAAACACCTTAACAACACAATCATTAAACGAGGGCTTACATTACAAAAAGAAAAACCGTGAAGAAGAAACCGTGAAATAGTTATCCCTTGTGATGGAAAAATCAATATAGTCAGGCAGGATGCAAAAATGGATGATCATCTCTTTTCAGTAAGTATTCAATGCTATTCATGTATATCTTCTGTGGCCAATACAAAAATCGGCCTTTGTGTTAAGGAGATATACTATTTAGCTCAATGCCAGCAGCAGAAAGGAACGGTTTAATTCGTATTCCTAATGGCGGCTTACGGGAAAACTTCTTGTTGTACAGATCCTCATTGAAGGGATTAAACATCCATTTCTATGCTGGGCTTGACTCATTTGAATAAAGTTTTGTAACATACTGCCAAGAGAGTTTAATACGGCGTTGGTTAAGAGAAGGCTCGTCTAGATCTGCTTCTACGTGAAGACTGTCAATAGGAGAATCCAAGACAAAGTCTTAAACCTTGGTAATAGATAGAATCAAGTATTTTGAGATTATTTTTACATGCTCCATCATGTACGATGGAGCCGTAATCGAGTTTTGATCGGATGAGTGATCTGTATAAGTGAAGAAGGGTTGTTTGATCCTCTCCCCACTTTTAATTGGAGACGACTTTTAAAGGATCTGAGGCCTTCGGGCATCTAGTTTTCAGATATTTCATGTGTGGCAAAAAGGTCAAATGATGATGAAAAGTCAGTCAATTGGATTGGCATCTAAAGCAGATCTTTATGAGGATTATTTTTTCGACAGAAATTGTCTGTCTCTTACAAACTGTGATATAAAATGAGGCAAACGGCCTCTCAAACCAAAGTCATGTAAATCTTTTCAAATACAATGTTCCCAGGGTGAATCAGAATCTTTTTCGAAAAAGGTGGAAAAAGATAGATAGAGCATGCTGACTATTTACAATGGCATTCCTCAAAGGCATTTAGACTGACTGACTGGCTGAGTTTGGTTTTACGCCGCTTTTAGCAATATTCCAGCAACATCACGGCGGGGAACACCAGAAATGGGCTTCACACATTGGGCACATGAGGGGATTCGAACCCGGGTCTTCGGCGTGACGAGCCAACGCTTTAACCATTAGGCTACCCCACCGCCCCCAAAGGCATTTAGAAGTTGGTATAGTAATACAAGACAAATCTTATGGATAACAACTTCTTGGTTTGTTTTTCCACAACGTTTCTGGGCTAGTTCTTGCCCCTTCTTCAGGTGAATAATGGTGATAGTGAACAGTACAGTATATATATAGATAGGAAGCCAGATATGTAAATTGAGTATATACAAGGGAAAAGAGGGGTATAAGTAAGTATGTACAAATAATGCAGTGAGATTAAAGAGCAGAATACAATGATTGGGTATAAGGGAGGGTATTGTATTTTTTATCGAGTCTCTGACGTCGCCACCTTTTTTGGGTGGTGGTGCTGGTGTTGTACCTCCACCTCCCATCAGCGCTAAGACCAGGGTCGAGATGATGAAGTCCAAAGCCGTCAGAACGCTGGCGATGGTGATCCCTTGTTCCCGGAACAAAGTTCAGATCCTGTCGGCCAACGTGGTGTCCTCGTTCAAAACTAAGTCGATGGTTTTTCGCACGCTCTGATCTGTGTTCAAAGCGCTTCTTGGTTGTATGACGCCGCTGCTTATCGGGTTGATCGTTTGTCATGCAACTGACGTAGCCTTTCCTCGATCAGACGTCGGCTGATGTGATCGTCCATATCATCCGCTTGTTCGAGTTTGGTTGTCTCATAAGCGCTACAATCGTCGAGTTCTTTCAGTTTGGCCATGTTGTCCACGAGCGATCAACGAATGGTTCTCAAGGCTTTGTGTAGCCCTTGCAGTTCCCCGGCAAGGGTTCGTCCGCGTACATGTGCAATATTTTTTTCAATGTCTTTCGACGTTTCTTTGGCACGTTTGGGCACGTCTCTCAGATCGTCTCCGGTGGTGATATTGTCGAGTCCTGTCATTACATTTTCCAGATCTTGGACAACCTTGGGCGGAAGTTGTTTGGGTCGTGCGTCACAATAATCTTGCAGGTTTAATTCATCGTGAACGAATTGGACACCATGTTTTCTGGCCAGAGTTGACAGAGCGAGCGTTTTTATTGTGTGGGTGTTCAGATCCATCTTCGCATCCACTTTCAATCGCAGCATGCCCTTCCTATCGATCAAAAACTTAATACGGTGGCTAGACATAATTTTTATCTTGTTTTAAAGCATCGTAATAACCGTTGACGGTCTGTTTTAAGAGTTCGTCGCTCAAGAGGTTGCTCGTTAATGAAGTGAGAGCGTAATCATCATCATCGAAAGGGGTTCTATCGTCCCCCAAACCGTCCATGGGTATATCGGCGGACACTAGGACGGACAAATCCCCTGGTACTTCATGTTTTCCCGTTCGCTCGCGGTTCTCCAGAGGTCCGTGTAGCTGAAGAACAGTTCATGGAACCGATTTTGCATTTGCTGGAGGGTCACATGCCGTTTTACCAAGCCGCGCTGGGCGACAGGCTGGAATACGAACTCTTGTTTAACGATTATAGCAACATAATCATGACGGAGAGCGGCGAGGAGGGTCTCTGCACCATCAACAATATTTCGCTGGAGTTCGACAAGGTGATGATTCTGGAATTGGCTCGACAGATTCGCAACCAGTATTTGGGCACGTTAGCCATCCTGTATGATCGCGTGCTGCATCATCAAAAGATCATTGCGAACAAGAGCGACATGCTGTGGAATATCAATCTGAACGTACCTGCGCGATCGATGAAGGGCATTTTGATCCTGCCGGTGGAAGAATTTTCGTCGTTTTGAAGGGTCAACGAAAAGTATTGGAACCCCGAGATCACGAACGTCGAGGTGACCATCGAGGGTGTGCCCAACAAGCTGTTCGGCCAAGGCATGCGCGCTTACCATCAGTGGAACGAGATCCAAAAATTACCGCGGTTGCCGGGAATCAACATGATCTTCAAGGACTTCAGTCTCGCCTACCTGATGCTAGGAGAGTACCTGATGACCAAGTACACGCTGTGGTTGGACATGCGATCCACGGACGACGATCGACTGCACGGCAGCGGGGGGATCACCATCCAAATCACCAAAAAGTCTAAAACCGCAGGTAAATTAAACCTTTATTTGTATGTGATGATGTTTATCCTAGACGATTGCAGCGTGAATAAAGAGATCACCAAAAAGAGATGTTATCATATTTAGCATTTTCGGGACGTCACATGAAACACAGCGTTTGGGTCCTCACGCAAAAATTCAACTTGGTCCTGAAAAACCTGAGGGAACAAACCCGATGCTTCGCCCTGTTTCACTGCAAGGACAGGGATTCCTTTGAGGAATGTTTAAGGGAAAACAACGTGATTCCCACCAAATCCGAGCGAGAACGCGTGAGAACCTTCTTAGCCAAAACAAAACACGCCAAACTCGTGCTGAAAACAGACCAACCCGTGGCTTATGCGGTGTGCTAGCTTAGCAAAATCAAGCAACCTGCTAAGCAAAAGCAGGCAACCTGCTTAGCAAAACCAAGCAACCTGCTTAGCAAAATTAAATGTATACCTCCTATAGATTAAAAAGCATGACGATGTTTGAAATTCTCGTGTTGTTTTACCTGACATTCATCTCGTTCTGTTTGAGTTTTACCGGATTTTATTATTATTATTATCACGTTCTTACAACGTGAAGAAACAAAAATTAGTGAAGCTTTGTTGGACCCTGCCCCCATGGATATGATGCCGGAGGATGGACTTGCTCACGAAAATGCTCAGCGTTGCCATGTGTGTGACCAACCCTTGAACGGGGATGTCATGAGAGATCATTGCCATATCATCGGTCGATACCGAGGTGCCGTCCATAACGCGTGCAACCTCCAGCTTAGAATCGATCCCCAAACTCTCCCCATCCCTGGGTGGATTACCCCCCATCGACTGCTTTTCAGCCATTTGACAGAGTCCCCTATATTGCAGAACGCTTACGACCATGCCCAGAACGTGTGGGAGAAACTGGACTGTCTAAACTTGAAAACGGACGTCCTGCTGCTTGCCAACGTGTTCGAGACCTTCAGAACAACGTGTTTGAAACAGTATCAACTCGATCCTGCCTGGTACTACACTGGTTAAACTGGAATTGCTCACGGATTACGACCCGCACCTGTTCATCGAGAAAGGGATGCGGGGTGGGATTTCCATGGTCTCCACACGGTACACGGAAGCCAACAACAAATACGTGGAAAGCTACGACTCGAGTAAACCCACCAACCACCTCCTCTATCTCGACGCCAACAACCTGTACGGCTGGGCCATGAGCCAGTCTCTACCCTCCAGGGGGTTCGAATGGTTGGGCGATGAGATCAGTATCACAAGCATCGCGCTGGATTCGAACAAAGGCTACATCCTCGAAGTGGATTTGGAGTATTCCGCGGCATTGCACAAATAATACAACAGTTACCTGCTGGCTCCCGACCGGTTGACGGTGAACCGAGACTATCAACACGCGTTGCTCGGAAAAAATAAGCTGGCCAATGTGGAAAACCTCGTTCCGAACTTGATGAACAAGACCAAGTACGTGGTGCATTAGCAAAATCTGCAACTGTACTTGTCGCTGGGCATGAAGTTGACTAAAATACATAGGGTGATGCAATTCGATCAATGTCCATGGATGGAACCTTACATTCGTTTGAACAGTGAGCTGAGAAAAAAGGCCACCAGTGACCTCGAGAAAAACCTCTACAAACTGATGAACAACTTGGTGTTCGGCAAAACCATGGAAAACTTGAGAAAACGTGTGACAGTCAAACTCGTGTGATCTCATGAGGAAGAAAAACTCAGGAAACTCATAGCAAGCCCGGCATTCAACCTGAGCAAGCTATTTGATAATGACTTGGCAACGCTACACATGAACAAAAGTCAAGCTCAACCGGCCCATCTACATGGGGATGAGCATTCTCTCCAAATATCTCATGTACAACTATTATTACAACCGACTCAAAGAAGAGTACGGCTATTGATGTGAAGTGCTGTACACAGACACGGATTCACTGCTTATGGAAATTTGTACCGAGGACGTGTACAAGGACATGGCGAAACACCTGCACCTGTACGACACCAGCGATTACCCCCCAGACCACACCCTACACAGCACGACAAATAAAAACGTCCTCTGCAAGATGAAGGACGCATGCCCGGGGACACCCATCGCGGAATACGTCGGGTTAAGGCCTAAAATGTATTCGATTCAAAAAGTCGATCACGGCGAATTCCGGAAGGCGAAAGGGGTCAAGAAATATGTGGTGAAACAACTCATCAAACACACCTTCTTCAAACAGGCTCTCTTTGATAAACTCACGTGCAAACACCCCATGAACGCGTTGAGAAGCAACAAACAGAACATCTACGGCATCACTCTCAACAAGACCTTGCTGTCACCCCTGGGTACCAAACGATGTATTGCGAATTATGGCATCCACACTATGGGTACCAACAGTAGGCCTCGATGCGTTGGGAATTTCCGAGACCCCCAATAAAGGAAACTCCACTCGATGCGTCGAGACAACTGAATGAACGATTGCGCGTATACATCATGGAGAAGGTTTACTACAGCCCTCTGGGTTACTGGAAAGGTGTGAGCCGCTCGTTCCCCGAGGATACTGCCAAAGCTTGGCTTAAAAAACAAGCCATCTGGTAAGTGAACCTGCCGGCTCCCAGATACATTCCAAGAAAAAAGTTTGACATTTCCATACCCAATCATACCCATCAAGCTGACCTCTTGTTTCTCCTACACGACAGGGTCAGAAACAAAACATGCAAGTACGCCCTGACCATCGTACAAGGAAGCGGAGCCATTAACGACCAAAGATTCGAGTCAAGTCGCTAAGGCCTTAGAACGTATCTACACACGCAGTCGCTTGACCTGGCCGATCGAATTACAAGTCGATCCTGGACGTGAGTTCATGGGAGCCGTGTTGCAGCTGTTATCGAAACATAAAGTCCAGGTGAGACGAGGCGACAGAATGGGTCGTACGTTTACCACGAGTGGTGTCGGCGATCAACAAAGTAGTCACTCGACTCCTCGATAAAAGACCCGTCGAAGCCATTCGAATGAAATTCGTGACGACCGAATCGGATGCGCCATCGCGTCATGGTAAGAGTAAAAGCTACCGGACCGGGTCGTCGTGAGGTATCTGTACCAGCCTGGTGAACTAGAAGGAGGGGACAAACGTTGTGCCACAGACCCCGTATTGTCCATGAAAACGTACTGCGTTGACTGAGTGGTCATTAAAGATGACGAACCGAATCTGTATTACTTGCAAGACGGACCAATTCGTCCAAGAGGAAATGATGATCGTCACTCATGACACTGTATCATGACCTTATTAAAGATTTGTCTTATGTCTCTCATTATCAGCATGTGGAGATTGATCGAGAAACGGTTGTTCAGACGCGTCGGGGTGGACGTCCATGGCCTCGATATTTACGCCGCCCTGCTCAGAGTCATAAGTCGAGGGAAATTCACTAGCCTGTACGATAGTTTAGGTCTCGTGGGCACCGAACGGTTAGAACGCCTCATGGTTACGTTAATCGATTATAGCTTCGAGACCCAAGAATGCAATGTCCCGTACTCCTTAATCCTATTTGACGAGTTCATGGCAGACCCACTCAATAAAGTCGTCGCTCAATATTAAGGATACCTTTCGTGAACCCTAGATTACAGTCCAACGCTCTAACCATCTCACTGGCGAGTCGGCTGATACCTCAGTGGTCGGAACTTTGGGTCTAGGCTGGCGGCACATCGAAGGATGTCTCTCGATAGACCATTGCCGTTTTTAATGGGGGCTGGAAGGCTTAATTCCCACAAATAAGGCTCTAAGCTGCATCTGCGCCAGAACCTCCACAGTACTACTACTTTTGATGATATCTGCATTCTGTTTTCTTGTAAACAGCTTTACAGCAGTTACCCAGATCGTGTTTCAATTCATTAATATTTTTTCTTCTATAATATACAACGAGATCGATCACGGACGATTCCTCTGCAAGAGTTCAATGTCCTGTGTACAGACAACAACCTGAGTATAAACAAACTGTTGTAATCCCTGCAAGTTCACAGATTGTTGCCTCCGGGCACATTCTGCAAGGAGTGAGCCAGAGCGAAGACGTTTGCCACCTCTCAACAGACACCTTTGATACCCATAGAGATAGCGAAGGGATTCAATTTCAATGGACTTCAATCTGCTGTTTCAATTACCAAGAACCTTAAGCTTGGCCAGGAATCCACTACCGCTGAAGAGCCTTCATCATCAGATGTTGTTGAAATATGTCTACGTTTATTCTTTTTGAACCAGGGGGTAGGTTTTGAGCCATGGTAGTTTAAAGATTTTCAGCAACCCTGATCTCCACCCACCATCGAGTCTCAACAAGGACAATCCTGCAGTGGAAACCAAACTGCAAAATCAGCGCTGCAAGGATGAGATGCTCCAGAAATACAGACATATAAGAATAGGAAGGGTCAGTCTGAACCAGACTGACCCTTCCTATTCTTATATGTCTGTATTTCTGGAGCCCATGACATATTTCATAAAAAAGTCTATATCACCAGACTGGCCCATGACCATCGCCTTCTGGCATAGGACATGAAAATGAGTATTACATTGTGGATAAAATGTTAAAGTCCATAAACATTCCATATTATTTCAAAACTCGCATTTAACCATGAACAGGGTATGGAGTGACCTGCCGACTGATAGAATCGGGCCCCTTCTACCAACCGTCTTGGTGAAGTAGGGGTCGAAGTGGTGTGTTGGGCAAAGGAACGTTGTTCCTGGAACTACATTCGTGACCAACTCGTGTTATTCCGGGACAAGCCGAATAGCGACTCGTGCCCCTCTTGAAGGAGTTCATATTGGCGCATGAACATCAGAACTACTTTAAACAGGAACGATAACTCTATTCTTGTTTGATTCCAATGGTATTTAATATCACCGAAGTAATCATACATTGTATTGCTGTTTATGGTTTTAAAGAATTAAACCTTTTTGATACAACTAAAAGGAGAAAAAACTATTTGTTACAGACATATTCTGGGGCGCGGTGGGCGAGCTGGCTAAGGCGCCAGGCTAGTGATCCAGTAAGGTTGAGGTGTCGGGATCGAGCCCACCTGTGACTGGGTGTAAAAACCTTGGAGTCAAATTTGTGTGCAGACTCTTTCAGTGTTGTCTCAACCCCTAGTGTACATTACACAACCCTGTGCACTTAAAACAACCCACGAATTCGTTGGTATTTGACCAGATGGTGGCCACATGAATACGTGCAAACACCTAGTTGCGGGTACAGCAACGTGCAGTGAACATGGACAAAGTACTGTGACTATGTGTCCCAGTCCACCCAGCTGTGAATGGGTACCTCGTTAGGATGAGAAAGCCACAATAACTCGGTGCACCTAGTGGCTGCAAGAGGTGTATACTCCCCAGGGAGTTGAGATTGATAATGCGATGTGCCGTTGAGATTGACATCCAATGATCGAGGGAAAAAATACCAGCGCCTTGAGCATGCACTAAAGTACTGTCGGAAATGCTAGAAAAATGCTTTTTGACTTATATTTAAAATTCAGAGGTATTACAGTTACTTAAATAACAAATATCACTTTAAGAAACATCTACCTAATGTAGACCGATGGAATAAATTTTGAGACATGCCCTAAAATGTGTTTTTACTGATGAAAATACCAAAAACTTAGAAAAATAACGGGTAGTGGGACGTTATTTGATACAAACATTAACTGCCTGTATCGACAGCACACGCTCGGGGGAGGGGTCATCTCAATAGATGTTTTCTTCAAAATGTTGAATATGTGTACGTATAGTATACGTATTGTTTATGTAAGGGATTATTTATGTATGTGTGTTTGTTTTGAAATAAACATACGAATTACTGTACATTGGAAAGAATCCTATCACTTGTGTTATCTTATCGACTGATTGTAGAAATGCGTAACGTTTTAATAAATGTTTTGTCTGTCAACAGTATATTTCATTGCAAAAATATGGATGTAATTCGGTCAGTTTAACCTAGTTGTGAACATAGGCCAAAGATTTAACGAAGTCACTGGTGTAGCTTCTTTAGAACACATATATTCTTCTTCTCATAAAGTTTGTAGACCGCCCGTCTAAGTACTCCCTTGTCAAAGTTGTCAAGGATGGTTTTACGTCCCGGTTTTGCTTTTGACACGGTCCCTGTCTTGTCTGATTTGTTTACATTATTTTAAACTTGTTGGTAAGACACACCAACAGCTCTACAAGTTCTGTAATAAACCCTTTCTAAAGTAATGAAAGGTTTACCTCTGTCTTTTTCAAGCACAAAAAACTTATAAACCTTTGCAACAATTGACTGCAAATAGTTGGCCTTAGTGGACGCTGTGATAAAGATGTGCATGCATGACGGGAAACTTATTTATTTAGACTTAACATTTATATTGATATTTCTTCAATAAAGAAACGATAATTAAGTAAAGTAACACAAACATTCAACATTTATTTGTTAAAGAAAAACGTTGATTCATATTTTTACACCACCTGTATTATTAGCATAAATGTAAAGACTATTTCAGATTTCTGTTGTTGAACTGAAAAAATCCTAAGTTGTTGTTTTGGTACCATATTCTCTCCTGTAAACTGCCCTTTAAATGCATGGGAATGTTAAATCGATTGAAATAAAACTTAGGTAGACAATGGGCGAGTTGATATATTGACAACATAATACATTTATCACCTTTATCAAAGTATTAAGGCTAAAAAGCATTTTTCTAGCCTTTCCGACAGTACTTTAGTGCGTGGATATGTGCGCTATATAAATATCCTATAATAATAATAATAATAAAATACATATTCTGACGTAATTATTACCAGATGTTCACCTTATATTTCCAATTATATTTCCAAATAGGGTTTGATAATCGCAAATTGGATTTGTTTTATTAAATATGTAAATAAAAGCTACATTAAATCCAAAAGCAGAAAGTCAAAAATGACTGTAAAATATTTATCAAACTGAACATTAGTGTAACCTTGCTGTCATACCCCAAAAGGAATTTTAAATGGATTGAAACATATATGAATGTCAACAATAAAAAGGTCAGACTAAAAATATTCCCAGAGAGGTGAAATATATGCCCAATGTTAAAGATTAAAGTTGATTAGTTACATGCAGATATATGTCCAGTATTATTGTTTTGAAGCGATTTATAATTACATTGCCTAAAATTGTTGGAAGCGCACGTACATTCTCCATAGCAAACCCGCAAGATCGTCAGAAATACCCTCAGTTGGACCCAGGAGAGCCGTTATGTCAACAAGCGCACGTGCGTGTATTTGAATCCCTCACCGTCAATCGCATGATTCTTATCAAAAACTTCATAATAGGCAGTAAATCCTGTCAGCTACGTTCTGTGTACTTTCAATGTGACGATATATATTTTTCATGCTTTTTTAAACAATGACATAATCCCATAAACGATTTAAATACTCGGGATTATTTTTACCAAAGCACCGCAGTCATTTACGCGCGTTCTGATTGGTTTGTCGTATTTTCGCACATAACAAGCATCGATAGGAGGACGAGTCTTCTTGGAGGCTACGGAAAGCGGCGAGTGGTGACGAATGCTGGAACTAGTGCCCTCAACCACCATAATCCCGTCCTTCACCGACACAGGGGCGGCAAACAGTTTGCCCAATTTGGTAGCCTTTTACGACCAGCAATGAAATGCTGTGGACGTATTCTTCCCCAGGTCCACATCTGAGAATGGCTATTAGTGTTACCCAGCACTCACTACGAGGAGTTTGCTTTTCACGAGGACCCGTCAAGGTCCGTTTTAGAATTGATCTTCATTAACCTATGTTTGTTGTATGAGGTGACTAACGGAATGGGGTGGGCAGGCTCGCTGACTTGGTTGACACAGGTCATCATATCCCAGTTACACAGATCGATGCTCATACTGTTGATCACTGGATTGTCTTGTCCACACTTACAGACCACTTTTATCAAAATTCCAGCAATGTTAGGGCGGGGGACACCACACTGTACCCATGTGGGGAATCGAACCCGGGTCTTCAGCATAACCGCTACACCACCGCCCCCATACTTAGAGGATGCGTAGATAATACAGGCAATAATATACTAGGAGATTCTAGTCACCGTCGATCAAAGTGGTGGTGTATCGTCCTGTGCATAGAGCTCATGTCACAAATCAGTTGAAATTAAGCAACGTTGGGCGCTGAGTGTCCTTGGATGGGGGACTGTATTTGGGAGCTTGACTCCTGAGAGTTTCTAGGACACCAGTCCTGCCCCACAACGAAGCACATGTGATACATGTGGTCTCACGTTAGGCAAGTGAGTTTGTGAGTTTAAAATTGCCTCTGTTTGCCCAGCAGAAAATGGGTATCCGATGGGATAAAACATGTGACAATAACCTTCTAGCGCCTCACACGCAGCTCCGGGGTAATAATGAACTGTCTGCGCTGTCAGTATTTAGCGCAATATAAATGGACTAATTCTTATGATTATGTTTTACAGATTCAGATTAGATATGCAGCAGAGAGGGTTCGAGGGATCCTGGCAGTCAGGTTGGTAAGTCTCATCATAAGCTCAGGGCCCTTGCCCCCTCTCCACGCAGCCCAAACAGCGAATGGGACTTCTCCCAGGAAACGCTGCCTAGTCGAACCTACCAAGAACTTTTCAGAGAATATGTAGACTCCCTAACACTGCAGCCTTCTGCATTACCCAGAGTGTCAGAAGGGCTGTGCCGGTGGAGAACCCGGGCACTCCCCTGCTCTGCGCCAAGAGATCAGGCGGTACCAAACCAAGGGCACCGAGAACAACGGGAAGCCTGACAACAGTGTACATGTACTTGGGATGGAAGCGAGACATTTTAAAGGCGAGGTCCGCATATTTAGCATGCTCTTCCTGAATCTTGCCAATCACTAGAGATTCCCTACAAGGGAAGAGAGGTAACTCTGCGTAATCTGTCTGACTACAGTTTTGGTAAACTTGCCTCATTGACAGATTACACTAGAAAATTTAAACAACAATGTCTTTATTGTTTTAACTAAATGCCTATATAGTGAGTAAGAGAAATGATAAAGCAATCTGCCATATTAACATGTCAAACATTTTTACACTCTCAAAAAGCTCAATAGTACCCCAATATCTTTAAAATCTTAAAGAAATATTAGGCCTACTCCCATGGTAACAAGAAAATCCTGAAAATCCGAAGTTATGGTAGAAACAATGATATCAACCATTGAGTACCGACTCTGAAAAGTCTGTTGGTGTTCTGCTGTGTACATAATGTCCATAGAAAACCGACGCCGTTTTCCATTTCCCGACTTTCATGACAACTTTTGGATCCTGACAATTCTTAATTGAAGTCAAACCTGACCCCAAGAAAGTCAAGGCTATCACTGACATGGGCGCACCAAAGGATCGCGCTGAGTTAGAGACTGTTCTAGGCATGGTAAACTACTTAGGAAGTTTGCACCGTCATTGTCTGAGGTGACTGCCCCACTTCGAGATTTGACGAAGAAGGACAACGAGTTCTTATGGGATGCAAATCATGACAAATCATTTCAACAGATGAAAGATGTCGTCACGAAAACTGATTTCCTGGCATACTATGACCCTAAGGAGGAACTGACCCTACAGGTTGATGCATCAAAACACGGACTTGGTGCCGCCCTGTTACAGAAAGGCAGGCCAGTTGGATATGCTTCCAAGTCCCTGACCTCAACTGAGAATTACGCTCAGGTTGAAAAAGAGATGTATGCAATCCTGTTTGGCTGTCAGCGTTTTCACCAATATGTTTATGGGTGTCACACTACCGTAGAAAGTGATCACAAGCCGCTGGAGATCATCATGAAGATGTCGCTCTCACTAGCGCCACCACGACTTGAGCGCATGATGCTGCAGCTGCAGAAGTACAAGATCACAGTCACATCGACCAGGCAAAGACATACCCCTTGCAGACACGCTGTCCAGGAAATGTCTACCCGAAGTAGACAGTTCCATTTCTGAAGGTATGGAAATGCCAATCCATTCAGTTATGTCAACATTGCCAGTCAGTGATCACAAGCTCGAGTCACTGAAGATGGAAACAGAGAAGGACACATCTATGAGAGCTCTAATCAAAACTATTCATAATGGATGGCCTCAGAAACTCAGTGAATGTGACTCTTCAGGCTTACCCTATTAGAACAACAGAGACCAGCTGTCTGTATTCGACCGGATTGTGTTCAAGAGCAAAAAAATAGTTGTGCCGAAATACATGAGAGCTGACATGCTCAAAGCCATTCACGCAGGTCACATGGGCATCGAAACGTGCAAAGTCCAGGCATGGGACATCTTATTTTGGCCAGGAATAGGTACGGATATTGAGGATATGGTATCCAGGTGTGATATATGCCCAGAGAGACATCCAGCCAATCAGAAAGAACCACTGATTCCCAGAGCTATTCCTGTGTATCCATGGCAAGTGATTGGGACTGATTTATTCAGCTTCCATGATAGCAACTACATAGTCATTGTTGACTATTACAGCAGGTGGCTGGAGTTTGAGAAACTCTCTAACACTACAAGTGCATCAATCATTGAGAGGCTGAAGTCTGTTTTCACCCGGTACGGTATTCCTCAGGAACTCATGTCAGACAAAGGTCCCCAATACGTGTCCGAGGAGTTCAAACATTTCACAGATGAGTGGGACATCAAGCATGTAACCTCAAGTCCCTACTATCCGAAAATCAACGGATTCGCAGAGAGAGGTGTTCAGACTGCAAAGCGATTGCTTGAGAAAGCCGAAGCTGACAAGCGTGACGTGCGGTTAAGTGTCTTTGAATACAACAACACTGTCGTCGACAACATTGCGTTTCCTGCACAATTGCTGATGGGTCGACGTCTTCGTTCAATTCTACCAACATCACCTCGACAACTAAAGCCAAGAACTGTCAACCCCAAAACTGTACAGCAGGGAATTACCAAGTCCAAGCTGCAACAGAAACAGCACTATGATGTCAATGCAAAGCCACTTCCAGAGTTAACTGTCCACCAGCCAGTTCGAATCCGCCTTCCAAATGAGAACATTTGAAAACCAGCAACAGTGATAAGTAAACATGACCAAAACCGGTCATATATAGTTCAGACTGATAATGGATCTAACTACAGGCGCAATCGTGGTCACATGATGGAGCAGAGTCGCTCCACCAAACCGCCACCTCCGAGTGATTCTAAGAGCAGTTTGAGACCAGTCCAGTCCTCCTCTCCTGGTCCCACCGCAGCAGAACCAAGAGACCAGATCAACATTAATTCTCAACCTTCCACAGAGATGGCATCACCCTACACCACAAGGAGCGGTCGTTCAGTGAAACCCAGAACTGTGATGGACTTATAATAAGCTATGCATTGCTTAAAACCCTACCAATTTACGAACTGTTAAAATTGAAAGTTAATCAGTTAAAGGTTTGAAGGAATAGTTAATTTTTTTAACAACCTTTTCAGTTATCAAGTTAACTGGTACAGTAGTTTTCTTTCATGAGAAGGGAGATGTTGTGTTTTAAATATTATACGGACGCTTCACTCGAATCTTGAATACGAGAGTGTCAGGCAGAGTTACCTCCCCGACAGGTGGGGATATGTATCGTGAGCGGGATATTGATATTGCTATTCGTTTCTCATTCCCTGGATTTAAAAAGACCACCTTCTGGACGAACTTGTATATTGAAACCCAAGGGATACTACAAAGAGTATTGCAAATGCGATCCGGTAGACCAACCACTTCTTGCGCTAGCAAAATATGTTCAATGAAGATGGCCTAATGTATGGAATCCTGGAAGGGACATTGTCGCGTTGTCGCATTGTCGCGTTGTCGCCCCTTGCAAATACAAGCAAAATGAAGCAAAATTAACCAAAGCGCGACACCGCGACATTTCGCCCATTTGTCGCATTGTCGCGATGTTGCATGTCGCGTTTTGTAAAATATTCTTTCTATTCCTCCAAAGGGCGACACGCGACATAGCGACAATCTTCAAGGTCAAAATTTGTCGTATTGTCGCCCTATCTAAGATTGACTAAAAATTTACTAAAACGCGACAATGCGACAACGCGACATTTTGATGAAATGTCGTGTTGTCGCATTGTCGCGTGTCGCGCTTTGTTAAAGTATTGAGTATAGTATGTATTATAACATGACTAAAACGCGACAATGCGACAAAATTTATGTCGTATTGTCGCGTTGTTTCCTATTACCGGTGCGCACGTGTAGAAAGTCAATTAGTCTACGCATGCGCAGAAAATGTTATACTCTATTTCAGACTTCAGTGGTCTTTTGTTACCTCCAACGGTTTTCAAAATGAAGTAGTGCTCGTAATGGCAATGGGGGCTGCTTTTCTTGAACTTAATGCAAATTGTTCACTGTTGCTTTATTATTTTATATATTGTAAATGTGTTTAGCCAACCAAGTGTGTTTTAGCAGCCAGACAAATTATTAGCGCCACTATGCATTGTAATGACAGCACACGACAGCCTGTCATTCAAGGCGAGGCAATTTGCTGTGCATGTTTGTATCTCTTTGTCACACTAGATAACTATGATCATAGGTTCGAGTCCCAGCACCACACACATTCATCACTTTCAACATTTCACCGATATCAAGCTCACAGGTTGTGAAAATACTGGAATTTTGTTAAAATTCAGGCCACATCGGCAGAAACATCAGGTGAAGTCCTCGAATGGGTCACTATGTTCGACAGTGTGGCTCCTGACAGATTTTCTTGCTACAGTCCTATCCAATGCTGATGAATTTGTCCCACATGGATGGATACAAAGTAGAGTGACATGGTAATATCACTTGACCATCCAGCACCTCAAAGACAGTTTATGTGGGCTTTGAACGTGATATTCTTCTTGTGAAAACGCCATACAGATGGACTGTTATCATTATGATATTAGAAACGATGAAAAAACCCTTTGAGTGCCAGAAACCGACCCTCCCTCCTTCACTCACTCGCTCACTCCCTCCTCTCACTCCGCTCCATTCCGCTCCGCCCCACTCCGCTCTTCTCCACCCCACTCCTCTCCGCTCATACATACAATACTCAATATTTTAACAAAGCTCGAAGAATTAGTTACGGCGATGTCCAAAGTGAGTGAGTGAGTGAGTGAGTTTAGTTTAACGCCGCACTCAGCGATATTCCAGCTATATGGCGGCGGTCTGTAAGTGATCAACAGCATGAGCATCGATCTGCACAATTGGGAAGCGATGACATGTGTCAACCAAGTCAGCGAGCCTGACCAACCGATTCCGTTAGTCGCCTCTTACGACAAGCATGGGTTACTGAAGGCACATTCTAACACGGACCTTCACGTGTTCCAAAGTGATGAATGTGTATGGTGCTGGGATTCGATCTTATGATCATAGGTTTCTGGTGTGACTAAGAGACACAACTCTGCACATCAAATTGCCTCACCTTGAATGACAGGGCCACCGTGTGCTGTCATTACAATGAATAGTAGCGCTAATAATTTGTGTTGCTGCTAAAACACACTTGATTGGCTAAATACATTTACAATATATAAACTAATTTTCAAAGCAATAATGAAATATTTGCATTAAGTTCAAGAAAAACAGCCCCCATTACCATTACGAGTACTACTTCATTTTGAAAACCATTGAAGGTAACAAAAGACCACTGAAGTGTGAAATAGTGTATGCTGCGCATGCGTAGTGTAATTGACTTTCTACGCATGCGCACCGGTAATCGAAAAGGGCGACTACGCGACAATACTGTTTCAATATGTCGCATTGTTGCGTGTCGCGTGTGGCGTTTGAGTCAATTTTTAGGCATTTTTGTACACATCTTAGATAGGGCGACAATGCGACAACGCGACATATTTTGACCTTGAAAATTGTCGCTATGTCGCGTGTCGCTCTTAGGAGGAATAAACAAAAATATAATTCAAAACGCGACAGGTGACATCCCGACAATGAGACAAATGGACGAAATGTCGCGTTGTCGCGATGTCGCATGTCGCGTTTTGGTTTATTTTGCCTCATTTTACTTGTCATTTTACGTAGTCAAAGGATAAGAGAGCACTTTTCTTATTTTATTGCAGTTTTATTCCCAAGTGTTTTTGATCCCCACTATGTACAAATGGTGTGTCCAATTATGACTTTAGATGTGTCTCCAAATATGACACTATAATAGTGTGTCCAAATAGGACACCATAAGAGTGTGTCCAAATATGACTCTGTTCAATGGCGTGTTCAAAACTATGAACTCTACAAAAGCGTGTCCAGATACGACGCTACGCAAAAGAGACACCAAATACGTGATCTCTAATGTTTTCAATGAATTTTTCAATAACTATCAAATTCCAAGTGTATAAAATAATGTCTACAAATTAGACACAAAATATTCAAAAGTTACTTCAAATTCATTCAATTATATCTGAAAGACACAAAAGGAAACAGTCACCAAAGAGTGACTGCTCTCATACAAGTCAAGAACCGAAGTGAAGCAACCACAGGCTAATCTGCAATGCCCGTTTTCTCGAACGTTTTAGAATGTCCATGAACGGGAGGTGTTCGGGGGAGTCTTTCTGTCCACCAATGCATCACAAATATTCAGACTAAACTCCATCCAAATAGAACTGATGTCCGTACTCAGCTCTTTAGGACTATAGGATTTCTGTGTCAAAAGCCGTGTCACTCACTCACTCAACCACCCACTCACCCACTGTGTAAAACTTATTTCTGTGTCAAACGCCGTGTCACTCATTCACTCACTCTCATGTTTTACCTTACCATTGGCAACGCTGACTTTTGCACCAACCACGCCACCGACTTCTTCGATGGCATTTTCAGGACTGCCCCTCTTCCCCGGTAAAGGGTACATAGATTCCGGGAAGAACCTACTGCTTGACACTGGTCGGTCTGGCTACATTTCAACACACAGTGCATTGCGCTACGAACACGATGAACTTTGGAAACTGCGTTCTTGCTGAAGTAGGTAGGAGCGAATAAGTGCGTCACCTTCCATGTACAGAATGCGATGGTTTGCTGTATAAAAGCGAGTGAAACCACACTTCCGAGGAAGACCTTGAAGAGCAGCATGATGACGATATATGTAGTACATGTGGAAACCACTTGGGAAAGCCACTTGGTGTCCGAAGTGAACTAAGTTCCACTGTCACCTACGTTGTTGCAAAGTATTGCTTCGTCGATAATTCACAAACACTAGTAAATATAGTTTCGCTCTGAAACGTGAGTTGTCTGGTATTTCCGCCTTAATATTTAAACAGGATATATGAATGTAGACAACGTATGTGGGCAAGTATATCTAGTATAGGAGAATGAGACGGTGAGATATGTGAAAACGTGAGAATCTTCTGAATCGTCATCGAACCTTATTAAAAAACTTGGTTATCCCTTTCGGCCATCTTTTATGAATAAACTCAATCAAACACAATCATAGATCGACCAGAGAGATGCATGGTTCAGGCAACCTGATCTTAATGATTCAATCCTTATTTATATTCTGTATTTCGGTACAGTGGTGTGGGCCATCAGCCCTGTGTACAACATACAGTGATACATTACAAAATACTTATACAATTACAGCATGGCGGAGATTTAGGGCATGAAGGATATACCAAGTCAATATCCGGTGATACAAAACTTTACAAGGTACTTATACAAGTACATCGATGCATGGGAAAGTATAATATACGGAGATACATCTGATTTTACGAAGCACTTATACAAGTTTATTACCCTGAAGATAAATTTGTCGAATTCTGTTCAGGTCGATAGCCAAAGCATACCAAACCATGTACACCCCGTCAAATCTGTCATGTGACACACTACACGGGTTGTACGAATGACCTTGACCTTAGATGGAATGTGGCTGCCAAACGGCTGATCGCTTCGAAATTTTAGAGTTGGCGTATACAATTATGGGTAATAAAACAGAGTAATAAAATTATTGTCATAATTTCTTATTTGTTTGTGTCAATAAATGTATCCAAATATTAAATGTTTCTGTATTTCACTTGTCGTTTAACAAAACCTCGAATTCGATATTTTTTATCATAAACTAAGCGATCCCGAGTTATCTCCCTTCACGACAGTTCAGGAAAAATCATGGCGAAACGTTGTGCGTCTCATTCTGCCGATGATTGAATGTTGTTGTTTAAAGATAACCTAAAGAAAAAGATCATAAGGGTAATAAATTCGTCACACGATGTTTTGAAAGGGTGTACGGGACTGTAAGACCCTTGTAAAACACCCTTTCAAAACACCCTGTAACTTATAATATCACAGCATGGAAAATATAACAGTTTATGCGTAATTTGCATCAAGGCATGGAAGATAAAACAGTCCATATACATGTACAGTGTTATATATTACAAGGTACTTATACATGGGTTTTAAAGTAGAGATTTCAGGTGTAGAAGATATAACAGTCAATATACAGTAATGCATAAGTTTACATGGTACTCATACAAGTGCATCAATGTATGGAATGTATAACGGTTTATATGCGGCGATACAATAGATTTTGCAAGGTACTTATACAAGTGTATCAATGTATGGGATGTATAACGGTCTATATGCGGCGATACAATAGATTTTGCAAGGTACTCATACAAGTGTATCAATGTATGGGATGTATAACGGTCTATATGCGGCGATACAATAGATTTTGCAAGGTACTTATACAAGTGTATCAATGTATGGAATGAATAACGGTCTATATGCGGCGATACAATAGATTTTGCAAGGAGCTTATACAAGTGTATCAAATGTATGGGAATTATAACGGTCTATATGCGGCGATACAATAGATTTTGCAAGTGTATCAAGGCATGGGAGATATAACAGTCCATGTACAGTGATGCATAATCTTACGGGGTACTATGCAAGTTCATCAAGGCCTGGACGGTATACCAGTCCATAAACAGTGTTATATCTTTTAACAGCGTAATTATACAAGAGTACACACGAGCTCTAAAGCAACAACTTGAGGCATAGAGAATATTATAGCCCATATCCAGTGATACAGAGTACAGTGATACCTATACAAGTACATCAAGGCATGGAAGATATGACGGACCATATACAGTGATACAGAGTACAGTGATACCTATACAGGTACATCAAGGCATGGAAGATAGGACGGACCATATCCAGTGATACAGAGTACAGTGATACCTATACAAGTACATCAAGGCATGGAAGATAGGACGGACCATATACAGTGATACAGAGTACAGTGATACCTATACAGGTACATCAAGGCATGGAAGATATGACGGACCATATCCAGTGATACAGAGTACAGTGATACCTATACAAGTACATCAAGGCATGGAAGATATGACGGACCATATACAGTGATACAGAGTACAGTGATACCTATACAGGTACATCAAGGCATGGAAGATATGACGGACCATATCCAGTGATACAGAGTACAGTGATACCTATACAGGTACATCAAGGCATGGAAGATATGACGGACCATATACAGTGATACAGAGTACAGTGATACCTATACAGGTACATCAAGGCATGGAAGATATGACCGACCATATCCAGTAATACAGAGTACAGTGATGCCTATACAAGTACATCAAGGCATGGAAGATAGGACGGACCATATCCAGTGATACAGAGTACAGTGATACCTATACAGGTACATCAAGGCATGGAAGATATGACGGACCATATCCAGTGATACAGAGTACAGTGATACCTATACAGGTACATCAAGGCATGGAAGATATGACGGACCATATACAGTGATACAGAGTACAGTGATACCTATACAAGTACATCAAGGCATGGAAGATAGGACGGACCATATCCAGTGATACAGAGTACAGTGATACCTATACATCATTTTACACGGTATATATACAGGTGCTTTAAGGCGGAGATTTACAGCATGGAAGATATAACAGTCCATATCCAATGATACGTAGTTCTACAAGGCGCTTATACAAGCACATCAAGGCATGGAAGATGTAATGGTCCATATACGGTGATACACAGATTTTACAAAATAATTATTCAAGTGTATCAGGCATGGAAGACCTAACAGTCCATCAAGAGTAACGCATAACTTTTCAAAGTACTTATACCAGAGCTTTAATAGGAAAATTAAGGCATGGAAGGTATAACAGTCTATATAACTGACTGACTGAGTTTAGTTTTACGCCGCTTTTAGGAATATTCCAGCACTATCACGGCGGGGGACACAAGAAATAGGCTTCACACATTGTGCCCATGTGGGGAATCGAACCCGGGTCTTCGGCGTGACGAGCCAACGCTTTAACCACTAGGCTACCCCACCGCCCCAGTCTATATAAAGTTATACATAATTGTACAAGGTACTCGTACAAGTACAACAAAGCATAGATCATATACCAGTCCCTATACAAACATACATAATTTTACCAGGTGCTTATACTTTACAAGAGCTTTAGGGCGAAGATTTGAAGCATGGAAGATATAAGGTTTCTAATGACAGATTCCTTGTTGAGAAGACATAAGTGAATTAAGCTTAGCCAGAGTTGGCGTTCAAAATATTTCAGAGGAATATATCTCTGGCGGAGATTATCATAGACTTCACAGGTCAGCAAAAAATGATATTCTGTCTCCACGTGTCCAGAACTACAAACTTTGCATAGTCTTTCATTCCTAGGGATATCAAAATATCTGCCAGTTTCGATGGCTAATTTGTGGGAGCTGCAGCGGAACTGCAAGTGCAATTCTAAATTTATTTATGGTTATAGCAGAAAGATAGAACTCTGGTTGGAAAACAGTCTTAAACCGAATATAGTATTTGTGTCTATTAACGATGTTGTCGTGCCATTTTAAACTGTGGGAAAACTCAGCAATAAAAGAAGAAACACTTGTTATCTTTCCCAAACATAGCCAAAACTATGATTATAAAGTACTGATCTTATTTGCGACACCCAGGTTGTCTTCCCATCCGACGTCATTTGCAAAAGCATATCATAACTATTTTGGGGATAGCGGTGATCTGGCATACTGATAAGTTTTAACCAATACCTATATAAAGCTGTGATAAAAGGATAGCTGCCACATTCCCCTCGCACAACCTCACTAGATGTTGCTGATTTTACTCCCAAGACGCGTTTACAGGCCAGAACATGGACTGATTCAATATCTTTACAAGCAGATAATCCCAAACTTCAACACCATACATCAGGTTTGGAAGGACCTGAGAGTCGAAAATACTGAAAAATAATCTTAAAGGCAATGGTTTTAATTTATGAAAAAGAGCGTAAAATACCAGAGAGAGCCCGTTTTTGCTTGGGAAACAATATTATCGATGTGCTTGACCAGGCTAAGCTTTTTTTAAAAAAAACCCTACACCTAGATATTATACGAAGGGAGACATTGCAACTGGACACCCTTATAGTACCACTTTTTTGTGTTTAGATAGAACACCGCCACCTTTAAATACAGCAACTTTTCTCTTATCCATATTAATAGCTAAAGAGTAGTTATCACAATATTTTTCAAGAGTATCCATCTTCTTTTGTAACCCAAATATGGTGTCAGAAATAAGAACTACATCATCAGCAAATAAGAGTAAAAACACTTGAATTATATCTGGGTGGAGTTGTATACCATGGTCACACTCCGACTCTACAGCTGAAGCAAAATCATTAAGAAACAGACTGAACAATAACGGACTTAACATACAACCCAGTTTTAACCCAAGATATTTGAAAAACTGTTATTAAATTGTACACAAGCATATACATTCTTATAGATAGATTGGATACACGTACACGTTTTGGGGGATATACCATTCGTAATCAGGACCGCCCAGAACTTAGTGCTGTTAATTGAATCAAACGCCTTGGGAAAGTCTACAAATAGAGTACATTTTTACCCCTCTTCTTCGACAGACAGCTTTCAGTGATAGATTGTAGAACAAAAACATTATCAACTGTTGAATATCCACGTCGAAATCCCGCCTGAGACTCAACAACCTTTTCATAGACATTTGACC
Organism: Haliotis rubra; assembly: GCF_003918875.1. Lineage (NCBI taxonomy): Eukaryota > Metazoa > Mollusca > Gastropoda > Lepetellida > Haliotidae > Haliotis > Haliotis rubra. The sequence continues at coordinate 3,039,826 of NW_025767057.1, forward strand.
AGAACTGGAGCCTTGCATTTATAACCGAAATATACAATACAACACTGAGTCATGTGATACCCCTATAGTTCCCCGGAGAATTAACATCACCCTTTTTAAAGACTGGGATAATGAGACCTACTTTCCAGGATCTAGAGGAAAAGGCTGCATCAAACTTGGCGTTGAACAGTATAGTAATTAATGGTACCAATAAATCGCTTGCACATTTAAACATCTCTGCTATAATTAATTGGACATTACCAGCTGCTTTGCTATTCTTTCACTGATGGCAACTACAATCTCATCATGACTAAATTGATAGTCAAGCATATGTTGAGCAACATCACCAAAGTCACTGTTATGTACATAGTCACTAATGTCCAAATCAGAAAAGAACATATTTCTGAAATACAGGAACTATTCATTTATATTTATGTCCGGTTTTAGTTTTTGTTTGTGCCCTGCGAGCTTTTTGACATTTGAGTGAGTGAGTTTAGTTGTACGCCGCACTCACCAATATTCCAGCTATATGGCGGCGGTCTGTAAATAATCGAGTCTGGACCAGACAATCCAGTGGTCAACATCACGAGCATCGATCTACGCAATTTGGAACCGATGACATGTGTCAACCAAGTCAGCGAGCCTGACGACCCGGTCCCTTTAGTCGCCTCTTACGACAAGCATGGGTTACTGAAGACTCATTCTAACCGGACCTTCACGGGTTTTTGACATTTGACCAGAATAGTTTTTTTATTATTATTCATGTTTCTAGAGATACAGTCCATAATGTTATCCTGGTAACACTTCTTAGTTTTTATTGCATTGGCATATCTATTTCCAGCATGTATATAATTGTCTAGAGAGATGCATGGTTTAGACAACCTGATCTTAATGATTCAATCTTTAATACCCAGTGTATGTTGAAATTCTACCCTGAATATCACCACCATTTGTTGGTGCTGCCCCCAAATGGCACTCCTGTGGATTGAAAGTGTACTCTCTGTGACGCTCCCGTGGGCTGAAAGTGTACTCTCTGTGACACGCTTGTGGATTGAAAGTGTACTCTCTGTGACACTCTTGTGGGTTTAACGTATTACCATTTATGGCGCTCATTTGGGTTGAATGTATTACGCTCTATGACTCTCCTGTGGGTTGAAAGTATAACCTCAATGGCACTCCTGTGGGTTGAAAGAATACACTCTCTGGCACTCCTTTGGGTTGAAAGTATTACCCTCAATGGCGCTCCTGTGGGTTGAAAGTATAACCTCAATGGCACTCCTGTGGGTTAAAAGTATACCCTCTATGGCACTCCTGGGGGTTGAAAGTATACTCTCTCTGGCACTCCTTTGGGTTGCAAGTATAACCTCAATGGCACTCCTGTGGGTTGAAAGTATACTCTCTCTGGCACTCCTTTGGGTTGAAAGTATACCCTCAATGGCGCTCCTGTGGGTTGAAAGTATAACCTCAATGGCACTCCTTTGGGTTGAAAGTATTACGCTCTATGCCTGTCCTGTGGGTTGAAAGTATAACCTCAATGGCGCTCCTGTGGGTTGAAAGTATTACCCTCAATGGCGCTCCTGTGGGTTGAAAGTATAACCTCAATGGCACTCCTTTGGGTTGAAAGTATTACGATCTATGCCTCTCCTGTGGGTTGAAAGTATAACCTCAATGGCGCTACTGTGGGTTGAAAGTATTACCCTCTATGGCACTCCTTTGGGTTGAAAGTATAACCTCAATGGCACTCCTGTGGGTTAAAAGTATAAGGTACTCCTGTGGGTTGAAAGTATACACTCTCTTTGAGGGCACTCTTTTGAAAGTATAACCTCAATGACACCACTGTGACGCTATTGTGGGTTGAAAGTATATCATCTATGACTCTCCTGGGGTTGAAAGTGTTATTACCCTCTAGTGGCTCTCCTGTGGGTTTGTATTACCCTTTGGCGCTATTGTGGGTTGTAAGTAAATCCTCTATGACTCTCCTGTGGGTTGAAAGTAAAGCTATTGTGGGTTGGAAAGTATTACCCTTTATGGCGCTATTGTGGGTTAATAAGTCTATGACTCTCCTGGGGGTTGAAAGTATTACCCTTTATGTCACTATTGTGGGTTGTAAGTATCCTCTCTATGACTCTCATGTAGGTTGAAAGTATTACCCTTTATGGCGCTATTTTGGGTTCGATTTTATGGCGCTCCTGCAGGTTGAAAGTATACCCTCATGTGGGTTGAAAGTATTACCCTCTTACGCTCCTGTGGGTTGTTAAGCCCATTTCTGAAATTATTACCCTTTATGTGTGGGTTGAGAAAGTATTACCCGCCGTGTATTATATTACCCTGGAATATTACCCTTAAAAGCGGCGCCCTGTCATAGGTTTAAGTAACCCTAAATTCAGAAGTATAGGGTTGAAATTACCCCTATGGTGGGTTGAAAGTATTACCCTGGCATGAAAGTATTACCCTCCTGTGGGTTGAAAGTATTACCCTTTATGGCACTCCTGTGGGTTGAAAGTATTACCCTTTATGGCACCACTATGAGTTTGTTTTGTTTGTTGTTTGGCGTCGCACTCATCAATTTTCCAGCGATGTGACGGCGGTCTGTAAATATTCGTTTATCATCCAAAACTGTGTTCCACAGAAGATATTGCTTATGTGAGATCAAACGATATATCCTAGGATATATCGTTTTGACAGTAGATGTTGTACAATGCCCTGACAATGCTATGACGTCATGAACTTGATGATGTCACAATGCCATGCCATCGCCGCACTGCAAGTCTAATGGTAGTACAGTCTTCTGAGATGTACATTTTCATTGAAAACTAATGAAGAATGATATTTGATGATAAATTGAATCACACCCTCGTGTCTTCTGATATCAAATATATCAACACTCGTTGATAAAAGTAACAATATCCTCGGCAAGCCTCGGATATTTGTAACTCTATTAACTCGTGGTGATGTATTTGATATCAGAAGACAATCGGATGAGATTATCTATGTCTGGACCAGACAATCATGACCAACAATCTACGCAATTGGGAAACGATGACGTGTGTCAACCTAGTCAACGAGTCTGACCACCCGATCCCGTATTCGAATCTCACGACAAACATGGGTTACTGAAGATAAATTCGAACCCGGACATTCAGGGGTATGTGTTGAAGGTAGTGATCTCACAAAGGTGAGTTGCAGGTACCATGCCACTGGTATATGTTGAAGCATACCCTCAATTACACCTAGCTGTGACCTTCATGAAGCCAGTGTGAGTAGCGGGTAACACTACCGTGTGTTGAATACTTTACTCACTGAAGGCAGCCTTCGGTGAAGGTGCCACCACTGCACCGTGTCCTCAATGACGCCCTCGTGTGTTGAAACGAGTACCCTCAATGAATCCACCCTGTGTTGAAGCGACTACCCTCAATGGACCCGCATAGTGTTAAACAAACTACCCTCAATGAATCCACCCTGTGTTGAAGCGACTACCCTCAATGGACCCGCATAGTGTTAAACAAACTACCCTCAATGAATCCACCAAGTGTTGAAGCGACTACCCTTAATGGATCCACCCAGTGTCGCAGCGACTAATGTCAATGAATCCACCAGTCTCACATTTACTACTGTCAATGAATCTTGTGTTGAATCGTCTACCCTCAATGAATCCACCCATTGTCACAGCGACTACCCTCAACGAATTAACCCAGCGTTGAAGCGATTACCCTCAATGAACCCACCCTGTGTCGAAGCGACTAACTTTAATGAATCCATCCAAGGTCACAGCGACTACCCTCAATGAATCTACCCTGTGTCGAAGCGACTACTCTCAATGAATCCACCCTGTGTCGAAGCGACTAACTTTAATGAATCCATCCAAGGTCACAGTGACTACCCTCAATGAATCCACCCAGTGTTGAAGTGACTACCCTCAATGAATCCATCCAAGGTCACAGTGACTACTCGCAATGAATCCACCTTGTGTTACAGTGACGACCCTCAATGAATCTACCCTGTGTTACAGCGACAACCCTCAATGAATCAACCCTGTGTTACAGTGACTACCCTCAATGAATCCACCTGTGTTGAAGCAGCTACCTCTATGAATTCTGTGTCGAAGCGACTACCCTCAATGAATCCACAGTTGTAATTATGTGTGCATATTCGGTAAAGTAGTCATAACCTGACCTTAGGTCATCACCATGTAGTAGCCAATCACGGGCTTGGAAATCGATCTCAAACATATGTTTGACACCAGTTTTCTAACATGGGTTTCTCACCCACGTGTGTCCAAGAAATGCAAATCCAAGTGTTTACTTTATTTTGCATGAAGTCAATTATAAATCTAAGATAAAGTAAAGCTTTGTCCAGACCGCCCGTCCTTAAATGACAGACTAGTGAGCAATTGGGTTCACAGTCTTGATTGGTTGTTTTGGGGGGTTTTTTTTAACTTCGCACTCGGCAATATTCCAGCTATATGGCGGCGGTCTGAACCAGACAATCCGGTGATCAACAGCAAGACAATCGATTTAAACAATTGGGATACGATGACATGTCACCTAAGTCAGCAAGCCGGAGCACCCTATCCCGCTTTAGTGGCCTCTGATTACAAGCAGGGATTGCCGAAGCTGAATTTGGGTCTTAACTCGGGTTACCTGGGGTCTAAGAAATAGTTTAATTTCCAATTTTCATTTACTTCGATGTTTATTATCAATGATAGTACTTTCATTCTGCTGATACCGACTATTGATTTAGAGGTAGAATCAAATAATATTGACAAATAATGAAAAACAGATGTTAGGTCCCGAATGAACACATCTGTTGCCTTGTTTTAATTTGACCTCAGTGGTGTTACAGTTGTGACACTACATCTGGTAGTTAGATGTGATTTAGACAATTCCACAGACGAAGTTGACCTCAGTGGTGTTACAGTTGTGATGCTACATCTGGTAGTTAGATGTACTTTAGACAATTTCACAGACGAAGTTGGCCATAGTGGATTGGCATGTCTTCTTTCGCCATCCTGTGAAAGGGCTCTTGATGACCCCAACACACAGAGCAGGATTGGCTTTATCTGAATTCTTGACGCGACTATGACAGTATGAAATCGAAGTTCCATCAACCCATATGCCACCACTCTCACGGATCATCAGGCCGATCCAGTACGGTCCCCATGTCCCTTCTGCAAATTATATTCAAGCATAAAGGAAGTACCTCAATGACATCTGTATGGAAGGAGTGAGTTGATATTGCTTAACGCCGCATCAGCAATTTTGCAGCTATATATACTGATGTAAAAAAAATAACTGTGCATAGCATCAAATTGCATCAAATAAACGTTATTTGAAAAGTTAACCCTAAGTAAACGTGTACCAAAGACTTTGCATGACATTTGATGTCACGTATCGCGCGTGGAACGTGCATCAGCACTTTACAGCTTTATATTTGCATCCAGAAATGTCTCGTTTAACTGCATATTATGCGCAATAAACGTGATGTGGACATCACTAAATAGTTTCAACATCAGTCAGATACCACATTCATGATTAAACGTGAGTTTTCATTGGGTTTGATTTCTTTTAAATATACTACAATCAATATTTTAAAACCGTTGAGATAAGGTAAGAACTTTATAAAAACTTTCCCTAACATGGACAGATTTAATCTGTGAAGATCCTGGTTAGAATTGATCTTCAGTAATATAACCCATGCTTGTCGTAAGAGGCGACTAACGGGACCGGGTGTTCAGGCTCACTGACTTGGTTGACACATGTCATTGTATCCCACCTGCGTACATCGATGCTCATGCTGTTGATCACCGGATTGTCTGGCCCAGACTAGATTATTTACGGACAGTCGCCATATAGCTGGAATATTGCTGAGTGAGGCGTTAAACAACAAACCAGGCAAGCGTATAGAGCCTCTACGAATGTAAAGGTTGCATTCTGCGTGGGCAATACATGCAATGAATATCTCACAGTTTCATTTGTATGGACATACATAAACTTACGTTAACTTGATTGACATTACTGCGTGCACATATGGCTTATTTTAATATATAAATATTTTTAAAAAGATATGGCCGATTTCAATGGGTTTTTAATCATTATTGTCACCGCTAGGGCAGGATCTGCTCATCTTTTCGGGAACACTTGACATCATCACTGTCATTGTCAACGACGGACAACGTCAAGGGACAGGCAGGTCTGGCCCTTAGTTCTCTAATAATAAATTTAGTGTGTGACGTCAGTGCGCCAACTCTGCTGGAAGATAAGGACCTGATTCAGTAACTAAACTTTTAACTGTATGCCTTTATGCTTATACGGCAGGCAAATCTGTATCCACATTTTGTAAACGTACTCAAGTATACGTAGCTGTACGACAATCCCTAACCGACATCAATGGATGCTTCCTTTAATCATTCAGCGAACAGTTATACATACCGGTGTAGGTTCAAAGTTATAACTGCAGTATCATCACTGAGTATTGCAGTTGTGGTATGTTTGTTTGTTTGTTTCTTTGTTTGCTTGCTGTTTAGGACTGTATTCTACAATTCCGTTTATATGATGGCGAGCTGTTTATAATCCAGTGTGGGCCAGATAATCCGGTGATTGACTACATGAGCATCTATCAACGCAACTGGGATACGATGACATGCATCAACAAGGGCAGCAGGTCACCTGATCCCGCCAGTTGCTTCCTACGACAAGCATGGGTTGTGGTGTACCAGTTCTAAATAGCGAGGTGAAGGTTATAGCTGTTAAAAACACCGTACTTTATTAAGCAGTATGGTGTACCTGTGTTGAATGCCTTTCGTAGTGTTTATAGACGAATTGTCCCATATTAACATATGGGACTGAAAAGTGGTTCATGTACTTCATAAATATGTATAAATGAACTACAGAAAGAAAATGTAAATGAATTTTAGGAAGCGGGTATAAGTCATCAGATTATGTTGTGTGCAGGCAGATGCCAAGTATCACACGAGACGTGACGTGGTCTTGGCAAGTGAGTTTGTTCAAAATTGCCTGTTCACCAACAGAAAATGGGTTCCCGCTGAAATAAGTCATATGACTATTAACCTTCTAGCGCCTCACAGGCAGGTTATACGGGGCAAATAATGTTCATTATGCTGTATGCACTGAGAGCATGCCCGTGCGGCGTGGGGTTGAGCACCATGTAAGTGGCCTTATGGTAGCATTATCCATGGAAGTATATTTGTGCCATGTCTAAGAACACATCTTCCTATATAAATAGACAGACTGACTGACTGAGTTTGGTTTTACGCCGCTTTGAGCAATATTCCAGCAACATCACGGCGGGGGACACCACAAATGGGCTTCACACAATGTACCCATGTGGGGATTCGAACCCGGGTCTTCGGCGTGACGACACTGACCACTAGGCTACCCCACCGCCCCTATATAAATAGAATGTGGCAAAGTGGGCATGTTACATTAGTGTATTATTTAACTTTGATTTTGGTTAGGTGTGGATCGCACAATATGTCGGTGATGTTTTGTTTACATCGGCCTTCCAGCAACAAAAAAATAATTCTGCATCACAGGATTGGAAAGACATACTACAGTAAGAGTTGTATATAACACCTTAAAGTCTCTCGTGGATCGATAATCCTATTCACTTCTCGAAGAATCATAGGCATACAGAATATCGCTACATATAGAAGTACATGTATTAACTTAGGTAAAAGAGGTGAGGTATCAAAGAAATCTTTGAAGAAGACTGTTGTGTAAGGTAGGGTCCCTTAGGGTGATTCTACATATCTGTGTATTGACAGGCGGGGGCAGTAAGTGTCACGATGACACCACGTACCAGTGATACACGTACCAGTGACATCACTGTGTGGTGCAGATACATCCATCAATGACATCACTGTGTGGAGCTGATACAACAGCACTGACATCACTGTGTGGTGCAGATACAACCATCAGTGACACCACTGTGTGGTGCAGATACAACCACGTGACACCACTGTGTGTGGTGCAGATACAACCATCACTGACACCACTGTGTGGTGCAGATACAACCATCAATGACATCACGTGATCACAACACATCAGCAGATACAACCATCACTGTGTGGTGCAGATACAATCATCAGTGATACCACTGTGTGGTGCAGATACAACCATCAGTGATATCACTGTATGGTGTTTCAGAAAACGACGAAAGTGTCTGGCGAGAAAGTCTCCCTCATGGAGATAATTTATTAAGTGTGTTTTCTGTAAAATATTTTCATTTCAGAGACTAGATGTTGGTCTGTGAGAATTGTAATGCCACCAACTTTAAAAAACATTACATATTTAGAGTGAGTGAGCGAGTGAATATAGTTTTACGCCGCTTGTAGCAACATTCCAGCAATATCACGGCGGGGGACACCAGAAATGGGCTTCACACTTTGCACCCATGTGGGGAATCGGACCCGGGTTTTCGGCGTGACGAGCGAACGCTTTAACAACTAGGCTACCCCACCGCCCCTCACATATTTAGATAAATTGGTAGGTAATATAGGCAATGATATACATGGAGAGTCTAATCACCGTGGATCTGTTTATGATGATATGTCAATGTAAAGCATTCACTAATGTAGCGTGTGATTGATAAGGTTTCAATAGATTCGATTTGCTTACCTTTAAGTGTGAAATGAAAACAATCGTTTAATTTCGAGGATGAGGTTAGCTTTACAAGGTCACCGCCATCAGCTCTACAAATGTTACGGGCTTCAAACCAGGTGACGGGTTTCCCTGTGTATTGACGTACGCACATGCTGGTTTCTGGCAAGAAAGTGTATCCTTTATTCTTTCCGCAGGCGCCTGCAATGAAAGGCAAATATAACACCGAATGTCCGAACATGGGGGTTACAACTTTGTATATTTACCGTAACCTACCCAGCTATTGTGCAGAGAAGCTGGTGTCAAGGTTCTTGGAACAGGTTGCAGTGAGATCTCATTGATCACCTGCTGAAACCAGATGCTGGCTCCACTGGCTGGTTAAAAATGGCGACTACACCTTAAAGGGGAACACTAGACAATTTCAATAATTTGTTGGGTGAAAGATAAAGTCAGCAGAAACATGTACCCCCATCAAATCTATTTAAAATGATTAAATATACATGAATACCATACATGCATAGTTTTTTTTCATATAAAAGCTATTAGAAAGTAATATTTCTGATAAATGTTCCATTAGTAAACTCATATAACTATATATATATATATAGAACATAATATATCAAAGTTGACAAAACTATGTATTTTTGGCATATATTTAATCATTTTAAATACATTGGGGCATTCTAAGGTTATGACCGAGCACCATACCTATTTTCATAAGCGAAAACTAGGGAAATATACATTGTCCTGACTAGTAGTTTATAATTCACCAGGTTTCGGGGAATAACTTATAAGCGTCGCTTATTTTATCTCTGCTCAACCAAGCTGGGATCTTGTATGGAGACTTGATACGTTATTAATGAGGACTCGATGCTAATATTTTTCAACAAAATAATTATAGCGTAATTTTTGTAGCAGATAATTTCTATTTTCACCCATCTGAAGCATAATCATTGTTTTTTAATCCCAGACACCCTGCTGTCAACCATTTGACTGCAATCACATTTTAAACAAATATTTTCATAGGGACTGGTCATTTATTTATAGGGGTGGATTTGCTGGCTCGGCTGAACAACATTTTGCTGACAAATAATATTACTGATAAATTATATGGTCTATTTTTAAAATTATTTTGACATTAAGCGGTGTCTCCGGTGTGCTTGATTCTTCTTCTTCATCTTCTCTGGAATATTGTCTTGCAAGGTGTAAAATCGGTTTGCAATGACACGGTCTAACATCCATTTCTGAAATGACACCAGGAACATCTTTCACTGTTTCAGAATCCATGTTAAGAGGAAGCCATCAGCAACAGGCACATATGACGCCACGTCACGTGATACCTCCTCTGCTCATTAACTGTCGGGTGTTTCCGTAATAGGCGGAAATACGAGTACGTTTTTTGTGTGTTTATTGCGATTTTACAAACCTTTTGTTCAATTTTAAGCACTGAAGGGCGACTTTTAGAATGCCTGTACACCTATGAAAAGTCCCAAAAGTAGTCGGCCTAACTATATTCTCAGTGCCCAATGTTGGAAAAGCTTCCATTTTATTTTGAAGGAATCATTAGCAAAGCCATATCCAAAATTTCACATATGTGGGTAATGTGGTTAACGAGATATTAGTCATCACAACACACTGGGGTATAATAATTCTTTAAACATTGCAGAAAGTGGAAAACGATCTGTCATTTTGTACCTCTTAGATAATGGTATGCCCTCAGATAATATCATATATATTATGTTCAGTATAGTATTGGATGACTTCCCGTCATAAACAACATTAAAAGATTTGGATTGCTTGATTTATATTAGACGGGGCTGTTTTTAAAGGACACCCCCATTTTAATCTTTCAAAAACATTGTGTCCATATATTCAAGCTTGCACTGTTTACAATATATTGAGTGCTGACACTTGTGTGGCCATTCAGTATTTAGTTTGAACCCCTGGCATTATGTATGAATAAGTGAAAACATCAGAATAAATTATGTGCTGATGATTGCATCAGCTGAAAGGGGTTGGGTAGTGTCTTCAAAACAAGCTCTTTCAGCAAACATCATGGGGGGAGTCACTTTAACAAGCGATTGTAGTTTTAAATTACATTTTTATGCACTTTAATATCTACGTTTCATTCTAGAGCACTTCTGCCTACCTCAAACACACAAAATGTTTCCTGCATATTTTGTTTCCTGAAGTTTGTATATGCAATTTTTGCAGATTTTGCGGGTTTTGGGGGTTATTTTTGGGTGTTTTTTGGTTTGGTTTTGTTGTTTCTTTTTCTTTGTTTTTTGTTTGTTTTGTTGTTGTTGTTTTTGGCTGGTTGTTTTTTTTGTTAATGCATAGTTTTGTTTGTTTTTTATGTTTGGTCTTGTGGTTTTTTGTTTCTTTGTGTGTTTGTTTTGTGTTTTTGTTTTTTGGTTTTTTTTGGTTTTGTTGTTGTTTTTTTACCAAGATATAGAGTCAAACAAAATGGGGATCGTGAGGCTGGAACATGGCAAAATCAATATGCTTGAGGTTGACAGGTGATATATAGAAAAATAAAACATAAAAACTACTGCATTTGAGTAATTTATTAGGTGAGGCCGACTACTTTTGGGACGCCCCTCGTATGCTCCTTTAAAGCTGGCGTATACATGGTCGCACAATACAACTGAAATATTGCCCAGAGCTTTGATTACTGAGATTTGAAATGACAGGAAGTCACCATTAGCAGTTTCCAGTGCACAACGGCAGCAATAGTTTCAAAGTGGACTCTTCCCTTCTAGAGTGTCCTGTGAAGAATATTTTGACGAAGCACTTCATTCAAAATCATAAAAATGCCCAAAACAGCATTCTAAAAGATGGTCGAAATTTCATTTAAATTCTTTTCCATTTAAACGTCTCTCCAATTGCAGCCTGTGATGCAAGAAATTTGTGATGATTTTGACACATCACTGGTACAGCCTCGTAAATGTCGTTGGAAATACCTTGGGTTAACCCTTTTGAGGTTGCATGATTAGAAAACATTCCGACTGTCACCTTCCTGATCTAGAAAGCGACGTTCTGATTGGTCGTACACAATGTACGTGACCCGTAATGGACCTGATTTTAATGAGACTGGGTGTGTGCTGTTTTTATTGTTGAGGTTTCATGGACATCTTCTCAGAGGAAGTCAGACGAATACAACAGATTCTCTACAAGGCATAAAGAAAATTCTGAAGCGGCGACGGACACGTTTTGTCTCAAAAAATTTCCAAACATTCTTGTCCCCCTCGGAATATTAAACGATTTGTTAGTAACTGCTTTGACATTTAATATTATCTAACTATAATCGTAGCACTTAGTTTGAATGCTTTGTGTGAGAGGGTTAAGAATATCCTTGTCTTACCTTGTGTCATTTTCTTGTCTGCCTGTACTGATCTTGTCGTCGAAGGCACAGATGTGGAGATTGATGAGGTGGCTATTGGGGAACCCTCCGTACTCGCTGGTAATTTCATGATGGCAGTGGTTTGTGACCTTACAGAAAGTGAAGTCTTCCGATTTCTCATGACATGCTGGTTTAGCTGCATTTGATGACCAACAAATCTCTGCGTGGCGAACCAAACGAATCAAATACAATAATACAGTGCATTATGTATTTTTGCGAAGTAACATATGGTCGTGTGAGAAGAGGTCTCCAATAACTAGATCACTGACAAAGACTTTAAACAAACTAAGTAACTGGTCGTTGAATCAGACCAATACATCACAATTATTCAGACCAAACCAGGGGCGGATACAGCTTTTTGAGAAAGAAGGGATGCACACTATTGAGAAAGGGGTGGGGCTGGGGCTGGGGTTTTGGTGGGGTGTTTTTGCACACTTCATTTTCAATGGTCATTTAATAAAGTTTCCGGGCAAAAGGGGAGGTGCGCACACATGCACACACATCCCACCCCCTCTGGATCCGCCGATGCAAACTCCATCCACAATGGAATTGCTCAGCTCTTCTACCTGTAGGATATATATAGCCTTGTGGTTAAAGTATTCGCTTGTCTCTCTAAAGGCTAGTGTTCGAATATTCCTTACACTGGTAGAATGTGAGAAGCTCATTTCGGTATTAAGCACGACGTTAAACCCAATTTCACCTCACCTCACCATTTCGGTGTTAAACGCCTGATTTTGCGGAAATGTTGCTAGTGTAAAACCCAACTCACGGCTCTGTAATTGACTTCGACATCTGAAAGTGTTTCAACGTTACTCATGGTGTGAGTGAGTGAATTAGGATCTACATCGCTCTGAACAGTATTTGCAATCATATCGGAGCTTGTCAGCTTATTTGAAGGAAATGCAGGTTTTTGGTGAAGCCATCGAGCACTTGTATAGTGAGGACAAACACAGAAACATAATCGGGAAACCGGGATTTGAACGCACATGGTATGCCTGGTCCAGACTCGATTATCAGGAGCTCGGCGTGACATGCCGTTGGAATGATGACCGACTCTTGATTACCATTAACTTTCACGGATTTTCAACTCACCCAATCTCCTCAGTGATGTTTTACCTTACCGTTGGCAACGCGTGACATGTTTTGCACCAACAACGCCACCAACTTCTTCGATTACGTTTCCGTTGGATCTGTCCCTCTTTCACGGTAAACTTCTTCGATGCTGTTACATAGATTCCAGTAAAGGATACAAAAACCTACCGCTTGACACTGGTCGGTCTGGCTACATTTCAACACACAGTGCATCGCGCTACGAACACGATAGACTTTGGAAACTGCGTTCTTGTTGAAGTAGGTAGGAGCAAGTAAGTGTGTCAACTTCCATGTACAGAATGCGATGGTTTGCTGTATAAATGCGAGGTAAACCACACTTCCGAGGAAGATCTTAGAGAGCAGCATGATGACGATATATGGTAGTACTTCTTAGGAAAACATGAATGAACTGATTTCCTCTGTCACCTACGCTGTTGCAAAGTATTGCTTCATCGATAATTCACGAACATTACCACAATTAGTTCGTTGTGTGTAATTGGCTCTGAAACTTGAGCTTTCTGGCATTTTTGGTTAATGCCTTCCTATTTAAACAGGCTATTACAATACAGATAAGGAATATATAGTTATAGGATCGAGGAATTGTGATTACGACAGCTCTGACGTCGTTAAACCATGGATCTGTTGAATTATAAAATGAGTACACGAAGGTGAAATCGTCTGAGTCTTCTGAATCGCCATCTAACCTCATTTAAAGCTTGGTGGTCCCATTCGGGATAGCGCGCCACTGTGGGTTGAAAGTATACCGTCTACGGCACTCCAGTTGGCTGAAAGTATCCCCTCTATGGCACCACTGTGGGCTGAAAGTATACCCTCTATGGCACCACTGTGGGTTGAAAGTATTACGCTCTATGGCACCACTGTGGGTTGAAAGTATTACCCTCTATGGCACCACTGTGGGTTGAAAGTATACCCTCTATGGCACCAATGTAGGTTGAAAGTATACCCTCTATGGCACCACTGTAGGTTGAAAGTATACCCTCTATGGCACCACTGTAGGTTGAAAGTATACCCTCTATGGCACCACTGTGGGTTGAAAGTATACCCTCTATGGCACCAATGTAGGTTGAAAGTATACCCTCTATGGCACCACTATAGGTTGAAAGTAGCATACGCTTTATGGCACCTGAAAGTAATGTAGGTTGAAAGTATTGCACCTCTATGGCACCACTGTAGGTTGAAAGTATACCCTCTATGGCACCACTGTAGGTTGAAAGTATACTCTATGGCACCACTGAGGGTTGAAAGTATACCCTATATGGCACCACTGTAAGTTGAAAGTATTACCCTCTATGGCACAACTGTAGGTTGAAAGTATACCCTCTATGGCACCACTGTAGGTTGAAAGTATACCCTCTATGGCACCACTGTAGGTTCAAAGTATACCCTCTATGGCACCACTGTAGGTTGAAAGTATACCCTCTATGGCACCACTGTAGGTTGAAAGTATACCCTCTATGGCACCACTGTAGGTTGAAAGTATACCCTCTATGGCACCACTGTAGGTTGAAAGTATACCCTCTATGGCACCACTGAGGGTTGAAAGTATACCCTATATGGCACCACTGTAAGTTGAAAGTATTACCCTCTATGGCACAACTGTAGGTTGAAAGTATACCCTCTATGGCACCACTGTGGGTTGAAAGTATACCCTCTATGGCACCACTGTAGGTTCAAAGTATACCCTCTATGGCACCACTGTGGGTTGAAAGTATACCCTCTATGGCACCAATGTAGGTTGAAAGTATACCCTCTATGGCACCACTGTGGGTTGAAAGTATACCCTCTATGGCACCACTGTAGGTTGAAAGTATACCCTCTATGGCACCACTATAGGTTGAAAGTATTCCCTCTATGGCACCACTGTAGGTTGAAAGTATACCCTCTATGGCACCACTGTAGGTTGAAAGTTTTACCCTCTATGGAACCACTGTATGTTGAAAGTATAACCCTCTATGGCACCACTGTGGGTTCAAAGTATACCCTCTATGGCACCACTGTAAGTTGAAAGTATTACCCTCTATGGCACAACTGTAGGTTGAAAGCATTACCCTCTATGGCACCACTGTGGGTTGTAAGTATACCCTCTATGACACCACTGTAGGTTCAAAGTATACCCTCTATGGCACCACTGTGGGTTCAAAGTATACCCTCTATGGCACCACTGTGGGTTGAAAGTATAACCCTCTATGGCACCACTGTAGGTTGAAAGTATACCCTCTATGGCACCACTGTGGGTTCAAAGTATACCCTCTATTGCACCACTGTGGGTTGAAATATAACCCTCTATGGCACCACTGTAGGTTGAAAGTATACCCTCTATGGCACCACTGTAGGTTGAAAGTATACCCTCTATTGCACCACTGAGGGTTGAAAGTATACCCTCTATGGCACCACTGTAGGTTGAAAGTATAACCCTCTATGGCACCACTGTGGGTTGAAAGTATACCCTATATGGCACCACTGTGGGTTGAAAGTATACCCTCTATGGCACCAATGTAGGTTGAAAATATACCCTCTATGGCACCACTATAGGTTGAAAGTATTACGCTCTATGGCACCACTGTGGGTTGAAAGTATACCCTCTATGGCACCACTATAGGTTGAAAGTATAACCCTCTATGGCACCACTGTGGGTTGAAAGTATACCCTCTATGGCACAATTTCACTGTTGGTTGAAAGTATACCCTCTATGGCACCACTGCCTGTGGTTGAAAGTATACCTCTATGGCACCCACTGAGGGTTGAAAGTATACCCTCTATGGCACCACCGTGGGTTCAAAGTATACTCTATGGCACCACTTGAGGGTTGAAAGTATACCCTCTATGGCACCACTGTATGTTGAAAGAATACCTCTATGGCACCACTGTGGGTTGAAAGTATACCCTCTATGGCACCCACTGTGGGTTGAAAGTATACCCTCTTATGGCACCAATGTAGGCTGAAAGTATACCCTCTATGGCACCACTATAGGTTGAAAGTATAACCCTCTATGGCACCACTGAGGGTTGAAAGTATAACCCTCTATGGCACCACTGAGGGTTGAAAGTATACCCTCTATGGCACCACTGTGGGTTCAAAGTATACCCTCTATGGCACCACTGAGGGTTGAAAGTATAACCCTCTATGGTACAACTGTAGGTTGAAAGTATAACCCTCTATGGCACCACTGTGGGTTGAAAGTATACCCTCTATGGCACCACTGTGGGTTGAAAGTATAACCCTCTATGGCACCACTGTAGGTTGAAAGTATACCCTCTATGGCACCACTGTGGGTTGAAAGTATACCCTCTATGGCACCACTGTGGGTTGAAAGTATAACCCTCTATGGCACCACTGTAGGTTGAAAGTATACCCTCTATGGCACCACTGTAGGTTGAAAGTATACCCTCTATGGCACCACTGAGGGTTGAAAGTATACCCTCTATGGCACCACTGTAGGTTGAAAGTATAACCCTCTATGGCACCACTGTGGGTTGAAAGTATACCCTCTATGGCACCACTGTGGGTTGAAAGTATATAACCTCTATAGCACCAATGTAGGGGGAAAGTATACCCTCTATGGCACCACTATAGGTTGAAAGTATTACTCTCTATGGCACCACTGTGGGTTGAAAGTATACCCTCTATGGCACCACTGTAGGTTGAAAGTATACCCTCTATGGCACCAATGTAGGTTGAAAGTATACCCTCTATGGCACCACTATAGGTTGAAAGTATTACGCTCTATGGCACCACTGTAGGTTGAAAGTATACCCTCTATGGCACCACTGTAGGTTGAAAGTATACCCTCTATGGCACCACTGTAGGTTGAAAGTATAACCCTCTATGGAACCACTGTATGTTGAAAGTATTACGCTCTATGGCACCACTGTGGGTTGAAAGTATACCCTCTATGGCACCACTGTAGGTTGAAAGTATACCCTCTAAGGAACCATTGTAGGTTGAAAGTATACCCTCTATGGCACCACGGTAGGTTGAAAGTATAACCCTCTATGGCACCACTGTGGGTTGAAAGTATACCCTCTATGGCACCACTGTGGGTTGAAAGTATAACCCTCTATGGCACCACTGAGGGTTGAAAGCATAACCCCTCTATGGCACAACTGTATGTTGAAAGTATAACTCCCTATGGCACCACTGTGGGCTGAAAGTATAACCCCTCATGGCACCACTCGTAGGTTGAAAGTATAACCCCTCTATGGCACCACTGAGGGTTGAAAGTATACCCTATATGGCACCACTGTAGGTTGAAAGTATATACCCTCTATGGCACCACTGAGGGTCTGGAAAGTATACCCTATATGGCACCACTGTGTTTGAAAGTATTACCCTCTATGGCACAACTGTAGGTTGAAAGCATTACCCTCTATGGCACCACTGTGGGTTGAAAGTATACCTCTATGGCACCACTGTAGGTTCAAAGTATACCCTCTATGGCAACCACTGTGGGTTGAAAGTATACCCTATGGCACCAATGTAGGTTGAAAGTATACCCCTCTATGGCACCACTGTGGGTTGAAAGTATACCCTCTATGGCACCACTGTGGGTTCAAAGTATACCCTCTATGGCACCACTGTAGGCTGAAAGCATTACCCCATGGCACCACTGTGGGCTGTAAGGTATACTCCATGACTCCACTGTAGGTTCAAAGTATACCCTCTATGGCACCACTGTGGGTTCAAAAGTATACCCCTCTATGGGACCACTGTGGGTTGAAAGTATAACCCCTATGGCACCACTGTAGGTTGAAAGTATACCTCTATGGCACCACTATAGGTTGAAAGTATTACGCCTCTATGGCACCACTGTGGGTTGAAAGTATACCCTCTATGGCACCACCTATAGGGTTGAAAGTATAACCTCTATGGCACCACTGTGGGTTGAAAGTATACCCTCTATGGCACCACTGTTGGTTGAAAGTATATTTCCTCTATGGCACCACTTTGAGGGCTGAAAGTATACCTCTATGGCACCACTGTAGGTTGAAAGTGTACCCTCTATGGCACCACTGTAGGTTGAAAGTATACCCTCTATTGCACCACTGAGGGTTGTAAGTATACCCTCTATGACTCCACTGTAGGTTCAAAGTATACCCTCTATGGCACCACTGTGGGTTCAAAGTATACCCTCTATGGGACCACTGTGGGTTGAAAGTATAACCCTCTATGGCACCACTGTAGGTTGAAAGTATACCCTCTATGGCACCACTGTGGGTTCAAAGTATACCCTCTATTGCACCACTGTGGGTTGAAAGTATAACCCTCTATGGCACCACTGTAGGTTGAAAGTATACCCTCTATGGCACCACTGTAGGTTGAAAGTATACCCTCCATTGCACCACACTGAGGGTTGAAAGTATACCCTCTATGGCACCACTGTAGGTTGAAAGTATAACCCTCTATGGCACCACACTGTGGGTTGAAAGTATACCCCCATATGGCACCACTGTGGGTTGAAAGTATACCCTCTATGGCACCAATGTAGGTTGAAAGTATACCCTCTATGGCACCACTATAGGTTGAAAGTATTACGCTCTATGGCACCACTGTGGGTTGAAAGTATACCCTCTATGGCACCACGGTAGGTTGAAAGTATTACCCTCTATGGCACCACTGTAGGTTGAAAGTATAACCCTCTATGGCACCACTGTGGGTTGAAAGTATACCCTCTATGGCACCACTGTTGGTTGAAAGTATACCCTCTATGGCACCACTGAGGGTTGAAAGTATACCCTCTATGGCACCACTGTAGGTTGAAAGTGTACCCTCTATGGCACCACTGTAGGTTGAAAGTATACCCTCTATTGCACCACTGAGGGTTGTAAGTATACCCTCTATGACTCCACTGTAGGTTCAAAGTATACCCTCTATGGCACCACTGTGGGTTCAAAGTATACCCTCTATGGGACCACTGTGGGTTGAAAGTATACCCGTTGAAAGTATAACCCTCTATGGCACCACTGTGGGTTGAAAGTATACCCTCTATGGCACCACTGTTGGTTGAAAGTATACCCTCTATTGCACCACTGAGGGTTGAAAGTATACCCTCTATGGCACCACTGTAGGTTGAAAGTGTACCCTCTATGGCACCACTGTAGGTTGAAAGTATACTCTCTATTGCACCACTGAGGGTTGAAAGTATACCCCTCTATGGCACCATTGTAGGTTGAAAGTATAACCCTCTATGGCACCACTGTGGGTTGAAAGTATGTTCCCTATATGGCACCACCTGTGGGTTGAAAGTATACCCTCTATGGCACCAATGTAGGGTTGAAAGTATACCCCTATGGCACCACTATAGGTTGAAAGTATTACGCTTTCTCTATGGCACCACTGTGGGTTGAAAGTATACCCTCTATGGCACCACCATAGGTTGAAAGTATAACCCTATGGCACCACTGTGGGTTGAAAGTATACCCTCATGGCACCACTGTTGGTTGAAAGTATACCCTCTATGACACCACTGAGGGTTGAAAGTATACCCCTATGGCACCACTCGAGGGCTGAAAGTATACCCTCTATGGCACCACTGTGGGTTCAAAGTATACCCCTCTATGGCACCACTGAGGGTTGAAAGTATACCCCATGGCACCACCGTAGGTTGAAAGAATACCCTCTATGGCACCACTGTGGCTTGAAAGTATACCCTCTATGGCACCACTGTATGTTGAAAGTATACCCTCTATGGCACCAATGTAGGTTGAAAGTATACCCTCTATGGCACCACTATAGGTTGAAAGTATTACGCTCTATGGCACCACTGTGGGTTGAAAAGTATACCCTATGGCACCACCATAGGTTGAAAGTATTACGCTCTATGGCACCACTGAGGGTTGAAAGTATACCCTCTATGGCACCACTGTAGGTTGAAAGTATAACCCTCTATGGCACCACTGTGGGTTGAAAGTATACCCTCTATGGCACCACTGTGGTTGAAAGTATACCCTCATGGCACCAATGTAGGTTGAAAGCATACCCCTATGGCACCACCATAGGTTGAAAGTATTACGCTCTATGGCACCACTGTGGGTTGAAAGTATACCCTCTA
The DNA here is from genome assembly GCF_003918875.1 of Haliotis rubra. NCBI lineage: Eukaryota > Metazoa > Mollusca > Gastropoda > Lepetellida > Haliotidae > Haliotis > Haliotis rubra. The sequence goes on from NW_025767057.1 coordinate 3,059,988, forward strand.
TGGCACCACTATAGGTTGAAAGTATAACCCTCTATGGCACCACTGTGGGTTGAAAGTATACCCTCTATGGCACCACTGTTGGTTGAAAGTATACCCTCTATGACACCACTGAGGGTTGAAAGTATACCCTCTATGGCACCACTGAGGGTTGAAAGTATACCCTCTATGGCACCACTGTGGGTTCAAAGTATACCTTCTATGGCACCACTGAGGGTTGAAAGTATACCCTCTATGGCACCACTGTAGGTTGAAAGAATACCCTCTATGGCACCACTGTGGGTTGAAAGTATACCCTCTATGGCACCACTGTGGGTTGAAAGTATACCCTCTATGGCACCAATGTAGGTTGAAAGTATACCCTCTATGGCACCACTATAGGTTGAAAGTATTACGCTCTATGGCACCACTGTGGGTTGAAAGTATACCCTCTATGGCACCACTATAGGTTGAAAGTATACCCTCTATGGCACCACTATAGGTTGAAAGTATTGACACTTTATGGCACCACTGTGGGTTGAAAGTGATACACCTCCTATGGCACCACTATAGGTTGAAAGTATTACGCTCTATGGCACCACTGTAGGTTGAAAGTATACCCCTCTATGGCACCCACTGTAGGTTGAAAGTATACCCTCTATGGCACCACTTGTAGGGTTGAAAGTATTACCCTCTCATGGCACAACTGTATGTTGAAAGTATAACCCCTCTATGGCACCACTGTGGGTTGAAAGTATAATCCTCCATGGCACCACACTGTGGGTTGAAAGTATAACCCTCTATGGCACCACTGAGGGCTGAAAGCATTACCCCTATGGCAGTACAACTGTAGGTTGAAAGTATAACCCTTCTATGGCAACCACTGTGGGTTGAAAGTATACCCTCATGGCACCACTGTGGGTTGAAAGTATAACCCTATGGCACCACCGTAGGTTGAAAGTATAATACCCTCTATGGCACCACTGTGGGTTCAAAAGTAACATACCCTCTATGGCACCACTGTGGGCTGAAAGTATAACCCCTATGGCACCACTGTAGGTTGAAAGTATACCCCCTATGGCACCACTGTAGGTTGAAAGTATACCCTCTATGGCACCACTGAGGGTTGAAAGTATACCCTCTATGGCACCACTGTAGGTTGAAAGTATAACCCTATGGCACCATTGTGGGTTGAAAGTATGCACCCTCTATGGCACCACTGTGGGTTGAAAGTATATAACCTTTATGGCACCAATGTAGGTTGAAAGTATACCCTCTATGGCACCACTATAGGCTGGAAAGTATTACGCCTCTATGGCACCACTGTGGGTTGAAAGTACTCTTGGCTATGGCACCACTATAGGTTGAAAGTATAACCCCTATGGCACCACTGTGGGGTTGAAAGTATACCCTATGGCACCACTGTTGGTTGAAAGTATACCCTCTATGGCACCACTGAGGGTTGAAAGTAGCACCCGTATGGCACCACTGAGGGCTGAAAGTATACCCCTCTATGGCACCACTGTGGGTTCAAAGTATACCCTCTATGGCACCACTGAGGGTTGAAAGTATACCCTCTATGGCACCACTGTAGGTTGAAAGTATACCCTCTATGGCACCACTGTGGGTTGAAAGTATACCCTCTATGGCACCACTGTAGGTTTAAAGTATACCCTCTATTGCACCAATGTAGGTTGAAAGTATACCCTCTATGGCACCACTATAGGTTGAAAGTATTACGCTCTATGGCACCACTGTGGGTTGAAAGTATACCCTCTATGGCACCACTATAGGTTGAAAGTACACCCTTTATGGCACCACTATAGGTTGAAAGTATTACGCTCTATGGCACCACTGTGGGTTGAAAGTATACCCTCTATGGCACCACTATAGGTTGAAAGTATTACCCTCTATGGCACCACTGTAGGTTGAAAGTATACCCTCTATGGCACCACTGTAGGTTGAAAGTATACCCTCTATGGCACCACTGTAGGTTGAAAGTATTACCCTCTATGGCACAACTGTATGTTGAAAGTATAACCCTCTATGGCACCATTGTGGGTTGAAAGTATACCCTCTATGGCACAACTGTGGGTTGAAAGTATAACCCTCTATGGCACCACTGAGGGTTGAAAGTATTACCCTCTATGGCACAACTGTATGTTGAAAGTATAACCCTCTATGGCACCACTGTCGTGGGTTGAAAGTATACTCTATGGCACCACTGTGGGTTGAAAGTATAATCCCTCTATGGCACCACCTGAGGGTTAAAAGTATTACCCTCTATGGCACCACTCGTAGGTTGAAAGTATAATTCTCTATGGCACCACTGTGGGTTCAAAGTATACCCTCTATGGCACCACTATAGGTTGAAAGTATTACGCTCTATGGCACCACTCGAGGGTTGAAAGCATACCCCATGGCACCACTGTAGGTTGAAAGTATAACCCCTATGGCACCACTGAGGGTTAAAAGTATTACCTCTATGGCACCACTATAGGTTGAAAGTATTACGCTCATATGGCACCACTGTGGGTTGAAAGTATACCCTCTATGGCACCACTATAGGTTGAAAGTATTACGCTCTATGGCACCACTGAGGGGCTGAAAAGTATACCCCATTGCACCACCACTGAGGGCTGTGGCATACCCCATGACTCCACTGTAGGTTCAAAAGTATACCCTCTATGGCACCACTGAGGGTTCAAAGTATACCCTCTATGGGACCACTGTGGGCTGAAAGTATACCCGTTGAAAGTATAACCCCTATGGCACCACTGTGGGCTGAAAGTATACCCCTATGGCACCACTGTTGGTTGAAAGTATATACCCTCTATTGCACCACCTGAGGGTTGAAAGTATACCCCCTATGGCACCACTGTAGGTTGAAAGTGTAACTTCTATGGCACCACTGTAGGCTGAAAGTATACCCTCCATTGCACCACTGAGGGTTGAAAGTATACCCTCTATGGCACCACTGTAGGTTGAAAGTATAACCCTCTATGGCACCACTGTGGGTTGAAAGTATACCCTATATGGCACCACTGTGGGTTGAAAGTATACCCTCTATGGCACCAATGTAGGTTGAAAGTATACCCTCTATGGCACCACTATAGGTTGAAAGTATTACGCTCTATGGCACCACTGTGGGTTGAAAGTATACCCTCTATGGCACCACTATAGGTTGAAAGTATAACCCTCTATGGCACCACTGTGGGTTGAAAGTATACCCTCTATGGCACCACTGTTGGTTGAAAGTATACCCTCTATGACACCACTGAGGGTTGAAAGTATACCCTCTATGGCACCACACTGAGGGTTGAAAGTATACCCCTATGGCACCACTGTGGGTTCAAAGCATACCCCTCTATGGCACCACTGAGGGTTGAAAGTATACCCTATGGCACCACCGTAGGTTGAAAGACTCCCTCTATGGCACCACTGTGGGTTGAAAGTATACCCTCTATGGCACCACTGTATGTTGAAAGTATACCCTCTATGGCACCAATGTAGGTTGAAAGTATACCCTCTATGGCACCACTATAGGTTGAAAGTATTACGCTCTATGGCACCACTGTGGGTTGAAAGTATACCCTCTATGGCACCACTATAGGTTGAAAGTATTACGCTCTATGGCACCACTGAGGGTTGAAAGTATACCCTCTATGGCACCACTGTAGGTTGAAAGTATAACCCTCTATGGCACCACTGTGGGTTGAAAGTATACCCTCTATGGCACCACTGTGGGTTGAAAGTATACCCTCTATGGCACCAATGTAGGTTGAAAGTATAACTTCTATGGCACCACCATAGGTTGAAAGTATTACGCTCTATGGCACCACTGTGGGTTGAAAGTATACCCTCTATGGCACCACTATAGGTTGAAAGTATAACCCCTATGGCACCACTGTTGGTTGAAAGTATACCCTCTATGACACCACTGAGGGTTGAAAGTATACACTCTATGGCACCACTGAGGGCTGGAAAGTATACCCCTATGGCACCACTGTGGGTTCAAAGTATACCTTCTATGGCACCACCTGAGGGTTGAAAGTATACCCTCATGGCACCACCTGTAGGTTGAAAGAATACCCCTATGGCACCACTGTGGGTTGAAAGTATACCCTCTATGGCACCACTGTGGGTTGAAAGTATACCCCATGGCACCAATGTAAGGTTGGAAAGTATACCCCTCTATGGCACCACTCATAGGTTGAAAGTATTACGCTCTATGGCACCACTGTGGGTTGAAAGTATACCCCTCTATGGCACCACTATAGGTTGAAAGTATACCCTCTATGGCACCACTATAGGTTGAAAGTATTACACTCTATGGCACCACTGTGGGTTGAAAGTATACCCTCTATGGCACCACTATAGGTTGAAAGTATTACGCTCTATGGCACCACTGTAGGTTGAAAGTATACCCTCTATGGCACCACTGTAGGTTGAAAGTATACCCTCTATGGCACCACTGTAGGTTGAAAGTATTACCCTCTATGGCACAACTGTATGTTGAAAGTATAACCCTCTATGGCACCACTGTGGGTTGAAAGTATACCCTCTATGGCACCACTGTGGGTTGAAAGTATAACCCTCTATGGCACCACTGAGGGTTGAAAGTATTACCCTCTATGGTACAACTGTAGGTTGAAAGTATAACCCTCTATGGCACCACTGTGGGTTGAAAGTATACCCTCTATGGCACCACTGTGGGTTGAAAGTATAACCCCTATGGCACCACTGTAGGTTGAAAGTATACCCTCTATGGCACCACTGTGGGGTTCAAAGTATACCCTCTATGGCACCACTGTGGGTTGAAAGTATAACCCTCTATGGCACCACTGTAGGTTGAAAGTATACCCTCTATGGCACCACTGTAGGTTGAAAGTATACCCTCTATGGCACCACTGAGGGTTGAAAGTATACCCTCTATGGCACCACTGTAGGTTGAAAGTATAACCCTCTATGGCACCACTGTGGGTTGAAAGTATACCCTCTATGGCACCACTGTGGGTTGAAAGTATATAACCTTTATGGCACCAATGTAGGTTGAAAGTATACCCTCTATGGCACCACTATAGGTTGAAAGTATTACGCTCTATGGCACCACTGTGGGTTGAAAGTATACCCTCTATGGCACCACTATAGGTTGAAAGTATAACCCTCTATGGCACCACTGTGGGTTGAAAGTATACCCTCTATGGCACCACTGTTGGTTGAAAGTATACCCTCTATGGCACCACTGAGGGTTGAAAGTATACCTCTATGGCACCACTGAGGGTTGAAAGTATACCCTCTATGGCACCACTGTGGGTTCAAAGTATACCCTCTATGGCACCACTGAGGGTTGAAAGTATACCCTCTATGGCACCACTGTAGGTTGAAAGAATACCCTCTATGGCACCACTGTGGGTTGAAAGTATACCCTCTATGGCACCACTGTAGGTTTAAAGTATACCCTCTATTGCACCAATGTAGGTTGAAAGTATACCCTCTATGGCACCACTATAGGTTGAAAGTATTACGCTCTATGGCACCACTGTGGGTTGAAAGTATACCCTCTATGGCACCACTATAGGTTGAAAGTACACCCTTTATGGCACCACTATAGGTTGAAAGTATTACGCTCTATGGCACCACTGTGGGTTGAAAGTATACCCTCTATGGCACCACTATAGGTTGAAAGTATTACCCCTATGGCACCACTGTAGGTTGAAAGTATACCCTCTATGGCACCACTGTAGGTTGAAAGTATACCCCTATGGCACCACTGTAGGTTGAAAGTATTACCCTCTATGGCACAACTGTATGTTGAAAGTATAACCCTCTATGGCACCATTGTGGGTTGAAAGTATACCCTCTATGGCACAACTGTGGGTTGAAAGTATAACCCTCTATGGCACCACTGAGGGTTGAAAGTATTACCCTCTATGGCACAACTGTATGTTGAAAGTATAACCCTCTATGGCACCACTGTGGGTTGAAAGTATACTCTCTATGGCACCACTGTGGGTTGAAAGTATAACCCTCTATGGCACCACTGAGGGTTAAAAGTATTACCCTCTATGGCACCACTGTAGGTTGAAAGTATACCCTCTATGGCACCACTGTGGGTTCAAAGTATACCCTCTATGGCACCACTATAGGTTGAAAGTATTACGCTCTATGGCACCACTGAGGGTTGAAAGTATACCCTCTATGGCACCACTGTAGGTTGAAAGTATAACCCTCTATGGCACCACTGAGGGTTAAAAGTATTACCCTCTATGGCACCACTATAGGTTGAAAGTATTACGCCTCTATGGCACCACTGAGGGTTGAAAGTATACCCCTATGGCACCACTATAGGTTGAAAGTATTACGCTCTATGGCACCACTGAGGGTTGAAAGTATACCCTCTATGGCACCACTGTAGGTTGAAAGTATAACCCTCTATGGCACCACTGTGGGTTGAAAGTATACCCTCTATGGCACCACTGTGGGTTGAAAGTATACCCTCTATGGCACCAATGTAGGTTGAAAGTATACCCTCTATGGCACCACTGTAGGTTGAAAGTATACCCTCTATGGCACCACTGTGGGTTGAAAGTACACCCTCTATGGCACCACTGTAGGTTGAAAGTATAACCCTCTATGGCACCAATGTGGGTTGAAAGTATTACCCTCTATGGCACCACTGTATGTTGAAAGTATTACCCTCTATGGCACCACTGAGGGTTGAAAGTATACCCTCTATGGCACCACTGTAGGTTGAAAGTATACCCTCTATGGCACCAATGAGGGTTGAAAGTATACCCTCTATGGCACCACTGTGGGTTGAAAGTATACCCTCTATGGCACCACTGTGGGTTGAAAGTATACCCTCTATGGCACCACTGAGGGTTGAAAGTATACCCTCTATGGCACCACTGTAGGTTGAAAGTATACCTCTATGGCACCACTGTAGGTTGAAAGTATAACCCTCTATGGCACCACTGTGGGTTCAAAGTATTACCCTCTATGGCACCACTGTGGTTTGAAAGTATAACCCTCTATGGCACCACTGTGGGTTGAAGGTTCTGTCTTCGATGACACTACTGTGTTGAAGGTGTGTTTTGTCAATTCGATTTCAATTTGAACTCGCACCCTCAGAGTCAGGCACCTAATCGCAAGCACACAAAGTCAGCCGTCTAGACCGGCCGCCTAGACCGCCTTCCACTGTGGAAATCGCGGTAGCTGAGCGGTCTAAGCGGCTGTTTTTTGTGCTGGCGATTAGGTGCCTGACTCTGAGGGCGCGAGTTCGAATCCCGGATGGGGCTCAACTCAAAAAAAGTACTAGAATTTGTACTTTACTAAAAAAGTGTAATCCCAAATATAACATATGTTACATTTGACCACTTTCTAAATGGCATTGTGTAATCAAACCTTTAGTTTGTGTCACTGAAGGGAAAGTGCTCTCATGGTCAAAAACTAAATCCACAAAAGGATTTAGAAACACATTTTGGGCTCCCCCGCGCATACTGCCATGTCACCATGTTCCATCCAGGATGTGTTT